>NC_137258.1:7570752-7727450 GCF_965637545.1 Phallusia mammillata | reverse complement strand
CGTTTAAATCTGATCATAACCTCGTAAATGAGAGGCGTGCATCATAAGCAAACGCAGGGCATGACCGCTGTAAAATGATTTTTGCGCGGTCTACCCATATAGCATGTACAGGCTCCAGATTTTAAACGGTTTAAAGTTATTGTCACATTTAAACGATGTTTTGTATGCCTTTACTGGATGTATTTTAGAGTTGACCTGTGAAAACCGTTTGTGTTTATCTTTAACCGTTTAAAATCTGGAGCTTTTATAGGCTACATAATTCGACAGCGCAAAAATCATTTTTAAAGCGGTCATGTCCTGCGTTCGCTTATGATGCACGCCTCTCATTTACGAGGTTATGATTAGATTTAAACGATATTTTGTATGCCTTTACTGGATGTATTTTAGAGTTGACCTGTGAAAACCGTTTGTGTTTATCTTTAACCGTTTAAAATCTGGAGCTTTTATAGGCTACATAATTCGACAGCGCAAAAATCATTTTTAAAGCGGTCATGTCCTGCGTTCGCTTATGATGCACGCCTCTCATTTACGAGGTTATGATTAGATTTAAACGATATTTTGTATGCCTTTACTGGATGTATTTTAGAATTGACCTGTGAAAACCGTTTGTGTTTGTCTTAAACCGTTTGTCATCTGGAGCTTTTATAGGATACATAATTCGACAGCGCAAAAATCATTTTTAAAGCGGTCATGCCCTGCGTTCGCTTATGATGCACGTCTCTCATTTACGAGGTTATGATCAGATTTAAACGATATTTTGCAAGCGTTTACTGAATGTTGTTTAGAGTTGGCGTGTAAAAACCGTTTACATATACCTCAAGCCGTTAGTGGTCTCAAACACGTTAAAGCCTGTACTAATGAAAATGATGAAACACCAAATGCACAGTGAGGACAACACTTTATTGATGGAAAAAGCACCTTATGAACCCAATTTCCACACTTCAACATTTTCAAGTTGAGTCCCATAGTTATATGAAGCAGAAATAAATGGGAAGAGAATAAATAATTACATTCACAGCAATTGGTTGATTGGTCAGTTAAAACCTGCATTTACAAGTACATAGTACATACTAAACAAGGATCTTTAAGTAAACAGACTAAAATAAAACAAAAAGGTGAAACAATATTGTACAGCTGAAAATGTAATGATTTGCTGAATTATCAAGAAAATTAAACCGGATATCATGTGAAAGATGAGGTTGAACCACCCAATTGTTACAACATGCTATCATGCAGACTACTGGTCAAAACTAGAGGTTCTCAATTTATGTCTGATGAATCACTTCAATGTCCGATTCTACATCAGAGTGCAAAACATTCTCAGAATTTACATGAGACCATAATCACCATGGAGGTAAAATAATATCAACGCCTACAAATGTTTGAATACAAATTCTTAATTTGGGTATAAGAACTAATAAATAAACTTGCAGGCAGGTAGAACAGTGGAAAAGAAATAACACATATTCCGATTTGATTCATGTAAAACTAAAGTATGTGGTGCATATCTCGACACACAATTTTCTCCTGTGAGGCAAGTAACAGGTCGTATACATCAATGATTTTGCTGACACTTTAAGAGAGAGCTGTTTTTGTCGACAAAATTCTTCCGCAATGAAAGAGTTTCTTCAATTTTTTTGATATGGAATGTTTCTGTTGATTTTTTCAAGCTTTAAGCATTTTTCCCGGATGGTGAACTGCAATAAAAAAATAAAGATAAAGTGTATGCTCATTTGACTTGACAATTATGGGTTAAACAAAAGAGACTTGAGTTTAGTCACCAATAAGCAGTCTAAGTGTTATAAAACAGAGTTAATATTCAATATTGGGGTTTTTAACTGTGCTAAAATTCAAAATAACATCAGCCAGAAATACAGAAAGAGTTGAGTTTAGAAAGGCAGTAACAAGGCAGCCACTTACTGTAAATCATTTCAATTCAAATCCAATCTACAAGCCCTCATATGACAGTGTGCTGGTCCTCACTTTGCTTCATACAAAGGTAATAACTTGAAATTCTTCTCACTGAAAGGTCTCTTTGCATTGCTTCATTGCCAGAACCTTGATGCCAATCAGGTACTTCAATCTTGATTCTTGGCTCATTTTAGTGTTTAACATATTCATTTCACAGCTTAGAATGCATTTGTTTTTGTCTTGCTGTTTTACAATTAACTGCCATTTTGATATAAAACCCAATTTACCTGCGATTATTATCACAGCAAAAATAATATTTGCCAATAAAAAACAAATGCCATTACCGATAAAACCGTCCGCAATCGGGCTGTGTTATAACACAGGTTCTAAAGATTCTAATCCCGCCCGATAAGAAACGCATTATTCTGCGTAACACAGCCGATTTTAATCGGGGTCTTCCAGACGGATCGGGTGGGATTTTGCTGAACAATGAAACAATCTTTTGCTTGTATTTTCGTAATCCTGCACACGGCAATGGCGTGACACGATTTTTTCTCCAGTATATCGTAAAACATTGCGATTATCTGACTTAGATGAGAATAGAACATTTTATCAAGTTTATATTTAAGCACAAAGGAATAAAAAAATGTGCCAAAATGTTTGTGTGGATTATATAGCATTGGATATTTCGCACTTGTTTCGCAAGTCATCTGACGAAACAAATGACGTCAGTTATGTCACCATGATGTTTTTCATCAACAGCGACGTTGTTTGCAGAATTGCTGCTGTTGTCATTTAAGTTTAATTGCTTATGATTCGTTGCTTGGTAAAACTTGGCTTTTTGTGCATTTTGTTATATGTTCAGATTTTGCTTTGTCGGTATAACACAGAGCAACCAGGTTAGAAAATCCAACTTGTGTGGCGAATGGATTGAACCTTTTGTGTTTTGGTCTATCTATCCATAACCTGCTTGTACAGTTTGCGGTACTAAGAATTTTCTTTGTCGCCAAAGAGAAAAACATCCCAATACCATCAATGAAATTAATATGTTTAATAGTTAAACACTCACTCCTTACGGTGGAGATCATTTTACTCAAAAATTTGTTATTTCTGATTCTGCTATGGCATTTTAACTATGCATAATTTTGAGGGCAAAAACAGTATGTGTTTTTATATTAATATGGTACTGTGATATGTGTTCAGTGTCAGTCTTTGAATGGCAAAAAATGTGTTGCAAGTTAATTGTACTAAATTATAATGTGCTTAACTATTTGTATTGAACTGGGCGTGGTATTCTGTACAATTTTTTTACCCAAGGCTTTGCAAAACATATTTTAATATGTGTACAATCAATGCAAGATTGCAAGAAGCGTAGACTATTAGGCATTTATAAGTAAAACATCTGTATGGATAATTGGATGGTTTATCGATTCTGTTTGTTTGAAACCAAATTTACACAAAAACTTAAGAATCAAAAAAAAGTTTCAACAGGACTCCTGTATAGTTTCATATACAATGATAAACATATAATCCAGTCAAATCCAGCCTTTGTTATTTAGAATGTGTCAATAACTATGTGTTAATCACATGGCAACAGTAAAGGATGATGACATAAGGTAAAGTTCAAACAATACAAAAATGTATTATGCAACTGCAGTGTGACCAACTAGATTCCTCATTATATCTCGAAATAAATCCATTTAATGTTTTTTTTAAGATTTAGTTTACTGTTGTTCAAAACAAAGACAAGTATGTGTGCATTGCGAATTAATCTCTTGCAAAAGATCAGCAGTCAAGTGCAAACTGCAACTGTCCTAGCTCAGCGTGCCTATCATGAAAAGGTGATTGATCACTATGAGAACCCAAGAAATGTTGGTACTTTGGACAAGAAATCAACCACAGTGGGAACTGGTTTAGTTGGTGCACCAGCATGTGGCGATGTCATGCGTTTGCAAATTGAAGTTGATGATGATGGGAAGATAACTGACGCCAAGTTTAAAACATTTGGGTGTGGTTCAGCCATTGCGTCGAGCTCTCTTGCAACAGAGTGGATCAAAGGAATGAACATTGACAAAGCCAGCACCCTGAAGAACACAGACATCGCCAAGGAACTGTCATTGCCCCCTGTGAAATTGCACTGCTCAATGCTGGCAGAGGATGCAATCAAAGCCGCTATCAAGGACTACAAGGTTAAAAATCAACCAAAAGAGTGAAGTATAAGTCAGAGAATGTTTGTGTATTTATGCAAGATACCAATGCATGTTTTCAGTGTAAATGTACATAAAATTAAAACACAAATTGCTCTAAACTACCAAAACTAAAATGGATGGAAACTACCAATAAAATATTTGCAGTCAACTTTTCAGTTTGCTGTTTATCAAATACAATGTTTTTCATTAGCCAATCAAATGCATTTGTGTTGTGGCTTTGTTTTGACTGTATATGTGTACACTTTCATACTCATCAGTACTGTATATCACTTGGACAAAGATCACAAAGTAAGCATCTGTATTTTTGATGATATTGTGTAACAATTGTTGCACCAAGCTCAAATTTGCTGTGATAATAGTAATTATTGGTATATTATTCATTTGTAAAAACAACACAACGTTTCCTGGGCGTGTTTTTGTTTGTTTTTATTTGGTGTTGGCAGCTTGCATATTTTTCCCTCTTTTTCGTGTGTGTTTTCCCTTTGCTTCAATACAACAACAATCAATGTACTGTTCCAAGAGATGGTTTATTAAAATAGCTCGGGATTTTACATATTTAAAAAATACGGAAACATAACGTAAAGTCGGGCCCGGATTCCGTTTGTTACTAAAACCAAAGCCTAAGCCGGCCCAACTTACAACTCTGTCACAACAACGATTTGATACTAGTTTTTGCCACCTAATGTGATAGGCGTCGTATTGAACTTCGTATATTGTGTTGTTGTTTAGTAAGCTTATCTCGGAAGTTGATTATGCTAAACCGCCGATCGGCATGAATAACTTATTTCCTGTAGCTCAACAAAAGCAAATCGCTTAACATTTTAAATCATTGGTTTTTGCATTGGCAGTCAGTGTCCTAGTCCACTTAAACGAGATAGGTCTTTGTTTGTGAAGTAACGCACCTGGGATTTTTAAATTGCGAATAAGTCACGAATCGCCAACCTTTAATTCAGAAGAGCCGTTTAGAGCAGTTTAATATTTATTTTATGCGTCGCCTTTGGTAGAGTTGGTTAGACTTGCTACGCACCGGGGTTAGAAACAAAATCTTGTTAAATTAACGAGCTTGAAAACATGTTGCTAATTTTTCTCGCAAAAAAGGCGACCCCAGTCACTTATGGCAAACCATCTTCATCTTCTATTACGCGAAGTAATACTGCGCAGCATTTTGAAATTGCTTGCTTTTTGCGTTGAAGTTGTTTTGCTCATTTGTCTTGAAATGTTTTTCGAATAGCCTACTGTTGTTGCGTAGGAATAATTTCAGTTACATATTTCAAGGGATGGTAAATGTACTTTGATAAAGTTGAAAAATGTTTTGAAGTTTGTGTTTTTGAGTTTTTAGCCTCGAAACAGAATTATGGTTCAATAAGTCTTGTAAATACATAACATCAAAAACCGCAGTAGCTTGGATAACATCTGTTGTGAACGGTTAAAAAGGTATTTTCTTTAGAATTCGACGCCTCACAAGTTTCTGGAAAAATACGCATGCGGTTCCCGCGATGCAAAAAAGCGAGAGCAGGGCTAAAATATTCGTAAACAACATCCCGATTTGAATTTACGCTTTTCGGCGATTTGCTTGAACGTAAATGAGCAATTACCGAAAGACACGACGAATAGTTTCATCTGTACGCAACCTACCTAGCCAGTTTCATGAAATACGTGTTGGCGCCGCCCGGGGCAAAATGTTCTGTACGAAGGTAAAACGTCAATCCAACGGCCTCATTTACTGCTATTTGTTACAGTCAGGTGTTCGTTAGGTTACTCGAGAAATTAAGTTCAGAAAGAGTTTTATTGTGTATCAACCAAAACTGTTCGTTTAGGAAAGGTTATTTTGTTTGGACTGGTCGGCATCTTCAATCGAAAAATGTCTATTCACACCTCAATTCCAGCGAAGTCGCCACAACCTCCTCCAAGCATTGTTATGTCAAACCCTGCTTCAATTCACCCAGATCAAGATCCACATGAAGAGTAAGTTTCTGTTTAAAAGGTTTTACCAGTAAGGTTATAACCACGTGCATTGACCTTCCTCAACGTTTGTTTGCCATTTAAGTTGTATTTACAATTATTATTACGTAACCTTTATTTTCATTATGGGATTGGCTATAATTGTTACCACTTGTTAAACTTAAAGCGATATATTAATTGTGTGCCGGTTACGCAGGCTTATCAAAATGAGACTTGGGACTTCATCACATCACACCAACCCGCGTTCAAGAACACTCGTTGCTTGGAAAAACAGCATGCCCCTGGACGAGTACAGATTCGTTCGTGAACAAAAACGGAATCAGAAAAACATCCCCACGACGTAAGACACGTTTATTGTGAGGTTTCACGCGGTTATTTTTTTTATCTCAAAACTTTGTATTTCAGTTCATCGGATTACAATGAGCAGCATTTGATAATTGCTCATCGCTTGGCCGAGTTGGAAAAACGTCGTGTTGGAACACGCTACCTGCCTAAAGATCAGAGTACCCCAGAAGCCAAAAAGAATGCGATTAAAGACTCTGTGGCCAGTTGTGTAGTCAGTTAAACCTTTTGATCATGCGGTTGCCGATATTGCCTAAACGTTTCTCATTTTATCTTGTGGCCGACTTATTAGAATCTGTACCATGCAGCGTTTACTATTTGTCGTTTTGACCAGCAACACTGATACATTTTGTCACTCAAAGTAGCACCAACTTCTGTCATTAGGCAAAGTTGGACCGGCAATTCGGTCTTTGTAGAGTTGGTTGAAGTTATTTATGTTTCGTTGTATTGAATCTCAATCTCAATTCAATAGTTTATGCATAATCTTCTGCAGCCAATGCCTGTGTTGCATAAGAAACAACTTTAAAAGCGCTGTTTAATAAGCTGCTGATAAGTTTATCCATATTGTACCTGCTATGTTTGTGTGATATTGCTGCACTTAAAAAACAATTGTGTAATTTGTACTTGCATGTTCTTTTTGTACTTAAGTAGTCACATTTATGAGTTTTATTCTTGAGGCAACCTATTGTTGGGGATCTAATTTGATACAAGCTCCTACTTCAAAGTTAGATTTACGTGGAACATATAAATAAGCAAGGCTATCCAACGATTTCGAAAGGGTATTTTTTTGGAAAAAATTGACCATTGTGGGCATGTATTTTACCATTGGAGTTTATTTTATGTCACTTTGTAACTTCCGAATGGAGTTTTTTCTGCAAATACCTAATAGTCTGAAGACATTTAATTACTGTTACGTTGCAACATGAAGCCGCAATATCTATTAAATTATAACGACACTGATTAAATATTTGCATGTAAGAAGGTCATTACAAGTTTTCGCACTTGCAGTTGTTATTACAACAATCTTTTAATGGCTGAACTATTTAGTGTTATAATTTGGTTGCTACAACCACTAGGTGGAGATCAACAACCATCACGAAACGAAACAAACATCGACTGGCTAACGGAAATTGGTGCTGGCTTCTCAAGCGAAGTTTTATTTGGCCTGGTTTGGGCTTGCCAATATCTCAAAATCAGGCACAGTTCCACAATTGTTTACCTGACCAACAATATGCTGAAGTCCCAGAAATAGTTTTCAAATATACAAAGTTATTAAAACCTGACCCAATATGTTATAATTGTAAATTGTCATTGTTCTTGTTGTGTAGCCGTAAATTGTCGTTAACGAAACATTTTGTGTCAAGATACAGTAAAAAGTGGGCCTAGGTTTCAACCAGCTCCTAGTGCGCAAAACAACGTAAACATGCTTCAGACTATTCTTCGTTGTAAAGTGTCAGTCAGTCAATTTGCTTTGGGTCAGGTAAGTGTCAAGCCATTCATTGTACAACAAGGTGCCTCTAGTTTGCAGTTTACCCTTAAGCATTGAGCGCACGTCCAAGCCTTTTACCTTCCCGGGCAGCCAACTGCGAGCCTGGCACCGGGAGGCAGCTGTTTGAACGAGTGTGTGTACGCGTGCATTTACATCAGACCTGCCCTGTGGAACCCAACGTCACAACGACAATGCACACACACAGCGCACGCCTGTCCGCACAACATTCGGACCAGTCACAGTAGACCAGGCTGTGTCGGGTTGTCGGGCGCATTTATTAAGTAGGCCATGACAGAAACTGAAAGTACATGACATGTAAGGTGTTATGTAGAGGTTAGAGCAAACGTAGCATATGCAAGCATTGATTAGTGGTTAACTGTGGTCCACGATCACAACAGGTTTGCGTAAGTGGTGGGCCAAAGCGTCCGCCGATAGTGCTAAACACCACAGACTAAAGCGAAACCAGTCTTAGGGCAGGAGCGTGTGCGTTACGTGGAAAAGGCGGGTTGTGATCTATCGCCTATTTATAGGCACATAGTATAGTTAAAGCAAAGGGAAGTTAAGTGTCTCTTTTGAATTTAGTTAAATGCGAGCACAAAATCATTGCTTACCCATGCTCTTTGGTCGACTAATTCCAATAGCTATGTTAGCCCGATTGATATTTGGTTTGCAGGTTTATGTAGTTGAAATGTGCTGGTCCAATTATAGTGATTTTATATAGCGCCAAAATGCCGCGATCAAAAAATCCAAACCCGCACAAAAGTTCGTGTGTAAAAGGTAAGATAATTTTTGGTGGTGTGAATATCATAAGGTGCATTGTGGTGAAGTCTATTGTTATGTATGTAAGTAAGAGAATATACGGATATTCCAGACTCGCTGAACCAGCAAGAAATGGATTCTTATTCACCACCAGATATTGACGGTTCGGACTACGATGATGAACAAAACATGGATTCTGACCAAGGTACCACTGATGCGACTATAAATCCAGAGGCTACACTTCGGGTAAAAACGGAAATGGACGAATCTGGTGGTTTTACATGGAGCGCTGCAGCTGCAAACGATGCTAACAGCAGTGTAGACACGGCAACACGCCAGGCAATGACTGATCCGCTCATTTCTAGTGCGTTTTCAATTAGTGCTGTAAAAAGTAAAGGAGTCAGTGATTTGCATCACGACATAAAAGATGAAGGCACGCACGAAACTGAAGATTCTGCTGTTGGACAGTTTTCTCACATGACCATGAAACGTGGGACATTGGTCGGAAAACGCACCTTGCGTCAAAAGAATGACAATAAGTCTAAAAGTAAACATATACCTTTTCCCATACTCGGAAACCACAACCCCAACATTTTAAACTGGTAAGTTTTGTTTACTGGTGCATACTTTTAAATACTGACTACACACAACAGTAGCTTAACTATAATTGTTATGCACTGCAAAAATAATACCACGATATGATACGACAAATTGTTATGATCACAGATCCTTGCAAAGTTTAATTTCAACATTAACTGTTAAAAAAACGAGGAAGTTACATGTAGATTCGGTATTTTGATCATTTGCGTTATGTTACTAAATATATATAGGTTAACATGCGGTAAGCTGAAGTCTGGCCAAGCTGAAGGCTAGCGGACAGTAACCCTTTGTTGACCTTTTTAGGTGAACACAATTTTCGTTGATGCGCAGTTCATGGCTTTGTTAACAATAAACTTGGTTTGATATATATTTGGAGTATAAGTCTTATTTGACGAGTTTGTTTATGTGCAATTGATCAAATATTACACCTCATATTCTGCAGGTTTCGCGATCGTTTTACCTTCAAGGAAGGAAAAAGGCTGTCTGCATCGCAAGTCATCAAACAGTATGAGAAGGATTTTACTAACACGGCGGATTTTCCTTTAATTAACTTCCAGGTACATTGCTTGCTTACGCCCACATAACAGGCGATTGGAGTAGTTTTTGAGTAACAGTACGTGTGCGTTTCGTTTGCGGAATATAACTAAATGTGTGAGGCCAATATCAGTCTGCATTGTTTTTAGGTATCCTTTGCAGTTAGGTATGTTTTCGTTCTGTTAATTTGTACAAAAGTCTAGCCAAACTGTATTTTAGCTCAGATCAAGGGACCAAGTTGTCTTATGTTAGCAGGTGGGGCACTTTCTGCGAAGAGTGTTTCCCACAATTGAACGCTGCAAGATTACTCACCGTGGAAAACGGATTTGGGTTTACAGAAACCTTTGTTTAGCCGAAGAAAACCAAAGCGAACTAAATAACGAGGTGTCGGAAAGTATATCGGAATCTTCTCACAAAACAGGTAAACAATTTTTAAGGTCAGTGGTTTGTACAGCATGTTTTATAGATTGTGGATATACCATACACATTGTTGAACTTGGTCCATGCAGACCATGTTGTTTGTTGACGCCCGTTCGTCTAGAGGTGTGTGTCCCGGGCATTTAATCGAGCAGGTCGGTCGTGTGGGAGCACAACAATGAAGTAACATGCGCCCGGCTGCCTGTGCTCGCAGACAGACAGGATATACGAGAGGTTGCCCTGTGATGGCTTTTCGGTCACAGGCAGGCAAACGCACTTTTCGGGTGCGGTCGCGAGGTCTAAGCCTCGTTAACTCTAGACGACATCAGGGTAACATTGTTGTTAATTGGCCAAGTTGTAAGCTCGCCAAACCACGCGGATTGGGCCTGTATGTCACATCACAGGTTAATACCAAAGCAACTTGAATGTTATTCGTTGCACACGGGATTAGAATACTTATTTGACCCCATAAACAGTACTTTCAAATAAGTTTTACTGTCGATAGATGGCGGTAGATTGCTATCGTCGGTTGACGTCAGAAGGTCGACGCGCGTGAGGCGAAAGAAATCATACGACAACGAGTTCGAATGCACAGACGACAACGGGTAAGAAGGGATTTTATTATGTATGAAACTCAAATCAAGATGGGTAACTCTGCGATGTAAGTCGGGAGTTTGTCGGTTGGCGATACAACTCAAATCAAATAGTTACAAAGACACCCTAGTCAAGCCCTAAACACGAAACATAAGCTTTCTTGTGCTCATCCTATCATACATAGTCGTATACCAAGGTGCTGCGATTGTATAGTCAACTGCACCTTAATCGTAAGCCTTGAAGTAAACCAATCATTAAAATTTTTAAGCTAACAACAAAACATTGGTGTAAGCAAAATTTGCAAAATGTGCAACCTACACGAAAAAGGCACCGTATATAAATAACTTAATTTAATCGATCTTTTAAGACAATGTGTGTATGTGTTGTATGACTTAAACCTAATCAGTAAGTTGTAAAATCAAGCTGTTCCACTGGTTGTTAAAGTTTATGAGGCTAACATGATAATGTTTGCAGTCGAATGTCGCAAAAGCGAAAATCACGGAGCTCAGGAATTCTTTACAGCCTCCTTTATCCGCCCCAAAGTGAAATTGGTACGACTGATAAACAGGAAGGTCTGCTATCTGCCTCTAACGGAAAAAGGAAACTGATCCACGAAGAGTTGGTGCTAGAATGGTAAGCAATTTCGGCAAAGGTGTTCATACTTCTTTTTCTGGGTGCATTCGTGCGAAATTAGTACATATGTACAGGACTTTAGCGGATTATAATTTTGTAAAGAATATGTACTGGTACGTGTTTGTCGTTTTCAGGTTGCGTGAAAATTATGAATACGCCGAAGGTTTTCACGTACGCAGCTTGGACGTGCTGCGACGTTACAACAGATGTCGGGAAATTCATGTCCAACACCTTTGCCAGGTCGGGAGGTACATCAAAATGGTGTTTCCACAAGCAAAGCATATGCGAAAGTACGTTTCTGAGATATGCTAAGTTATTTAAGTTCAAAAGTTCGACTCGTACAGCTATATAGTATATACATCTACCTGAATGTCCAAAGGTTTTTGGTCTCGCATGTGATTTCAAAATTTGAACGTACAAATTTTCCGAACTATTCGTTTTGTAGAAATCAGTTTTTTAGTTGCGGGAAAGTTTTCGGTGGCCGTTGTACCATTATACTTTGGTGGCCACTGGTACTTACATGGTAGTCAATGTAAACCAGGGCTTCTCAAACTGTGGGTCACGACCTAAATTGGGGTCGCGAAACATTATGCGTTATTATGTCACTGTCACAATAAATGTTATACGCGCGTAAATTTATTGTTTAAACATCATTCACGTGTATAGGCTACCGCTATACCCACCAAGGGGTCACGTAGAAATTTCTTTTCTTAAATGTGGTCGCTGAGCAAGAATGTTTGAGAAGGCCTGATGTAAACGATCAAGGATCTATCAGTCATCATTTTCAATAAAGGACTAGTTAGGAAAGGAAAGGCAAGGTATCGCGAATTTAATGTCGTATTGCAATGTAGGACAACGAATGGAGGGAAGCGTGAATGGATATACTGCAATGTACGTGCAAAAGAAGAAGGTGAGATTTCAACAGAGCCGGAATGGACGCCACCGCCTATTGAGGAAGAGGCTCGTCCTTCCATGGCGTCAACTGGGATATTCAGCACAAAATCGCCATCTTTGGTCACAAGCGCCGAAGCACCGACAGAACAATCCGAATCCGAATCCTTTCCTCCAATCACTCTTGTTTCGTTACCTTCGGAGTTGAGTAGCATTTATTTGGATGACGATGAAAAAAACGATCAGCAACACCTTTTGGCACCGAGTAAAACTGTATCCACTATCAGCGACACTGAAAGCTTCGCAACAGTTTCATCGCATTTAGGTCAAACTCGTATGACCATAGCCGAGCAAAAAAACAATCATGCACACCCAACGAGGCGTTCTCACCTGGAGTCGCAGATCGACCGACTACGTAGCACCAAATCAACTTTCCGCCCTGTACGTTTTCAGCCCGAGCGCGTTGTTAATGCGGCTGACAGGGACGATACCTCCACAGGCGACAACCACACGCGGTTAGGTGCCACACCCAAAATCGGGAAGTTGTGGTCTATTAAGACGGACGTTCCTGCCCGAAAAATTGAAAATTCTAAACGCGTACCAGTGGTTCCAAACCGATGGATAACTACCAAACGAAAGATATCACAGGACGGTAAGGGGCCCAGTCAACCGCCTGGCAAACTCAGCATCATCAAGGTGTCGTTAGGAAACAACAAATCGAAAACTCAGTCATCCAACGAAAGTGTTGTTTCGTCGAGTAGCAACCAACCGAGCAAGCCATTTACCCAAGATATTTATCAAATACACAATGAACGCTTGCTGCTAAACCCTCAAGCAAACTCGAATGCAAGCGCAGCTAAAGCGGTGCAGTTGTGTTTGCCAGAGTTGGAGGTGAGATAATTGATTAGGAAAACTGTTTTTGTTTTAGTATTCTGTGTGGCTTCAGTCTACTTGTTTTGTAAAATCTCCTGAAATTCCCTGAAAATTACTCGTGCAAAAACTATAACCGCTTATGTAGTGTTTTTACATCGCCAGACGTACAAATCCCACTGGTCCGGATGGGCTTTTACTCCAACCAGACCAACTACGGAAAAGCAAGACTACTTCGAGTGGGTATTATTCGAGGGTAACATGCTTTGCAACGGACAACGCGTCTTTCGTGAGCTGCGCATTTATGATGATTGGTCAGTGTCAATTCACGTTTTGGGAAGAAAGGTTTACGCCGACGAGGTCGGAGGAATTACTGACCTAAAAAGAACCAGGGCTAGCATTGATAAGGTAATGTACAATTAGTGTAATCTAAACCTGTTCCATTTAGAAAGCTAAAATAATCGACATAAAAGCATGATACCTTATTTAAATTAAGTTGAAACTGTATGCAGTGTCTGCAGCTTAAAATAGTCCAGCTTTGAAACACGTCTAGGTTGTAAAAGCCTTAAAAGTATTTTGGTTTGTTGACCTAGTGGTGACCGGCCCTTAGCCGATAAAAACCGCCGTCAATTTAATTAAGTACATAACTTTTGTAAAAATATAACCGCTGCATCAGGTCATGCAAACCCTTGCTGACGCCAAATTGTGCCGTGGATTTGCGTCGCCCCGTCTAAGTGAAATGAAAGTTCATGGTGTAATTGTGGCTAAACCCGAAGTCTGGTCGAAACGCCTTGCCGACAATGAAGAACTGCGCCATCGAGCGATTAACTGCCAGGTTGGTGGGATTCAATTAGTGTAAATTACAAAATGCCCACAAACGCAACATTTATTCTTCTTGTGCCTTTAAGCGGCCAAAAAGCATGTACAATGATGTAAAAACATTCTTTGTTTTTGAATAGATGATATTTTCATTTCTATCGTTTAGTCTTTGTTTAATCCAGGGGTGCACAAGCACGGCCGCGGAATCGTATTTATGCTGTAAACATATATACTAAAATATATGATCTGACGGCAGTGAGGTAAATAACACTCATTTACTAGATGTTTGGATGTCGAAACTGGTCTAAATTGTTTTGAGGGGCCGAAAAAAATTTAACCAGCCCATCATTAGGCGGCCGTCATTGTGAAAATGTTGTGCGATTAAGTTGTCATATCAAGACTGCTGAAAACCGACTCTTACTAATTTTCTACCCTTTGAACACAGGTTTTACACCGGACAAGCAACGAGTGTTGTAGCAAATGCACACGCATCATTCAGGTTAACAAGCAGAAACATGTTGGGTTGAGCAATTTGATGTCTTGACGTTGCCACATATCGATTAGAATATTTCGGACAAGGATTGACCTTTTTAAGTAAATCGACAACAGCACTGCCAAATTTATGAACGTTTTTCTTCTCTATAAATATGTGCGACTTGAATTTCTAATGCATGACTAACATCCGGTTCTCCTTTCATGCACCGAAGTAACTTATACGAGTTTTTTTTTTCCTTCTTCGTTGTTGCACAATATAAAAGTTTTTGGGCTGTATGATACTGCTATTGTCTGTCTTAGTTTAATAACTGATCTGCCCTCGTTTTAGAACAGTTTTCTCAAGTATTAATCTAACAGTAACCAGTCGAGACATAACGCACTGTAAAAAATGAATTCAAATGAAAGCAGCGAAAAATGCAAACAAGTTGACATTATCTGTGTGTGGTACTATTTAAAACTTTGGATTTTGATAAATTTTGTGGTGTTAAAACAATCTGATCACCATTCACACTGACATAATATGACATATTGTCTTTGGGATGTTGCGTTCTAATGTCTCCTCCACCAGCTTTGGTTAAGGATGAGATTGGCAATGTTAAAATGTGCTCCCCAGAACTGGTCAAGGACAGTGGCAAGGTAACAACATCCACTGCTGAGTCCGGTGTCTTCGATTTTATTGGCTCATTAGCTTTGACAGGGGACCGTAAAATCGCTGGCTTCTTTGTTATAGGTGTTGTGTCAGGCTTGCTGGAGGTTTTTACCGTGGTAGGTGGTAAAGCCAGGATCGTGCGCTCCTTGGATTTGTGTTTAAGAAACTTCTGGGCTGGGGCAATAGAGTCCTGTAAAGATTTTTTTGTAGTTTTTCATAGTTTCCATTTTCCAACCTCCATTACACAATTAAGCCTACTGTTTAAGGGTTCTGTCTAAAATTACAGTTTTAGACAGCACCGACAGTTTAAGACATACCTCTGTTTCAAAATCCTGAACAACTTCAATCAGAAGTCTTTTCGCTTCTTCCATTTTCTTCAACCTCTCCTCTTGTAAAGGATCATGAGGAATCTGCAAATACAAAATATGTCTTCTATTAGTGGTTTTAATGACAGTGATGCATTAATATTTAAAGCACAGACTGCCATACCCATACTGATGATGTGTGTATCCTTTTTTTCCCTTTTTTGCTAGCAACAACAAAATCTTCCGACGTTTGTTTTGTTATTTTAAAATTCTTAGATAAAAACTCTGCTGCATCTAAATTCCAAATGTCATTATGTGGTTCCTCAGGGCGGACCAAACAATCAACATTATGTTGAGAAGATGCGTCCACCTCTTTGGAAGCAACTTCAGGTTGAAAATCTGGTACCCGAGTTACTTCAGGAGTGACAAGTATGCCTTGATTAACTGCTTGAACCAAGGGTATACCACCAGTATAAACAAACATATTGTCTCCATTTGAGTCTAGGACTACAGCATGCTCCTGCATGCCATTGAGTGCATTTATTTGCACCAGTGTTGTATGGCTGGCAGGGGATTGCATGTTGCCTGTTGTTCCAAAGTTAAAACCAGTCACAACCCCATCTGGAGTGACATGCACCACTTTCTGTTGTATTTCTGGAATATGAACCGCCTCTTGCCTTGGAGTTTCAGACAAGAAGGATTTCAGCATCTGGGCCAACGCAGGGGCTCCCTCTGATAAAGGTGGGATAATGGGTATTGTAAAAGGTTTAATGTTGATGCTAAGAAATGGCCATTCCAGGTTTCTGAGGTTGGATAAAGTTTCTTTCAATTTTAAATTGCCTTCAGTGCATGTTGGGTCAAAAATCACATTCATATGCTTGGGAAGTGCCCGAAACTGGTACATCAATCTATGCCCTTCAACTTTACGCATGATGCCTCTTTGATAGTAGTACCTAAAAATAATATTCAATAAGAAAACATTGGAAGGGTGAAGGATATATTTACACACCCTACCTCAAACCTCTTCCCATTGTTTCATAGTTCATATCTGGCTTCCGCTTGTTTTTCCCCCACAACCAAGACACTATCCTGGAATCAACTAACTTGAACACTGCCTGTGATATGTCAACCCAGTAAATGTATTTTGGACAAGTCAGATCATCTTGTAAAAGTGCAAGCAAAAATTCCCACAGATGATATGAGTTACCTTCAAAACATGTTGTAAAATTTTGAGTGTTATTGTGCAACTTATGATTGAAATAAATTTAGTTGACTGAAGTAAATTGAAAAAACACATTTCATTTAATTCTTAAATATTTTGACATGCAAAAATTCACACATTTTCCAAAATTTATTTTTAATTAAATGCGATATTCTTACTTTTTTCTTGAAAATGTGTTTGAAGGTTGTTTTAAATTTTATTCATCATCTACTAACCTATGGTGATTTTTCCTTTCTGAACTCCTGAAATATTTTTTAATTGCTGCTTTCTCTTGTGAGTTTCCTTCATTTTCACTGGAATCAACTGATCACTAACTTTGATGTATTGGGTCGCATTCGAGACAGCAATTGTTTCCTCTGGACATACACCATCATTAATCTCCATCTGGGCATCTTTAAACCAAGTTAGATGATAACAACATAAAGATTGATACAAGCAAAAAAGCTTAACATACCTTCCACCATGACATCTTCTTTAGATGACTGTTGCTTATATGCTGTAAACAGCAGCTGCAAATGTGCCCATAAAACAGCTCCATGTGGTATGCGCTCCTCAAACTCAGATTGACTGAACATGCAAAGCTCCCTTCCATTTATGTGCAGGTTCTTCAACTACATGATGACATAAAATAAACATTTTACACCAACAAACAATGCAGTTTGTGCAGAGTCTGGTACCTTTGATGAGTCCAAGTTAAACTGATTGATTACATAATGCATCCAATCAAATACACCATCCTCAGTCCAACTGTTGGGATGTGTCAGAAGTTGTTCAGCAAGTTTGGATGTCTGTGTTTCATCCTGTATCACCACTTCAACTCCTTCATCAACAGTGATGGTGTCATTTTCTAGCCCATCACTTTGAACAGTAAAGTCCTTCAAACAGGTGAGAACTTTTTAACTGCTTTTTCACAAGTGTTTTTAACGAACAACAAATGTATATAAAACTCAAGTATAACTTGATAAATTTGGTTTAGTTTTTTGCCTTAAATAATGTTAATGCGTAGTCATAAGAGATATAGTTTTTGTTGTATTATATGAAAAAGGAACACTGTAATTTACCAAAGTATCTTCAAAGAATCTGTTTCCTAATTGATCAGAATGGTAACTACTTGCAGATGGTTTCGAATTTGCACTTGGTGACAAGATGTCATCTGTAGTAAAAGTTTAAATTTAAATGCAACACTATCTGTTGTTTTAAAGCCACTAGTATCTTGACGTGCAAAAATTTTCCCAAAATCGCGCGTGCAGCTGCCACACTGTGCAGACTGGAGTATCTTTATGTGTTACAAACACTTTGCTGAACTTTTAATTTTTGTCAGTCACATTAACAGTTTTTTTTTAGATTAACTAGATTGTAAATTACAAATACCATTACTCACCTGTTACAATTCCATCGTTTATCACTTTAATCCCAACTAGATTATTACTACAGGTCTCTTGAGATTTGGATGTTTGACTTTCAGTACTTGCTTCAACTAAAATGTGAAAGCTTTGTTTGCAACTACTAAGTATGAGGGTGTAAAACTACTGAGGCACTCTTTAGTTGTTTAATAAAAAATGTTTTGTATACTTTTTGGTAGTTGTTAGTGTTAAGTTTTTAGCGTAACAACGGAACATGCTGCAAATTTGTTTACTTCCTACTTCCGGGTTCCTGGCGCAACTTATAATCAACGAGTATTGGTATTAATCTCAACATAATATTAAAAAATATGGTTGATCTCACCGGCACGCAGTAACAAATCAATACTTGTAGAAGTAGTGGGGCTTTCATTTCCATCTTCAACATCCTCGGACATGATTAGTTTCAATACGAATACGTCTCCATATTATTCCCAAGCAATGGCGGAAAATTAGCTGCCCATTTGATTTCTATGGATCATCCACTTTTCTGCGAGAATGGATTGTTCTTTTTTGTAAATAATAGAACGGTTGTGATTTTAGCAAATTCATCTCACGTAGTTTAGTGTTAGCAAAATTATGTTTTTTTCCATAACTTTTATTTGTAAACTGTGGGGCAATTGTACCTTTCCTAAACTGCCTTTGTCATGCATCCGCTGCAACATTGTCTCTGTAAGATATCCCCGAACAAATAATCTTAATCTGCTCAATATATAAAGAAAGTATAAGAATTCTTTTATTCTGCCACTTGTAAAGCATTGCGTGTCATAAGTGTAAAAATATAAAAAATGCACTGTTGTGAAAAAACGTAACAGATATCACAAGAAAAAGAAACTGAGCAAAACCTTGGTTGCTAGAAATATTTTTATCATAAAACACTGCTTTGATAAAAACATAAATGCAAATAAAAAAGTGAAGAGATATTGTGAACAATGCAAAACAGCTACTGTTTTCTGTTATTTAGTCCCTCTGAACTTTCAGGACTGTTGGATTTCTTGTTTTCTTCACTTGGTTGTTTTGATGCCAGTTCAACACTATTGTCACCCAACAAGGTTTGTAATTGCAGGTCCATATCTGTATCATTTAGAAGTGCTGAAGGAAATGAGATGGATGAGTTGCTGTCATTATTGATCAATGACAATCGAAGGCGCTTGGATGGGGAAAATGTTAGACCATCCAAAGAATCTCTGCAAAAGATTTTACAAAATTTCATACAACAACTAAAAAATATATTTAATTTATTGTCATTTTCTTACTCAGTGTCACTTATAATTCGCTGTGGTGTGTTTAAAGAAATGAAGCTACATGGAGACGGTGGCAGTGTTCCAACATTCATCCATGGATTTAATGGGGAAGATGGCCTAGAACTTCGAGAAGAATTGGAAATAATATCCAGGGGCGGTAAAGAGAGAGGCAACGACCTTCCCTGAAACACAAAAAACAAAACTTAAAACCCTAAATGAATTGTACAATAGTAAGTATTACCACATCTCTAAAATCCATGGAGTTGTTGATGTTAATGGAATCCAGTAAAGAGTCCATGCTTGGTGTGATCGGTCTTGTTTGAATTTGAAGACCCAGCTCATTTGGTTCTCCATTTGTAACTGCATCAGTTTTCGGTGTAGCACTATCACATTCATTCAGATAGTCTGATGGCTGTGTATCGTTTGTAACCAAGGCTGGGGAAACATCAATTGCAGATGTTACTGCACAAACACCAGACTGTTCAGCTGCAAAGGCTACAACATTTTGCAGAGGAGATTTGACTTGGTCTTTGTTTGGTATTTTTAAACCAAGGGCTTCCCCAAACATTCCACGGTCATTTGTGTTATCTGCAGGTGGCTCAGGGCTTACTCTTGACGTCATAACCACATCTTCACAAGTCTGTGGACTCATAGGCACATCTGGTTGAGACATTGTGGTTATGGTTGTCTGGGGTGCAAATCCAACTTTATTTGATCCACATGAAACAATAGATAAAGTCATCATTTTCCTGACAGCACCATCATTTGGCATCATAGTCCTTTGCACAACATAAGGTTTCCGAGACTTTCTGCTTCGATTCTGATGTCTGAACAAATCCCTTCTTCTGTTAAGTGCTTCCATTTGTCTTCTGAATTGAACATCACCAAATCTTTCTTGTACTTTTTGTCTGATTTCTTCAGGATTGGGTGACGTATCAGACACCGAGGGAAGGATTATTTGCTCAGTTTCTGAAAATGTTTTTTAGAACAAGTTACTATTCCAAGTATTCTTTTTAAAAAAGTGTTGGTTTTAAGTCTATGGCAAAGAAAATTTGACTGAAAATGAACGTATAAAAAGTACATACGTATTATTGGCCTTCTTCTGGCAATTGGGGCATTTGGAACAGCAAATGATGACTCGGGCATCATAAACTTGCTCTTGCCTCTCCCGTGATGCTTTTTTTCTTGTGGGCTGACAGTTGTGTGAGTTGGTATAGTTGAGGTAATCACCTGGCAAATAGATTACATATACATATTACAACATACAGATAACTGTTTGAAGTTACATCAGAAATAAAATCAATAAAGTACCTTGTCAATTAAGTTGCACTGAACGCTAGCATTTGCTGTCTTTTTTTCCAATGGAGAAACATTTTTACTGTTTGTCAAATTTTTCATAGCGTGTTCTTGTTCTGGGATAGATTTGTTGATTTTTTGTTTGATAAGTAAAGCAGTTTGTACCAAAGCAGTCACACCAGATGACAAAGACACCTTCCCTGAAGTAGATTCCAGGTTTGCTTTGGTTTCTTGTTTTATCCAATCATAGCACAACTTAAAATGTCCTGGTTTTCCTAGCATTAGAAACACTTCTGCTATGGTTAAGTCTGCAGCATTATCCAAGTTCCATGATCTTGGTACCGCCAAATTGGATTGAACACTAGGTTTATGAGCAGAAAAATTTTCAACTGACTTTTTGGTTGGTGGATTGTCAGAACTTTGGTAAACGTTGTCACTTACACCTTTGTTGGTATTATCTTTGTTATTTGTGACAGTGTCCTGTTGTTCAAATTCGACACTTTTGTCTGGACTTTTGCAAGCATCCTGTCCAGTGGGTTTTATAGATTTAGAGTTTGTATTCGTTTCATTGACATTTTTGCTGTTGTCATGGCAATCTGCTAGAACCGTGGCGCTGCAGTTTCCTGGGGAAGGATGTACTTTCTGCTTTGGTGATAAAACTGAATCTGCACTAGACTGTGAGTCAGTTAATTCTAAAGCAAGGCCATCTGTTGGAGTGGAATCAGTTGCAAGTAATGCAATATTTTTTTCAACAGAAACCGCATTCGAAAGTGGTGTTGTTTCAACAGAATAATCAACAACAGAAGGTAACGGTATAGCTGAACTTTCAGACACTGATAATATAGCACAAACATCACTCTCTAAACATGTTTGTTGCATTACATCTTCAGGATGAGGCACGTGAACTGCCTCTGTTTCTTCAGGATTAGTTTCAGCTCCAATGAGAACACCTTCACCATCAGAAACAGGCTCCAAAACACCAAATTCTTCATCAGAACTGTTGCAGGTTTCAAGATTGTCACACATCGGTGGCTCCTCAGGCTTTACAACTTTCTTCTTGCTTTTAGGAACAAATTTATCCTTTCCCAGTTTGCACATGGCATATGAAACTATGCAATGGGATTTAGCAGGAATAACCTGTTATCAAATGAAATGCAAATGGTATTTACGACCTATGCTAAAATATTTGCAGTTCAAGCTAAACCAGGGGCAGAAAGACTATTAAGATAAGAGCGCCAACAAAGTCACATATTTTAAAATCCATTTATATTATAGCCATATAATATATAGACACAAAAACACATGAATTAAAATGCCTAGCATTATGTGATGTTTACTGCAGTATACATTTAAATTTTACACAGACCATGTATTTTACTTATGTAAATATATATATGTGTCTGTATTTTTCAAGCAATCACCTGATGAATTTTGACCTTTGCCTTTACAGGCAAGTCAGGAGGAATATGAATTTCAATGCTACTCTCAGAGCTTTGTTGTTCAAATATGTTCAAACTGCTGCTGTTTGGTTGAAGCTGGCCATAATCAGCAACTTCAAACATTTTTTCACTTAAACTTCTCCACTTTTTGTTTAGATACAACAGAATTTGGGATAGCTGGCAGGACATGGGTATACTAAATCTAAAAATAATAAACATTTTAAGTGCATTTGGTGACAAAATCAATGCAGGGGATAAAACTGGTTGAGTAAATACCTTAGTCTGGGATTATGACCCAGCAAATGCACTTTGTTCCAAGCTTCCATGGTTAAAGGTTGTAAATCAACATTTACTCTCAATGGCAATTTTACCCGCCGGCTTTCAGTTATCCTTGATTTTTGAACTGCAAAACAAATTCATTTGAAATACATTTTTATATTATTCCAGACAAAATATACCTTCTTTGTCATGTATCTTTTTCAATGCTTTACAGGTTGGAGTCTTAATTCTGTAGGTCTTGCCCTTAATTCGAATACTCGTTGAGCCATAATTAATAAGTTCAGAAAGCTTCAGCATTTCCTTTTTCTTCAACATATCTGGAAGTGTCATGTGAATAAAATGAATTTACACACCTCAGACAGTAACCAAATGCAACTTACATCCGCCAAATCTTTTCCAAAGCTCCCCGTAGTTAATAACTGCACTCAACTCTTGCAATGCTTTGCTAAATTGATTTCCATGTACTGAAAAAAAAACATATGATGCAAGTCTATGTTTTTTAGACTCATAACAACAGCCAAACACCTACGGTAACTAGCATAAATCGGAAACTAGTCTTACCATCGTCCCCTATCAATTTGCTAATAGTGGTCCATGTTCTGTAATAGAGATGTCTAACTTGATCTTTTGTTTTTATTACACTGTCATCTCCTTTTCTTTTGTGTTTTTGTGCAATTGTTTTTTGTATTGCTTCAAAATCTTTTCCATGCTGAAACAAAACACAACAGAAGATACACAATATAGAGATTGGACAAACATGAATGTTTTCATGAGAATAACTTACCACCGCAACTGCTTCAAAGAAATGGATTTTATCATCGATACTCCACTGTTCACGCACCCTCTTTTTCTTGACAATGCCTGATTTAACATTTTCTTGTGGGCTAGATGATTGGGGTTTGGTCTTAATTTCATCTTCTGTAAGTTCTTCCAAAACCACAGAAACATTTGTTTTGATTGCTGGTACTTGTGCATTTAACTGTGGAGGTTGGTTGGAAATGGCTAGAAAAGTAAACACATATATGTGATCTTACATCATTATTTTCTAGAATAGGTTATGTTTAAGGTGAGTATGTTACATTGGGTTACCAAGCATAACATGCATTATTGGGTGTCAAGCTATTTTATAAGTTTACACTTCGGTACCAGTGTTAAAATAAGTTTACACTTCGGCACCAGTGTTAAAAAAAACTTTTTGTTTTTCATTTGAGGTGCTCATAATCAAGTGAAATTGTACCTACCACCAGGTGTTAAATCCGGTTGAAATCTTTTAACTGGTTTCACAGTAGCTCGGAGCACTGGGCCGTCAGAATGCTTTGAGCAGATTGTGGTACCACGTCTTCTCCAAACCCGCCCTTTCTCAGGCGTTGGGCTGTCTGTTGCTGCGTGTTGTATATCCTCTGGTGTAACTTCCACATCGTCATTTTCTGTTGTAAGCATTGACCCACTGACAAAAAGTGAAACTTAGCGTTAGCTTACAGTTTAATACTTTTTTACAAGCGCTTTAGTCTATCGCGTAGGCCGCACAGTACGTTAGCCTGTTACCAGCAAGATGGCCGCCATATTTATCGCGTTGGTTAAACTCGGCATTAAATGCACTATTCGGGTAAAAAAGCTATTTACATCCAGTTATCGGCGATATAACAAGCAAGTAGCTAATAGATGGGTAGCCGACTGTGGCGTTGATACTAAGCCCGTATCTATGGATATGCGTCCACGTTTATAAAGTCGACTAACAGCAAATGTACAAAAACATTACATTAACCAACTCGAGATCGCAGTTAAGACACAACGCTAACCTTGCATCGCGCATTGTCTTTGCGATTTTGGGGTCCTGTTGCATTGCATTCTTGCGTCAAAACAGCCTGAACTGAACAAAAACGAAGCCTACATGCCAGTTTATTACCACAACTTTCACGGAAACCGCTTAGCTCAGTGCTGGCCAATCACAGACCTGGAAACGTTTTGTACCAAAATATGGAAGATCAAAGCATTATTTGGGGAAGGTGATGTGGCTGAATAAGTTACCAGTCTTATTGTGGTTATTTCACTAATACATATTAATTACTAGTGACTTTTACTAAGTCGGTTGATTAGGTCAAAGAAACAAGTATTCAACTATAGTACAAATGATACTACTGCAAGCTTGGTCAACATTGCAAACAATTGTAACCTCAGCCAAGCCGTTTAAGACTACTGGCATGCTTTCTAATGTCATTACGCACAAACCCATACAATTATACACTGGGTTTACATGTCTATTGCCTAAAAATTAAACATACTTTCAATTAAGGTACAGATAAATAATTGCCTGGAAACAATACATCCCTAAACACAAAAGTGTTGCTAGTTTTCAACATCCAGTAAGACTCTTTATGGCATTTTTTGCATCTTACATTTCATAGTGAATGCAAAAACAAAATTTTTACACATAAAAGATAATGTAGGTTTTATATAGTTAAATAAGATTGATGTATTTTTCAAAAGTACAGATTTATTAACCAGATAACATGCCATGCAGTGGTTCTTAACATGTTTTCCTTGCTGCACCCCTTCCAAAACACCAACCAAGTTTCGCACCCCCCTGGGTTTTTGTATTTATATGGAATAGACCTAACCAACCTTTATGATTCAGCATCCGCGCACCCCCTAAGAACAGTTCTCGCACCCCTGGTTAAGAACCCCTGCCATAGAGTTTGTTTCTTACAGTTATGGTTCAAATTCAATTCTAAAAATAAGCTTACGGACAAAATGAACAGTGTACAGAAAATACATTTCAATGTCACACAGAAACATATAGAATGCACTCTATTTTACATTACAACAAGTCGCACTGCTTACATTCATTTTCTGTTTGGTAATGATCAAAACAATTTTGTATTTTTGTAACTTAGGTTTAAAATACAACATTTTCTTTAAAACCTCATGCCATTTATTTGATAAAGTATGTCATTTCATGACAAATGTGATTTCATGATGAGACTTCTTAATATGCAATGTTTGTTTTGCAATGTAGTGATCTGATTTGTTTATTAAAACAAGAAATGAAATTTCAGTGGCAAACAGTTTTATAGCTTTTCAGGAAATGGCAATGTTGACCTTAATTGAAATAGAGTAAAACAGTTTCTTAATATTTAGTAAATTTGCATCAAGAAAAACACCAGTCTTATTACATTCAGTACTACAAAAATAACATTAACGACTGCCTACAAAACTAAAACTATATGAGAAGTAAATTACCAATGAACATACCAATGATAAGTTTAAAAACAACAAAAAATGCCAAATTTTTGGGATGTCAGCATTTCATTTACATGTTGTGCTTATATACAACTAATATGCTTACATATTTCTAAAAGTTGAAATGATTTTTTTTGCAAAACGTTTATTTGCTATGTGCCCATTTAGTCATGTGTTTTATAACATCTTTATCAGTTCAACGGAAAAGTGAATCGTAATTCCACAAAACAACATTTAAGTCATGTGGTCTAGGTTGAGCGATATGATGCGCCAACAACAATCTGTGTGGTTTTCATTAATTGAGTTCTGCAATTTCTGATTTACCCTTCCTTTATTTCTAGTTGCTACGGGTTTAAACAAAACTGGTTTTAGGCTTTGTTAATGTTTTTATCATTTGGCGCGAACAGCATCGTTCAGGCGTGACCAAGATATCACGTGACAACTCAGCTGATTACATCTTAAAACGTTGTTCATGATTTGTGATTACGTCGTTAGTACTGTTTCGGGTATGATACGATAATACACTTAGCGAATATTAATAAACTTTGTCCAATAATTAGGGTACTACTGCACATGACACAAAAAGTTCATGTGGTTGCCAATTAACCTTGTTACATTATGACGTCATAGGCGTTGAACTGGTACTGAAAAAGAAAAAAAGGAAATTGGCCATGGACTAGTCACGCGTGAAAAGGGTGTTGGTTAGTTCAAGCAGGTGGTCCGACTTAAATAAGTGCTTATTTTCCTTCAAGCTTTATTCCGTTTTAACGTGTCGATACGATGAATTACGATTGTGAACGCCCAACTTCCAGGTTAGTAAATGCTGTTTAAATTTATCTAACATGCTTTGGGTAATTGTCGTTAATATTTTTTAGTGATTTTTTACCTTAAACCATTTAGTGACGTGTTTGTTTGTATTTATATTGCAATGTTACTTTGAGTGACCAAGTTACCTAATTAGAGTACAAGCAAGGATCAACAAGCGTTTTAGACCATCTCTTATATTTTAAGAGTTTTTAAACTTCTCACAAACTTTTTTCTAAACGGGTATAACTATTTTCCAGTTTTGTTCCACAGTTATTGTGCATGTGAAATATTTGTTGTAATGTTTAGGGTTATTCGCCCTCCTGGTGGTGGTTCAAGCAACATCTTTGGAGTTCCTGAACAGGCTCCACAAGTACCAAGTGCAAAGTCCACAGTGAATCCTAATTACCAAAGCAGTGTGTTTAATGACGGTCCACAACAAACATCTCCAACAAAGACATCAGGTTTATATTGTAAAATATCAAATTAGTTTTTAACTTCATATGACACAATGTTAAGTTGTAAGACTTTCCTGGAAAATGTAAGTGTACACCTATCAGTTTGCACAGTTTCAAATTTTCTTGTTTACTTAACACAGAAGGTAAACAAGTTAGACCCGTTAGCAGCACTTACAGAAGTTCAGTCTTCGAACCAAATTCTGAGCAAGTAATGAAATCAGCAACACCTACATTAAAGTCCTCAGTTTTTGTATCAGGTGATGAGCCAGTCAGAACTTTGCAGAGTGACAGTTCTAGACCAGGTGAGCACATGAGCAGAGTGTGATCTAAATGATCTATTGTTGTGACATTCCTAACACCTATTACTGGTGCATGAATCCTATTTAGGCTTTTGCAATAGTTTTCCCTTCAAAAAATATACATGCATTTCGTTATATTAAGTATAGAAACTGCAAGGAAAATCAGCAACATACCAATGTTTGATAAAACAACAGTACGACCAACAAGTGCTCCCTGTAGACATTGGAAAGACTCCACTAAGTCAACGATATTCTGCAGTGCAGCGTATCCAGTAAATGCAGAAATGGAACCGGGCTATAAAGCGATTCGGAAAACAGGTTTTTAAAAATTATTGGTTTTTAGTCCAAGCCTTAGACTAGCAAAGTGTAAGAACAGAAGAGTTTGTCAGTTTAGTAAGTTAAACTATTGACTCTGTTTAGCTGTGAAGCCGGCAAATGCAAACATGAAGTCATCAGTGTTTTCGCAAGTTGTCACTGACAAGAAACCTGCGCTCAAACAGCTTCCACAACACAATGAATTAAATGTATTTATGCCATTGCCTTTTACCCATTACAGACGGGCTTCAGTTAGCAAAACTTTTGTATCAAACTGGGATGCTTTGCCAACCAAAAAGAGAGGCGGAAAGAAGCAGATTATGAAAGCCAAAGAATCAGTTTTTGATAACAGCAGTTGTGAAGCAAAGGCAGCTAATACTCCACTTGTGTATACTGCTGATACCGCAAGGAGTGTAATGACTTACAGAAGCGCAAAACCTGTGGTTGTCAGTGAACGCAAAGAAACCACCAGTATTATGTCCAGTGGAAAAACTACAGCTTTTTTACCAATGAAAGCAAAGTGCAAGGTTAATCAAACATACCAGTCAACCTGTATGTCTGCAACTAACGAGCCACCTAGGTTATGGTCTTGTGATCAAAATCCAACTGCGCGTGCGAGGCCAGTGAAGAAAAGTACAATAACTGAATCAAAGGTGTTTTCCAAGCCCTCATCTACCGTATTATGGTCTTCGGGCTTCAGTCCATCACCTATAGCATCCAAAACGATAAATTGAAACAAACATTTTTTCTGTAAAGCTTTTCTATCAATCATTAAATGCGGTTGTATGTATGCCTTTGCGCAGCGTTTTGTAACGTACATGATAAGTTAAACGTCTTTTATTGCGTCAATGCGCTTTGTGACCTGTTTGTACATGTGAATAAAGAAATAAAGCCACGGCAACGTGCTTTCGTGTATTTTTAATAGTGCGCCGAGATCCGATAACTGGGGAAGAGATTGGCAACAATGAGAAAAAAGAAACCAGCAACGTTGGCGACCAACCGGCATCAACAGTTGTGGAAAATGGAAAAGATCAGAACGGCGAACCTCGTCTCGGGGCGGCTCGCAACGCGACTGGAATTCGGTGTGCTCAACCTCCTGGCGGTCGTTCTACAGTCACCTTCGGCTAAAGCCAGTTACGCACATACCGTGTTGTCCCACATCCGTACGCTGCTTATATTTTGCCGATAAATCTTTTTAAACCTATTTAAAACTATTAGTTGCTTAAAACAAGTGTTCCTTTCCACTGTTTTTCTTTATGCTTTGCTGCAGCAATCGAAAAATGAAGCCAAATTTTTTGCAGTGTTTAAATGTTGCATGTAAGTGTTTGCGTTTGTTTTGTAGACTTTTCTGTAAGACATCCAAGTGAACTTCCAAATATTTATTGTTGAACTATTCCTATTTCTGATCAACTGTAGCTAAATGATCTGGTGCTTTCTGCTTTGCATGTCTGTATTAAACATCCCCATATCACGTTTTGGGATCTTTGTTTTAAGTTTATGAATTGCAGTTGTGCTGATTTAAAATAAGGTTTCTTAATAATTGCGTATAGTATGCAGCAAAAAGTCATTCTGTGTTGGGACTATGTCAAGGGGCGGTTTGCGGTCTAATCAGATTAAACTTGGCCGTTCAGTAATTCAGGTTCAACCTTTTGGTTAAATAACATTTTTAAAAAAAGGCTAGTGTAATTCAAAAAGGCTAGTGTAATTAAATAACATTTCTAAAAAAGCCTTTCGGTAATTTAGGTTCAACCTTCTGGATAAATAACCATCTACTAAAAACAGAAATACACGCTTTTACGCTGAGTTTTTCAATTAAGTTCAGCAGTTGGGCATGCAAATCGAACGTAGCCTGGTCTAGGCCTAAGGCTAGTGACTTTGCCTACTAGCTTAGCCGATTAGCCAAATATGCTAATTTATAGTGATGGGACGATACCAGGTTTTGAAGCGAGTACCGATACCGAGTACCACGTGAAAACACCTTCGATACCGATTACCGAGTACTTAAGTATAGTGTTGTACCTCGTATATCACTAGCTAATTTAGGGTACAGGCGTGCACACAGTGGCGGCTCGTGCCTAAAATTTCTGGGGGTGCTGCTCCAAATTTTAGCCTTCATTAAACAAATATTGGCAATACATAGAAAAGCCACATTTCTAGTTTTCTAGCCATTGTTTTGTGTAGAAACAAGTAATACAAATGTTAATTAGCAACTCTATTGTGACGTAATTTTTGTTACGCAATAATGTACACCAGTGTAAACAGCAGACGACATCATTAGGGAATTTTGTTTGCTTGCACAGCGACGGACCAAAGTCAATAACATGCAGTAATAATGTGGCACATAAACACACGTGACACAGACTCGAAACGAAGCGGGTGTAAATACGGTAAAACACAACAACAATACATAGAAACAAGTTAGTAAAAAATGAGTCGAAAAAGGTCGTATTTCAGTTGGACAACATTTAAGAAAAACTGGTTGTAACAATGATCACTAACTAGCACACTTGCTATTCAGTCATTAATATGGCCATGTTTCATTTTAGTAACTTATTGTCACAGTCAGCGTTTACATATTCTATGACACTTCACAGTTTATTGCCACACAAAAAAACGAGCCATAAAGCTTTTTATTGGTTTCATAACTGGCAAATTTAACAACCACATTACATTTGTGTCAGAACTTGTTTATTTAAACATCTTTTCTTAATTTTTGTGTACAGACCATTAATTGTTTTTAACTTTCTTAATTGCTATACTTGCTGCTTTATTTGGTGGCAAATAGCTTATAATTCCTTTTTTGAAGTGCAAAACTCTGCAAGCTTTGAAAATTACAACACTCTCACTTAAATTTAAAACATATCATTAACATTGTGCTTCATTTTACAACCAAAATGAATCATAAAGTTATAGTTTGGGCAAAATAATTGATAGCTTCTTCCTTGATTTCCAAATGACAATTAAGAAACTTTTTTCTATTTAGTGCTAGCACTGCAAGTGCAGTCTTTTTGGAAATAATGGTGTTCCCTAGAAACGTTTGCATCCTTTTCAGTGTTGAAAAGAATCGTTTTGCCTTTGAGGGACTCATAGAAATTGCTGGCTAATTAACTGGCTTTTCTTTTTTTTAAGTTTCAGTAACTATTTTAGCAATAGGATATGCTTGGTGGTCACCACTATCTCCTCTGTAGAATGTCCATTCTTAAGAAACATTTCCAGTGAAGCAATTTAGCAGCTACTGTTTAGAGAAACAGTTCATGTCCATTATATCAATACACAAGATTGCACTTGGTTGCAAATGCTGTCCACATGGTGTTTTAAGAAACCAAAACTTGAAATTGTCATCACTAAGGTGTTTCAAAATACCTGTTGCTTCTGCAATTGTTTGTTCTGCATTTAATATTGCCTGAATTTCAGTGAGGCATTTAACTCCACAGTCACAAAGCTGTTTTATCTTTGTTAGCATTTAAAACTAAAACTGAGAATGATAACTGCAAAAACTGAAACCCACTTACAGTCATCTTAAAAAGTCACGACTAACCGTCAAAAATAATCATGTAACTGTACTCACTGTCGAACTTAAAAATACAGTAGGCTACACGGGTTTGGCTTTGGAGCACAGTAAACCCGGAACAGACAACACAACTACAGGCCGGTTCACACGCTACATGATTGGTGGAGCTGCGCGAGCCGCAGCACCCTGTCGCCTATTTCGCCCAGCATGTAGCTTTTCCAAGTGCGCATGCGCACAAGTGCAAAACGTCATGAAACGTCACGATTCGTCATGAAACTGGGTAGAGCTACTAACAGAGGAATTAGTATAGCCCCTGGTTGAAATTTGTTCGATAGGTGGCGCAACGGAGCATAGACATTTATGGTGCCATAAACAAATTGCTGAGTCAGCACCATAAACGCCTATGCTCCGTTGCGCCACCTATTTCAACCAGGGGCTATACTAATTCCTCTGTTAGTAGTTCTACCATGAAACTGGAGCTGCAGTTCCACCATAGATAATATATTAATGGCATATTTTTTTCATAAAAAATGAAAAAAAATGCCGACCAAGGCGGAAATTATACTCATATAAATTATACTTAAGAATACAAAAATAAGTATAATGAAAGTTATCTGTATTATTGTGGTAGGACCATTAAGTAAAAATATCTAGGGGGTGCTGCCAGCACCCTAGCACGAGCCGCCCCTGCGTGCACACACATGCAAGCATGTAGAAAAATTTTTTTTGGGTACTAACGTTAATCTCTAGGCACAGTAAAAGCACCTACATTTAGCTCGACTTGTCCGCTCGCGTTCAGCACTTAACAAACGGCTTTTACTGAATAACTTGGATGCATTTTAAATGAAAATTCGTTAGCCGCTTTTGTGCGTCTAAGTAAGTGCACTAAAAATATTGATGGACAAGTTGCGTTTTCGCCAAATTATCCCAAATATATGAGCGCTGTTCTAAACTGGTAAACGCAATGACGATACGTATGGCTTGAAAAACAAAATTACAAAATTAAACTTGTAACGGTGAAAGTGCCACTTCTTACCCTGTTTGGCATTGAACAGAGACGTTTACCTCTTTCCCTTTTTTGTATTAGCGGAACAATGTTGGTCTCCATTTTTTTGGCAAAGTCAATTGGAAATTTAAAAACGTTAAACAATAAATTGTAGCCTACTCACCATATTAATCCTGTTGCATGGTCGAAGTAAAAAAAGACGGCGGCACAAATAACGTTAAAATTCACCGATGAACACAGACTTCTAAGGTGGCGGTTGATGCTTATATAGCGATAAGCATTTTAGTCAGCTTCGATTGTTTTACAGTAGCAGCTTTCAGCAATTGGCCAAACTTAACCTCTAATTTATTTTGTTGTAACTTACAGCTAAACACCGACAAGACCGATTGTCAACGTAAGCAGTTCTTTCCCGATTTTGTGCTGTCCGAAGCAAAAGTTGCCTATGTTCTAAGTGTAACCCGGCCTTCGGTACTCGCACGTTGGTATCGAAAACTGAGGCAAAATATTTCCATACCGAGTACGAGTATCGATACCACTGAAATCGTTCGATACCATCGATACCGATTACCGAGTACCGATTACCGAGTACCGAGTACCCGTCCCATCACTCCTAATTTATCGAAAGTATTTTTGAGTCATTTGGGTGTTTTTAAGTGCTGCTAACTGCTTCTCCCGTCGTAGGCTAGGCCTACCTGCTGATGTCTAAAACGGTGAATTGTAAATTACGCGCCTGACAAAGAACGTGTGGCGCTTTTTGAAACATAGTTTGAGTGGTTTACCCACGCTTTTGAAGCAGGGGTCGGCAACCTTCATTCACTGCGGACAGTTTTAAACAGAAATTTTATCGCGGACCGGCCTTCAAAAATCAACAAATGTTTAGCAATGAATTTTTTTCATCTCATAAGAACCTAGAGCCTCTCGACCTGAAAAAGTATACGGCCCGGTATAAAATTCCTCACAGACCGGTAGTTGCCGATTGTTGTTTTAAAGCAGGGCTTCCCAAACTGGGGGTCGCTTAACAAACTTGAGGGGTCACAGAGAGCTGTACCAATTTCGCAGAAGATACTCCATACACTGGCGTAGAGTACGGGGTACCGCACACCCCCGGCCTTGACTTTTGTATAACGTCACAATGTCATTTTTGTTCAAGTTACGTCGGTTTTAAAACCTTTCCAGCTAAACGCAAACGCGCTTATAGTGACGCCATTGATCGAACAAACGTCGGTTGAAACGCAACACTTGCAGGTGTTTTGAAATTCACAGGCACTTAATGCTACATAAAGATGACATACAGAGTTATAGACTAACGTTTAAGTAATGTGTGGCGCAATAACTTTCTCTGATAAAAATAGGTAATAAATTTACGATTTCTAAGCAGTGTTTAATGTCCGCTTGCAAAGCACTGCAACGGCATAAACTTGGTTCAAGGTGATAAGTGCCTATTTGAAAAATAATGTGACAGAAACTAAAGGCTAAATCACATATAAGGTATCAGGGTTTGGACGTGTAAAGTAGTAGAATCCGAGTACCGGTATACGTTGTTTTAAGTTTTCGCTCGAATTAGTCGTTTCAATAAATACAATAAACGTATTTTTTGCACTGTTTATCATATTATCCGTGAAGGGTCGCGGAAAATTTAAAGAGATTAAAAGGGGTCGCGATCAAAAAAGTTTGGGAAGCCCTGTTTTAAAGCACACTTTTTTATAATTTACGGTCCGACTCAAAATAATGAAATAACCTCTCGCTGTAGCGAATTTGGACGGAAAAATCGAGATGAGATGAGCAATTGAAACAAGTTTTTTGCGCAGTTAGGCCTTTTCTCAGAAATTCTAACCCGAAACTTGGCTCAAGCTTTCAGGATTTTAATGAAACCACTATTCTACAAACGCCCATAATTTTGTGATACTTGATTGTGTGTGGAGACTGGCGATTATACTTCATTTCTACTACAAGTAATATCAAATAAGGTTTGAAATGTTGATTTTGTTATTTTTTACCTGAAAGCAGACCGTAACCAACTGTTCACCAACAAAAATTTGTAAAGAATACAGGAAAACTTTGTTTTATTACCCTGTTTTTTTAGTTTCAATCAACCAGGTTTTGTGTGTCGTCAAAAATAATAACCAAATATTTTTTTGAGTAAATATAAAATGCGCCAAGTGTAGTTTCTAAATTTGTATGGATGCTTTACTAATCAGAACTATTTTCAGATTTTTGACCAGGGGGCAAAAATGTTGGTCAATGTTTATGCACCATCTGTTGATATTCACTTCAGCCTAGATGTTGGTTCTGATTTGACACTTGAAGATTTTAAAATTATGTGTTCACCAGAATGCAGTATTAACCCAAAAGACATGAAAATATTCTTGAACAGTCAGCATCTGGCAGATGACAAAAAAACCTTGAAAGCCTACAACATTGCCACACATGACATGTTACTAATTCAACAAGGTGTTCCTAGTTCTTCACTTCCAAACCTTTTCCCAAGTGGACCAACACCTGCAAAGTTACCAAATCTGGACTTCTCAAGTATAAAGGTAGTAGACTTTTTTCTACTTGTGAAAGTTACATAATTACCTAGGCCAAACATATCAGTCAATAAATAGCTTCGGTGATGCTCAAACTCTAATAGGTTTGTTTGGAATATTGCGCTAGAAATAAAAAGTATGCAGAGTATGGCTGATAGACCTGGACGAAAACCTTGGTCATGCTGCACACCAGAGAATTGAACCAACATTTGTTTGGATACTACACTTTTAAGAAATTGTTCTGAACTTCTAACCAATATGCAACAAACACCATTGATTTCCACTATGTTATTGTCTCACAACCTATAAATTGTTTGTACCCAATACAAGAAAAAAGGGGAAAGGGCTTTAAAAGTTCCACAGTGTTGTGGGTTTCTTTTTTGTTATGTACAATGCGGTGTTTCCATGCACAAACATTAATTCTTGGCAACAGTAGCAAAAAGGCCTGGCAATAGAATTGCGTTGTGTGAAGCTCAAATAATATAATGTGGCTAACCTAAAAAAATAGTTGTCATATGTATCGAATCTCTTCTTGTTTTGTGTGACATTTTGTTTTAATACTGTATAATACAATCTGTTACAAAATAATCAGTTGTTGTGTCCAATATATGGATGTTATCAATTGTTTAATTTCAAACCGTGGCCCTAGAGAAAATGTAAGTGGTAACACCATAAAAATTAACCAATCTATTGTTAAACCTTAACATTTTTGTTTATGTTGATATCTTCTACCAGGTATTGAACCCTAAACTTTACTATTATAAATCATTCCAAACTGCCTTTGGAAAGTCACCTATAGAGTATAATAAAATTGCATAATGTTTTAATTGTAGGTTCCAGGTACTTCTTCACAACATACAGCACCACCGCCACCAACAAGAGCATCACCTCAACTGGATTTACAAAATCCCCACACCCTGCGAGAATTCTTAATGAATAATCCCCATGACTTGGCACTACTCAAGGAAAGAAACCCAGCATTTGCGGAGTCAATAGAAAACGGCGATTTTACCAAGATCACAGAACAACTGCAAAAAATTAGGTGCGAAGCCTAGAAATTTGAGATCACTTACATTTAGGAAATATTTGTCTATTTATACAAGCAATTATTTTTTAACAATAACTATATACTAGTCTAACTTGTATAGCGAATTAAGTATATATCACTGTGAATTTTAAGTGTGTAACATGCTAAGAGTTGATTTTATACAGAGAGGCGAATGAAAAAGATGCGCAAGAAAAAATAAGATTGTTAAATTCTGATCCAATGGATCTTGAAGTTCAACAAAAGATTGCTGAAGAAATAGAAAGGAAAAACATTGAGGAAAATATGAACATGGCCATTGAGGAGGCACCAGAAAGCTTTGGTCAAGTGGTTATGCTATGGATAAATTTAAAAGTTAATGGACACTATGTAAAAGGTACAAAGTAGAAAAAAGTATATGTGTACACCTTTTTTTTAATAATGCCATAACTTGTTTTATTTACAGCATTTGTTGATACTGGTGCACAGATGACTATTATGAGTAAAAATTGTGCACAGAGGTGCAATATCATGCGCTTGGTCGACAAACGGTGGGCAGGAATAGCAAAAGGTGTAGGAACACAAAAAATACTTGGTCGAATTCACATGGCCCAAATTCAAATTGAAAATGTGTTTCTGCAATGCTCATTTTCTGTTTTGGAAAATCAACCAATGGATGTCTTGCTTGGGTTAGATATGCTTCGCAGGTATTATACAATTTATCTTGATCATCAACTGCATAGCTCGGTGATTTTCAACCAGTTCCATGAAAGATCATCAGGGCTTTGTTGCATGAAAAGAAACAATTTTTGTAATAGTTATTACAGAGAAAATGTTAAACACTATAATAATTTGCGACGTAAGGTGACGTCCGACCTAAATCTTTTTTATCTTTATTGTTCTGCCTCCCTGTAATTTCAGCAAGTGGGTCCTATTTTTCTGTAATGTTACTGCGTTACCGTGCACAAACATGCGTTGAATTGCGACACTAGCAGAAGGGCCTGCCAGTGAAACTATGGTGTGTAAAGTTATATACTGCAAGCTTAACGTAGTCTCATCTTATGTAGCGGTAGGAAATGAATTTGGTATTTCATGACGTCATTTTGTGATGTCATATATATATGGCATACCCAGGAAAAATTTAAAGTCAGCGCCTATGATTAAAGGTCATGCAAGAAATTATTAGTTTGACTATTGTTCCATTGAACATTGGTCGAAAATCACTGGTTGACACAATGGTCGAAAATGGCATTTTTAAAAGTAATTTTCCACTACCAGTACCAATCTTCCACCAGGATTTGCTTCATTTATTGTTGGTTAATAATAAGAATGTAATTGGGTGGCCCTGTTGCTGCTTCAATACAGTAGTTGAGTGTGAGCTTGTTTTTTTGCATCATTTTAAAATTTTGTTTGGTGTTCCACAAGATTATTGCAATGCATAAAGCATTCCATGACATAAAAAGGTTGGAAAACACTAGCATAGCAAATTATACTTTTGTACTACTTATACACAAACTAGAGTGAGTGAAGAATGATAAATGGAGTAAAAATTGCAATAAAATGTAGTTTTATGTGAAAAATTTAACGTTTACCATTTACTTCTGCTTCAGGCACATCTGTGTTATTGACCTGAGGGAAAGCACCCTGACAATAGGAACCACAAAAACTCAAACAAAATTCTTGTCTGAAAATGAACTGCCCTCCCATGGTCGATTGCACGATCCAAATAATCCTGAACAGTCCCAGGAAGCATCAACTAGCAATGGGAATGAAGAGGAGGAAATTCAAAAAGCTTTGATGGTGCATATTTATACAAGCTTAGCCTGTTGCATAATTAAATAATGGATTTACTTTGCACCACTGTAGTATTCTGTTCATAATTCTTATGTGCAAGGAAAAACGTTTTTTAGGAATCTAGGTCAGTTTGTTAAAATAGTTTTTGTGTTTTTAATAATTTTTGTCTTATATACACAAGTTTAAATGTATTTTTTTCTATACCTTGATTCCTTAAAAGAACACAGGGTGTTTATGACCATCTTCACTGCTGGTAGGATAGATACTCTGTACATAAAACTTTGTACTTTTGGTAGTTATTTTAAGTTTTAAACTCGGAAATACAACAAATGAGTGCTCAACTGAAAAATATGCTTTCGGTGGGCATAGAAATAACTATAGTGATATTGGGATCACTATAATATTGGGATACTTCACCCTTCAAGCCACATCCATACCAACTCACAAATTGATGGCACATCTGTCAAACTCCTGCAAAGTGTACTTGGTGTTTGCATAGACTTCTTGCAGTATAATCCACAATAATGAAAATTGTAATGTTTTTCATAGGTTAGAGTACTGTATGATCTTTTGCATACAGTTGATTCCTGCAATTGTCGTGATGCTTTCATTGTTGTAACGTTTTCTGACAGCACTAATCTAACATGAAAAAACTTTACAGGAGTCTGCTGCAGAAGCGATGAAGCCTGAAACGAGCAACTTAAATTTAGTACATTCATCGGGAGAACCTCCGCATGAGCAGCCTGGACCACAGAACAATTTCTCCCCAGCTGTGTTTAACGATAAAGTTCGTCAACTTTTGGATATGGGCTTCAAGCGGTCACAGGCAGAAACTGAACTAAGTCGAGTGAATGGTGATCTGCAGCAGGCTATCAGCAATTTGTTAAGTCGCGCAGCAAATAAGTAGCGCTTTACACACGTGAGCGTCACTTATGTCGCCAGAAGAAAGACCAATATTTTATACCCCAGGCATTGTTTAGCAAAATTCCAGAAAATCTGCCTCCTACATTTTACTTATTTTATTCTGCTGCCAGTTTTTAGCGCATTGACTTTGCAGAGAGTAGATGCAAAATGCAAGCTGAAGGTGCTGGTATAGTATGTAATGTGTATTCCGCCTGCTTTAGCCCCTTGATTCCACAGTCAATGACGTGGGGTAAGTATGTCGATGTTTTAATGTTGTGCGGCTGCGTTTCAGTACAGACTCAACTTTTCTGCATGCATAAATCCGCCCCGAATTTCGCTTCGGTATTTTACCTTCATTACAATTTCCTTCCATCTCCTAGTTTGCATTTCGGCAGGACCAGATTAAGCCCTTCGGATCCCTTACACTCGTAATATAATGGTGGCTCGTGACTGTACAATGGATGTTTTTACAGTTGCTATATTTACATTCTCCGAACACGACTCAGTATCAATTAAGAGAAAGTGTATTTGGGCTACATTTAAATGCTTCTACGGCACCAAACAGTGTCCCATACAAATCTTTAAGGTGCCCCTTTCTTGATGTTCCACGACTTTGCCTATAATCAGGGTTGCCATCGACCTATGGACCCTAAAATAAGGACAACCGAAAAATTAAATTTTTATGCGAAACGAAACAAACGTTTATGGACATAACTTTACATTTATACGAGCCACCTTTTTTGTCATAAACATTCCGTTCCAGCAACTCCTTGCAGTAAAAAAATACTTCGTGCGTCTCACCAGGATTAGGTTTACTTTACTTGCAGCAGGGATTTGACTTGTAAGTATTGAAAGTAAGACAAAATAAGGATTCAAGTTTAGATCAAGGACATTTGTTTAAAATATGGACAATATTTTTTTCTAAGACATTGCCCTTCGAAATAAGAACAAATCTTAGAAATTATGACGGTATGGCAACCCTGCCTATAACTTAGTTATTCCTATCTGCTTTGTGCATGGAAGGAATCACATACATTCAGTGGTCGCGGTATTTCGTTTTTTTATTCGACAATATGTACAACAGCGAACGCATTTGTAACAAAATTGGCAGGGGTCGGATAAAACACTAGACCAGGGGTGCACAACGTACGGCCGCATGCGGCCGAGTAGACGATTTTGTGCGGCCGTGAACATGTTTATTAAAATATATGCACTGGCGGCCGTGACGCAAAAACCTCTTTTGTTAAATATTTTGACTTTCAAACTGCATGAAATAGATTTTGTAAGACTGTAAAGAATATTACCAGCCTAGTGACCCTGTGCATCACACTTTATATACGCCTATTGTGTGAAAACAATGCAAATAAACAGTCACCTTTTGCGTCACAATATAGATTATGACGCCATAAATAGCTCAGACTGTTTAGCTCAATCTGTGGATCAAGTTTTAAATTATCCGGGCTTTTTGGACGCCATTAGATGGTTTATGTGGGACAAGTCCTATTTTCACATAATAAATTTAAAAACAAAAACAAGCAGGTAATTGGCGGCCGTTGGTGAAGTAAGAATCTGCGATGCGGCCGTCTTAGCAAAAAGGTTGTGCAACCCTGCACTAGACAAACAGATTTGAATCGAGATGTTAATCACTTCTGTTGAATGTTTGGCAGTGAAAAGACTTGTAAATGTTTTGGTCGGTACGCCTCAAGGTGCACTCTACACTAATAGTCCTAACTGGCAGCTTGAAGCTCTGTTGTAGGAATGTGAAGGCGTGAAATGTGCAACTAAGAGCAGTTCTAACGACGTCCCAGTCTATTGGCACCTCTTTACACGGCTCTGATCGTGCTTCTTTTGGTGCGCCTTTAAATTTGTTTGCTTCTCGAAGCGATGACTTCATCGTAGAGAGGCGGCGCATCACAAGATGTCGCAGAACAAGTATCCAATGATCGGAAGCTGCTCGTGTCAACGTACAACAGATTTCTGTCCGTGCTTGTGCAAAGACCGCTGTCCTCTGACAAACAACCTAGAGGAAAAATGTATTTTAAAAGATGTTCAAGTTAACGTTTTTCACCAGTCCAAATGCAAATGCTAAATGTCTTTGTTTAACAAACGTAAACATCTTACCGTCATCGGTAAACTGGTTTCGCAGAGATACGTTCTCATGTGAAATTGCAACTTGCGTAACAGCACTTGATCGCTTTTGCTCCTCGCAAGCCTCTTGCTTTTTTAGAGAGTCCACCTTTCGAATACAAGCAAACGTAAATTCAACAAGTAGGAATCAGTTAGCAAAAGCGCCATACTGCAACTGTGCCTAACAACTTACCACATTAGTATGCACGTCTGTGTAGTTGACTGTTTCGCACGATGTACACGGTTCGGCGTCTACCGACTTGCATTTGTCCATGTCAAACGTTTCTTCCGGTGACTTTTGCGGTCCAACGCCACGCAGTGGAACTTTTCCATCTTCGGCTCCCTCGATGATTTTCAAGATGTCAAGATATTCCTGCGAAACAAAATGCCCATAAGTGTCGGTGCATAGGCAATGTCGGTAATAGTTTGCGCCAAGTTATTTCCGATAGGTGGCGGAAAGACTGTGGTTTTAGTGACAAGCTACAGAAGGTCCTGGTGGCCTGGAGTTTGTATCCATTGGCACATAAATATTGCGTAGCCATTTTGTAATTCACCTTTAAACTTCAAGTTATGTATATGGTTTGTCCACAGTACGAAAAAAACATCGTAAAAGATATGGAAAGCAACTTACGTGTCCCGCTTCAGCTTGCAGCACATCGCTAAGTTCTTCACACAATTTCGTGAAGGTTGGTCGTTCTTCTGGTTGGTTTGCCCAACAAGCCAGCATATTGGAATATCTAAAGAAAAACAATTGGTTGAATCCAATATGAAAAAAGCAAACAACTCATAATTTGATTTTAACTCACGCTGAATCTGATGAATATTCGGGTTTGCTCATTCGTACACCTCGCTTCAGTTTATTACAGAAATCTTTGTCCATTTGTATACCAGGGTAAGGCGATCCACCAAGGCTGAATATTTCCCAAAGCAAGACTCCGAACGACCACCTAATTAACCAAAATTCTCGATCACCATTTTTTCGAAAATATTATGTTAATTAATATGAGAAACCTACACATCGCTTTTTGTGGAGTAAATCTTGTCAAAAATCGACTCTGGTGCCATCCATTTGATAGGAAGACGCGCTTCTCCGTTTTGAATATAATCCGGATCTTTGTAGACGTCTCTTGCAAGACCGAAGTCGCAAATTTTTACCACTTGGTAATCGGAGATCAGCACGTTTCTTGCTGCCAAGTCTCGGTGAATGCACTGCAAAAATGAAAATGTTTTGACCACGATTCAGGCTAGATGGCCAAACTTGGAATCGGTAACTTTCATAACAAAAATTCTACTCGTTGATTCATTCCACAGGCTGGATCTAAATACGGTACTGGCGACATTGCTCAGTCGTTGTAAAGAATTAATATGTGGTATTTGGCAAGTTGATTACAAATAACACCTTATCAGCCGAACGCGGGTGCCATATGTCCACAGGAATGCAACAAACAGTTTTTCGATTGATTAAACTCCACGCGATCGGCCAAGAAACGAGATAGGTCCGATATAAAGTTCACTGCGAGGATATTTAACAAATCAGTTTCCTGCAAAACAGTCACCGCGTATTCAACAATTGGCGATTGCTACTCTATTGATGCCAAACGGAGAAGAGAAGGTAACTTTCCCACAAGCACACGCACCAACTTTCACCCCCAATTGTAAATATCGCAGGAAATGAGGCGACCGGCTGTCTACGAACTCCCATGCACTGACATAGTAAATTTGTTCGTTTTTTTGTTCTGATTTAAAAAATTTTCATAATACGTTTTACGATAGGTTTTCAGCAGTTTGCATTTGAAGTTTTGTTGCTAAACGGCGTCAAAAAATGTTAGCTTTCAAAACGTAACTGATTTTCATCACGGAAACTAAATTAAACGGAGTTTCTCTAGTGGTGTTTGATTTTTATATTTACCTTTTTCGATGCCAAAAACTCCATCCCTCTTGCAACTTGAAGACTGTACGAGAGCAGATCGGTGAGGGTAAGAGTTGTCTTTTCATCTTTTTTCTCCTTGTCGTCTTCGTTTGTTTCCGACACTTTCCGCAAACTCATCCGACTATCTTCGCAACCGCTAAAACAACAACAATCGTATAGTTAATGGCTATAAAGGGAAACCAAAACATTCGACTTTACAAGTTTGACTGTATGCTGTTGGATGCATAGTCGAAAAGAGATAACGATTTTTTGTAAGGTGCAAACCTTAAGACATGCTAACAAGTTACCACTACAAACTGTGACATGACTGGTTCAAACATTTTCACTAATACAGGTCAAGAAACTCAAAAAGCCGATACTTTTTCATATTTTACGCGTATGCATGTGATTAAACAGCCTGAATCCAACATCGCCCAAAAGCATATCTCAACCATACCTTGACAAGTTGGTTTGTCCAGTGATCTCACATTCTTGCGACGCTACAGTGTCAGCAGCGCTTGTACACGAAGCTCGGCTCACTCGTTTGTCAGTCAACCAGCTCGATCTGTCGTTCTCCAGACCCGAGAAGGCTCCGTCGTCCGTTGAGTCCTCACTTAAGAGCCGGCATTTTTTTGAGTCGTTACTGAGCACTTTTTTCTCGGCTCCGTCGACTCGTCCGCCAACATAACAATCACGCATGCCTCTCAAGTAAGTCGATAAGTTGCCATGGCGACAGTACTCCACAATGATCATCAGTGGACCTAGAATTGAAGAGTTTTAAATTCACAAACCTCGCACAAAATAAATTAAATGCAAACAGATCAAAAAAGGTGCTTTTACCATCTTTTGTCGTACAAGCGCCCAACAGATTGACAATGTTCAAATGGGAGCCAAGGTGAATAAGAATTTTGAGTTCTGACATCAAGGCGCTGTATTCGCTGCTTCGGGATCCCACTGTAAAAAAAAGTGTCACATATGATTTCAATTACATTTGTCCCAGATGCCAATTAGTGCAATTAAAACCGCAACTACGTGGATAAGGAAACACATCAAATTGATCCGCGTGGGTTCATTTTACAATTGGTATCCGCAAAACGTTGTTTTAAATATCGAGCCCTACAACTCCTTTTAGAACATACATGCAAAATGGCCTTTAATTTTTTTGTTTTTGTGGCTGCAAATTGTGTGAACGCTGGTTCGCGTGACGTAACGCTTACGCAAAATGTCCAATGTAAATGTCAGATTGGATCGGAGTTCGGGCAGCGGCGAGGAAGCAGCGCTGAGGATAGTTTCCGATTGCTGTATTGGAAAATATGACCAATCGAGGCAGACTTACGGCGCCACTCCATAAATGGAACAATATTACTAGCGTATTGTGCGGTTAAGCAGATCAGTGCGCTGCCATCGAATACCGGGTTGGGTAGTGTGAAAACCTGTGACTCGCCAAAGACCTGTGGCGCACGACCAGGGGCACACAGCAATGTCACGCTGACTCCAAAGCGGAAGTCATACCCCGAATATTGAAATCTTGAGCCCAAATAACGCTAGGGCAAATCTGAATAAGAATATCGCTGAGTGACGGTGACTAAATTTAAAGCAAGTTCAAGCAAAGACTTTCTCAGTGCAAAATACACAAAGGTAAATATGTCGCGGACATAAATAGCGATGATCTGGGCAACGTTCAACTTGGAGAAAAGTACACGCGCGTCTGCCGTTTGTTGAAATTTCTCACCTTTGAGCATTTTCACAGCCACGGTTTTGCAGGAAGAGGAACGCTCGAGATCAAAGGCGGTCGCCTGCACCACTTTGCCGAACGCCCCACGGCCAAGAGTCTTGCCAAACTTTAGACGATCTCTCGGGAATTCCCATTTCTTGGGATCGTAAGACAAACATTGAGCGTGTTCCTCCACTGGCATCTGCTTGATATCGAGCACAGGGACCAGATATTTTTGCTCCAGCCTTAGTTGTCGTTGAAGCTGTTGAAATAAGATTTTGTTTTTTGCAATGTTTGTGAATGGTTAACAGTGCATCACGTACTTTCTTGATTCTTCTCATCTTGGAGATAAGCATCCATGCCCCGCACACAATAGTGAGAAACATTACGACGGACAAAGACGAGAATAGGATGCGATGAAGCTGGTTTGCATCTAAAAAGTAAAACAGTTTTGGGTAATGACGACTATAATGCAATAATAATACATGAACTTCTCTTACCATTGATATGTAAGATCTGTTGGCGCGTTGCTTCTCCCAGTCCGTTACGAGCATGACAGGTGTATGTACCCCCATCCTCGGCTTGCACTCTTGTGATTTTTAGCTCTTCAGTGGTGGCTAAGATTTCATATATATATGTTAACTACCAACCAGTGGAGTGTACAAGTTACAGAATGGTTTGAGTTAAACCTTGAGGTATTGGAATTTCGTTGTGATACCACATGATTTCAGGAGTGGGAACGCCAGAAACTTTGCAAGCCACCTCATAATCCAACCCAAGGTCCACTACGACCTCTTCAGCAATTTCTAGTATTCTTGGCTTTTCCGGTTCTGTAAATTATTAATAAACTTAATTTGCTGCCAGGAAAGTTCACAAGCACAAGATCCTTACCGATTACACGGAGAAAAACTTTTCGTTGTACGGTATCTGCGCGATTTGATATTGTCAGAGTGTATGTTGCTTCATCAGCATAGCCTACATCACGAATTAAGAGACTAGACATTTTGATGACAATCCTGTTATCGGCGCCATCAGCGCGAAGCAAAGTAGTGCCATTGTGCCACGAAAAGGTAGGAGCAGGATAAGCGTCAACGGAAAAATTAAGCGCCACTTCGTATCCTTTGACAGCGTTCAGGCTCGTCTGATTTTCTCCACTCGCCGAACAACCGGTAATTTTTATGTACGGAGTTTCTGTAAGAAGACGACACGAGTTGTTTAAAATACCCCTTCGCGGAAATTTAAGTAACGTGACTCCGTGGGGCTTACCATACACAACTATGTCGGTTTCTGCCGTCTTGCGTTTGCCATTGTATAGGGCGTCGCAGATGTAAGTGCCGCTGTCGTTAAGACTTGCCCTGGACAATGTAAGCCAGCTTCGCCATACGTCCATACCGTTGCTCTTTGCAGGTAGTTCAAAGTAAGTTACCTATAATTTTCAGACGTGTATAAAAATAATGAAGTACAAGGTATGCCATGACAAAACACTATGGTCATACTTCAACCATAAATGGTTTGTAGCACATAGTTTGTTCATAAACTTCCAGGTGATATTTCTGTACTTTGCACTCTTGCTTTTATGGAAATGAACGATTTGATTTAAGTTTCATCCACGCAGACAAACCAAACATGGATGTATCAAAGAAATACCTTATCGCCTCCAGTGAGGTTACGTCCGTTTGGTGCAATCCATTCAAATGTTACCGCTTGACCGGGAACCTCTACTTCGCACATAACACGGATCTTTTGCGATAGAAATGCGTAACTGTCGGCTTTGATTAACAGCTCTCCCATTCGTTTTTGGGTTTCTGCAATTGAAAAATACAGGCGTTGCGGACTTATGCCTGCGCAGCAACGGGAGTTGTTTTTTACCTTTGTTAACAGTGAGAAGAAAACGGTGGTAATGTTTTATTCCCTGGTATGTCGCTGTACACTTCCACAGGCCTACATCATAGTCAGTCGTGTTATGTAAAGTGAAACCCGCGGTTGGATCATACGACAACTGAAAACAACAGATACATTTAGGTCATATGATATAGTTGGATCATATGATAACTTTAAAACAGAAAATTATCGACCATAGGTCATTTAGATCATATGATAACAAAAAACATGAAACTTAACGAAGAAATGCTTGTTTGCAAACAGTGATGTTGGTTGGGGTGTGCCCTTACCCTCGTTGCAGGTGTATCGTCTGCTAACTTTGACAAACCGACCACCACATCTTCCCTGGTTGGTCTACAAGGCACCACGACGTCTTTGTGTATGTTGGCTTCAATTTTTCCAGGCACATCGAGAAGTAACGTTCTACCATCTGCAAAAACCAAAGATTTTAACACAACGCTCCCTACCACTAGCCAACGGCATATCGTTTTCAAAACTAACCGTAAACATAAAGGTAAATACGCTTGATCCAAGTTTTTGAGGCAGAGTTTTCAGGCTGATCCCAGTCTTTGCTGGTTTCATTGCTTAGCAACCTGTATCTGCACACGTAATACCCTGTGTCTTCCGTGGTTGCGTTATTGAGTTTCAGTGAACTTCGAAGTATTAGTTTTCCGCCGCTGATTTCAGTTTTAGTTGGCACAACGCTTCCACGACCGTTCGAAGACATGGATTTCGGAAAACTCCATTGAAGTCCGACTTGTGGCCCCCGCGCATCGCCCTGACACCGCAATTTGACTGTGTCACCTGTTAAAACTTGTCGCTGCCTGGTCGTTCCAATTCGACCTAAAAACGTGGACAGTTTTTAAAGTTTAAATTAAAATATAGTTTCAAAGGCACTTGGCTGAAAAAGCTACAACCCCAGAAAATTTGATCCCTTGAGTCTTTCTAGCAAAAATAGTTTTTGAAAGCAAGTATTTTTACACAAAGAGTTTTTTAACGATAAGACTGTTTGGGGGGATAAAAAAGTAAATAAAACAGTCAGGCAGTAATTTTGAGACAGACAAATGGTCTCTTACCTCCAAACGAACAAGTTACCAATATTCCCAACACCAGACTTGCTCCAAGTAATCCCATATTTTGCTATTTCACACTTCAGAGACAATACAACGTTAACTTATATTTTCGCTATGCTGGAAAGGTGGTGTTAACCCTGTATACGAAACACAAGCCTATTAATTCAAGAACCTTGTATCCTCCTTACATACAAGCCTATCCTGTTCTGAAACCTTGTTGAACCCAATGTTTAACAACTAAGTGGGTGCCGCTAACATCCAACCATCGTTGTTGGTGACTCTTTTCCAGTCCGTCTTTGTTCCTAAGCTTCTACTCGGCGTCCCTTGTGTGTCATGCGGATGCAGGAGCGTAATGACTCAAGTGGCAATAGTTTCCACCAAGCATCGCGGTAACGGCGGTTTCCTATTCCAGGCGCACTTCCGTGGGAATGCCTCGCGTCCCGGGTCGCCTGCTTGCTTTTTCCTTGCCCTGTGGGAAAGCGCCGCATCGACGCGCAGGAAGTCATTGTGACGTTATCGCGGGTCGGAGCAACGCGAACTTCCACGCGGGGATCGGCCTCTGTAATGGGAGCCCAAATCGCACGCAAAGAGTGTTTTTATTTAGCTGCGCATGCGCAAATGACCTTCTGCGTAAATTACACCTCAGCCCGAGTACTTTGCACCTCAGCCGACTGTGGATTGAAAAAACAAAAACAACTAAAGACATTTGTAAGTGTCATGAAAAGTCCGCCCTTGTGTCATATATTTTTGTGTAAATATGTTGAAAAAATTTTAGTTTTTCATAAAAGATTTTTTTCATGATAGCTCACCTGGAAGAAAACACGCAGTCTGGTAGATCCAAAATGTATCAAGCACACAAACAGTTTATTTATTTTTCATTGCATCACGTATGCTGATATAAAATTAAAAAGTACACGGATCCACAATCACAGGATTAACAGCGTTTAGATGTACACATGAATTGAACGATTTTACAAAGACAAACCAACATTTCCAGTATTCCAATATTTTTACATGTCGTCCATCTGACCGTAGTTGTCTCTTTGTTTTGCATACTGTATCAGTTCGCCATATCTTCGTTTAAACGTACATCGCCACGCAACGCAGCAGCAAATTGCTGTTGCCAAAAATGTTAGGAGTGCGGTCAGTGCAATAGATCCAGCTGGTACTTTGCACACTTGACACGATACTGCAAAGTATTCAAATTGTAGATGTCAACTACCAAATTATTAGGCGGATCAGCGATATGCAAAAGTGTTCAACACAGAGGTTTAAAACAAATAGACCCGACAGGTGGTAAAATTGCGGCACAAATGAACCTAATAAAGCCTAGTCCAAGCCTGTTTTATTCAAAATCAATCCCTAACCTAACACGAAAAACCCGGCACGACCTACATTGACCAAAATCAAACTATAGATCGTATGTTATACTGGGCGAAGATATTGGCTGAAATACCTATGCATCATTTGCAGAATAAATGTGGGCAAAAATTTCTCGAAAGATTTTTGACTTTGACTTGGTGTTAGGGTAAATACAATGACCGGTTTGTGAAGTGCAGATTTGGTTACACACCTTACTTAACAAGATATTAATTTTGGCCGCTTACTTGACAATATCAAGTTTAGGAATAGCCCAATTTATACTCAAGTTCAGTTTTTTGACTTACTGGCGTTGGTCCCATCATCGCCTTTATCTGAATCTTCACAGACGAAGTCTTCAGGTGTAAGCTCATCCGACTTTTTGTTATGAACACGAGATGGGGATGTACAGATGAATCGCACGTCAGTTGTTGGATCGCGTTCCTCCGTCTATTATAACCCAAACCACAAAATTGTCAACACCAAAACCCACCTTGCACTTTTTGAAGCGCTCGAAAAACAAACAAACCAATATTTGAAAAAACAACAACATTTACATGGAGACGCTAGTAAAACCAGCTGCCCTGATGAGACTATAGGCCAAAACAGTGTGTATTACTATTGTCTGCAGCCTATTTAGGTCTAAAACAGTGGGTACCGTCTGTCATTTATTGGCTTGATACTTTTACATTTATAAATGAAATATCTGCAAAACTAACTTATGCATATATAGCTTAACATCTGCTTTTAGATGAAAATATAACATAAAATGCCTCTTGACACACAATTTGTCCACTGTCCTCTATAAAGGGTGTGCGGTTTTCATTGACTATCTTAGTTCGGCCAGTTTCCGAATGTTTGAGAGTTCAGATCGTTACTTACCTCTTCAATCCATGTCTTGAACCATCTCAAATTGCAATCGCAAACCATCGGGTTGCTCCACAGTTCGACTTTCAATCTCTCCTGACTGATGTTTGAGAAGACTCCAGCAGGAAGCGTCTTGATTTTATTTTCGGAAAGGTAAAGCCATTGCAACAACGTGGCGCCACTGCAAACAAACTCGAATTGTAACCCTAGTCCAGTGGTTCTTAACCGGTGGGAAATTTAATGTTTTCGGAGGGAAATTATGTAAGCTTGAAAAGAGCAACCGCGGGCACGAGGGTCCAATCCGGCTTTGAATTAACCGTTGAAAGCTACATTACTAAAAATGTTCTGCAACAACATGTAAGATTGATTTAACCAAGGTTTACAAGACACATACAAATCCAAAGGCCATTTGTTACATCACAGACAAGACTGAAACCATCAATGACTTTGCTGTTGTGCGCGAATAAAAGCCTTTCCTTTGTTGATTGTGATGCAATAAATGACTAATGCAAGCATAGCAGACTCTTCAGTATTCCAAAAAGTTTAATCTCTCACAGTAGCACTATTTAAACTAAATAAGATTGCAGTATACCGTTAGGGTCCAGACCAAAGCGCTCCACAAAATTATTTCATTTAAAGAATATTTTTTTGTTAACGTAGGGCACAAAACATGTTTATAAAAATAACAGAGGGGGAAATTCGAAGTTGGTGATTGACTTTAGTGGGAAACCACACCAAAAAGGTCAAGAACCACTGCCCTAGTCGGTTTGTTATTGAAGGTTTTATTGCGGTATAGTTGTGGAATTTTATGTGAGGGTTTTTCAAACTAGTTTAGGACGTACTTAAAAGCGTTGACCCCGATTGATTCGATTTTGTTGTTTTCCATTCTGAGACGGAATAGAGCACTGGTCGTCGAGAATGTTCCATTTGGCACCGACGTAATAAAATTGTCACTCATATCAAGAAAAGTAAGGTTTTTCTAAAAAAATTAAACGTTTTAATGTGTGTGGACGAACTCATACCAATTTTAAACTATATTTTTGTTACCAGGGTGGAAATTTCCGCTGGAACTGAATTGAGCGACAACTTTCGCAGCGATAAGCTGAAAAGGTCAAGATCTTTGAGAAAGTGAAAATTGAACGTCTTGATAGGGTTTGGGCCTAGGTAGACGCGGTTCAGCTTCCTATATTGAGAAAAAAAGGAAAATAAGAAACAAAGCTCAAAGCAGAACCAAGATGTTTTTTCTGTTACTTACCGATTGTTAGAAAACAATTTGTCGGGGAAATATTTGATTTGGTTGTGGTAAAGCGTAATGATTTCAAGATTTGGAAAAGACTTGAAATGCAAACTGGATACTGCCGTAATATTGTTAAAGCGAAGGTTTAATAAGGTGACCTGTTCTAGGACCATTGTGGGGGCAGCCTTTATCTTTTTTATTCCGTTTCCTGAAAGCAAAAATATTTGTTTAAAAATTCATCGAGACGCACTTACGAAAGCGGCATCACGCTTACTTTTAAGGTTTAATATTTTCAAGTCTTTAAATTTCTTGAATTGAACCAAGTCGAGTGTCGAAATATTGTTGTCGGAAAAAATTATCATCTTAACGTCAGAGCGCATATCTTCGACCGGAATCCGAGTCAATCCAGTTCCAATACAACTCACACTGAGCTGTGCAAACATCTTGTAACGAAATCTGTAATCGAAAAAATTCTTTTAATTTGTTCACAAGTTACAAAGAACCACACTTTTGTGTTGCACCATACTTTTTCTAAAAATAATATCAATTTTTTTTTCTAAAACTAATGTTTACAACCAAAACCTATTAAGATCACTAAGCGATTTGAACTGGTAAATAGCATTTGGGTTGGCTGCAATTCAGACAGCATTGTCCTAATCTTATTTTAAGTGAAAAGAAAAGTTAACCCTCGTATTTGACGGAGTCCTGGTTTGCTATCAGTTGTATCGGTCGCGGGTGAATACTGTTTGCCCATTTCATCGAAGCAAGTGCAACCTTCGGGACATGCTGCTGGGTTGTCGACAACGGGTGTTGTCGTGGAGGTTACGGTCAGTGGGGAAGAAGTCACTGGGGGTGATGGCGCGTTACAATCTGTAAAGTGGATACATGGATAAAAAGCACCATAAAAACATTGTGCCGCAAATTTACAAAACTATTTTGGAGATTTTAAATACATTTTCTCAGAGCTGTTGCTGCCAGGTATATGATATCAGATGTATAGAGCTCTTCTGGCAATACAATTGGCATTTTTCACATTTTTTTAAAGATTGCAGACTTCCGGCGTCATATTTACACATCAAGATGCATATTTACTGTCAATTGCTCTTCTTTTAAAAGCTTGAAATAGTATAAATAGGCATCGGCGCCGGCAGAAAATTTTGGAAGAGGCGGTAACTTTTGACACATACATACTTACACGAATGAATTACGCTATCGTTTAATTATGAGCATATAGGCTTAAATTGTACACAGTGGAATTGCTTGTCTCTCCTCTTGCCCATACGTGCCGGCGCCCACGTGAATAGTTGTCAGCAATGCAATTTACCAACACTAAAATTCTTTACAAAAACAAACCTTGCCATTGCTGGTCATCGTCCTTGCATGTGAAATCGCTAAGTTGAAGCTGGTAACTTTTCTTTCCATGATTTCTCAATGGTTGTACGCATTTGAAGCGCAGCTCGGTAGACATATCATGCTCAACAAGCTGAAACGGTAAAAAATAGCCGATGCGCATTTATTCTAATGCCGCCATATTGAACGACACTTAAATGCTACAACCTGCGCTTGGATCATCGTTCATTTTATTGCCGAATCTTGGTGTTTTAAATCTAGTTTATAATTTTAATTCGAGGATTACTTTTATCGTAAAGTCAAATACATATTGCCATATTGGTGGAAAGATTGTTATTTACAGCAAGTTAAAAATACAAGTTACAATCCTATAAGATATGTTTTTTGGCACAATTTTATCGTCTTAATTGTTGTGTGTCATCAAACGGAAATTACAACTTTTCAATGGTACATTAAACAATTACACCAATTAGTTCCCCAAAACAAATGTCACTACAAAATTTGCTTTTTGCTTTTAGTTCTTGCCTAATGGTTAGTGAAATTTTATTGTTTTTATTTTAAAGTGTTTGCCGTAATACATAACATACTGTAACGGTCCACATATTTAACTAAATGGAACTAATAGGTATAGGCCTGTACTAATGGGAGTGCTGTGTCCGAAATAGTTGGACATAGTTGAAAAAATGATTTTTTTTGCGGCCAACTTAAACACGCATTTAATATTTAAGTCTGTGTGAAGGTTTGTCCACGTTTCAATTTGGACGATATTCCAAATTTACATAAACCGTACCTCATCGTACCATCCTTTTAACCAAGCATTTGAGCAATCACAAACCAACGGATTCTCATACAAATCAATTTCCACACGTTCTTTGCTGATGTCGCTGAACGTGTTGTTTGGAATGACAGTAATCAAATTATCCGAAAGGTCAATCATCTTTAAGGCAAATGCCCCTAGAATGTGTTCAAAATTTATCATAAATGTCACATTTTTACATAAATAATGTGTAACTTTCAATATGTACCTTTGAATGCAAATGCGTCAACGGTGTGTATTTGATTCGACGCAATTTCGAGCCAACGTAACTGGCGACAATCCCGAAAGGAATTTGGTGACAAACTTGTTAGTTTGTTGACAGAAAGGTCGAGATAGACCAACCCTGAAAGAGTACAGGGCTAGAAAAGCAAGCTATAAAGCATCATGCAATAAAGCCTGATTTCTTTACAATGTTTTTGTGTAAAATGATGGAGGTTTTTGTTCAAACTTGTATGTCGTTGTGGATGCCATTCACATTTTGAAAAGATCATCTAATATTGTTACATTATTGTGTGAAGTGACATACATCCTTAAATTGTTTTTATATAAAGTAGTCAGAAAATCAGGTATGCATGTGTAAAACCTCAGCACACTTCGACAAAACAAACTGGTAGTTAATGGTACTGCGCTAGTGAACAAACATTTGAATTGAGAAAGGGAAACTTACTTGTCATTGTCGCAATATGAACGGGCAAACTTTTTAAACCACATGAGCGCAAGCCTAATCCGGTGAGATTCATTTTCGAGAGAAAATCGTCTTCGAAAGTTTCAACCGGGTTCGGCCCCAAATACAAGAACTGTTGGTATAGAGCACTGTGTTATCGAAATGTTTGATAAAGGACTTATGCAGTATATGGAACTGTTATACCTCGAGTTTTTTGTTGTACCGAAAATCATCGTTCCGAAATTTAGTAATAGCGTTACTGAACAAAATTAGGAATTTCAATTCCGGAAAGCTTTTTAAAGCTGCGTTTGGGACTGCAGTCAATTTGTTGTGGCTGAGAAAACAATGAATAGGGTAAAAATTGACTTTCAGGGCATGACAGGTAACCGTGCAGTTACGAACGGACCGATGTGTTGGCATTGAGTAGAGATTTAACACAGGGTACACTTTAAAAGTTGTTTCAACTCGCAAAGAAAGAAACTGGTATTTGAAATCGACTTTGAAAAAAACGCTTTTGCAAACTAAATATTTTCACAAAAATCAACCATGAACTTTTAAAACCCAAGTGAAAAAAAATATGACAAATCTGGTGGATATTCTTTTTCGTTTTTCTTAATGAAATTTAAATGAATGACTTCGGAACATAAAGCTTCAAATAACAAAAGTTTACTGATAGGTGACACAACGAGCATTAAGAAACATTGAAATCTTAATTGTAAGAAAATGCTACGGTTAGGGTTATTTGGGTTGGGGTGAGGTTTCATTAGAAAACGATATTACACATAACATAAATACCTAGATCCTATACTAAATTTAGTTTCTAAAGTTGAAAAAAACTGTGCTTTTGCGCCCTCTATCGGATTGTAGCAATCATTTGTGATTCTTTATCTTGATACGGTTTTAACTACAATAAACTTAACCAACTTGACTCTTACGTTAGGGAAATATATCGTAGGGATTTCATCATTGCTTCGGGCGTGTCTTGTGATGCGACGACCCTGGTGAGCTTATTTACTTTTAACTCTAATTTTTCCACCCCAGGAAACTCTTTTAAATCGTCGACATGAAATTCGATCATATCATTATAAGACAAAGAAATGCTCTTCGTGTCGTTAACGACGGCCTCAACATCCAATCTTGTAAGCCCGGCTCCTGAGCAATTCAAGTGAGGTAGAGGCATCCCATACCAGGGTCTACATCAAACATCCAACAGTTATTGAAATACTTTACGAATAAATTTTTGCTATCAATGGGTAAGCTACCTCAACAAAATTCTCTCTTTTATAACTGTTTACCAGCTTGTGTATTTTGACTGTTGTGTCTAACGCAAGAAAATTCAAAACAACAACAACACTTACATTGGGGGTGCTGTTGAATTTACTGGTCTTCTGGTGATGGAACAGCCGTTGTCCAATAGAAAGGTCACATCGCCATCTGCTTCATCACCCCACACTGTAGCAGCAAACGCAATACCCAGTACAGCACAAAACAGTGTATTTTTACGAATAAGCATCATTTTGTATCAAAACTTCAATAACCAGCGTTTAAAGGTAAAAACAAATACAGGTCAGACAAGCCTAGCAGCTTATTGTTAGCAAGGTTTGGCAACAACTTAGTAAGCCCTCGTATAATTTTTAACACAACTGATATGCACCCAATACAAATTCTGTCATACATTTTATAGCGCTTGGTCTAAAGTTAGCTCTTGTTACTATCTGTTGATTAACTACTGATGGTCTTGTTTGACAGACATCGAATCGCTTTGCACTTGACTACATGGCGCCTTTTTTGCCAACTAATACCAATGGGTGCCACGCACGTTAGGAAATTATTTACCAAGCTGCTGTGTTATCGTCCAAAGCAGGTCAACAAAGTTTGAGTGAAAAGCAAACAGAGAGCTTAAAAACGCTGATTCTATTAGCAGTTTTAAGGATTTAAAGGCAAAATTAATTAGTTTCTTGAATTGTAGAGCCAATGTTACTTTAAACTCTAATACGAACTGCAAGGATCGTTTCTCAATACCGTTCATTGCAATATTTGACTAAAGAGTTTCTAAAAAATGAAAACAGTTTAAACACAACCCAGCACTTTTTACATGTCTTTATTTATTATTGTCACTCAATACTTTCTCAGTACAAGTTCCCCATCGTGAACAAATTTGTAAATACGTTGTACGCTGAAGGTTAAAACGACATCAATTCCATTTTAGTGGTCCGGCTACTATACGATACATTTTTTTATTGTACAACATTATTTAAATATGATTTGACAAATAAAATCGAGATTTTTAACCAACGTAGTAAGTCAACAATGAAGTAAATCGCAAAACATTACAATTAAGGCAAAGGTTACTGTTGAAATCCCAACGACGAATGATTAAAAGAAACAAGGGTAGGGCTGCATGTTCTTCAGTCTTCTAGTTCTCTTCCGTGCGAAGAAATGACAATCTCGACAACAACTAGTTTATTTACAAATGTGTGCTGTATGCTACATGGTGTCCACTTCACTGTATGTATCTTTACCCCTTGTGTACTTTATCAAATCGCCGTATCTTCTCTTGAACGTACATCGCCACACAACGCAGCAGCAGACTGCCGTTACCACAAATGTCAGGAGCACAGTGAGAGCGATGGGTCCAGCCGGGATCTTGCAGACTGAACATGCCACTGAAAAACATTTTTAATGTACTTTTGAAACTACTTTGGCTTCAACGGTAGCGGTACGCAGCAATAGATAAAGTGGTCAAAACGATCAGTAAAAGGTTGAGAACCATTGATGTAGATTGTAGAAGAATGTTCCGCATTCTTTAAACAGGAAGCAATAAGTAAAAATAATCATTCTTTCTTCTTTATGTTGATAAGGGTTATGATACCGCAAGACGGTAACAATTTTTAAAACTGATTTTTATAAACAAGTGTGCAATTTGTTATCAAAGAAATGTTTTAAAAGCGAAACTAAAAAAGTTTCAAAGTGTATTAAAGGCGCATATTAATACAAAAGGGTAGTTGTAACGCGAAACAGATTTCCAGCACTAACTTATATTTAGCAAGTATTTTAAGTGGTCTAGTTTACTGACGAGTATTTCTAAAACTACTAGCCCATATTCTACAAACATTGCGCAACGGTTGCAAAATTCAGAAGGGGGGATCTTGTTTTTTTTTTAAATAAAAAGTGTCCAGAATATATCAACAGTCGTCTTCCCTTTTAAAAATACAACACGGTATTGACATTTTTTGTTGCATTACCAGTTTTGAAACTTACATCCATCATCATTTTTATCGGCATCTTTACAGAAGAATTCTGCTGGTGAAAGTTCGTCAGATTTTTTATTGTGAACCCGAGATGGCGTTGAACAAATAAATCGAACGTCTGTTGTTGGATCCCGTTCCTCGGCCTATAGAACAACATCAACGCATCACACCAAGCAAGTTCCTATATCTTAGTTCGGCCAGTTTCCGAATGTTTGAGTGTTCAGATCGTTACTTACCTCCTCAATCCATGTCTTGAACCACTTCAGGTTGCAATCACAAACCATCGGGTTGCTCCACAGTTCGACTTTCAATCTCTCCTGACTGATGTTTGAGAAGATTCCAGCAGGAAGCGTCTTGATTTTATTTTCAGAAAGATAAACAAATCGCAGAAGAGTTGCACCACTGAAAAGAATATATCGCAATTTTTAGTTTAAATTGCCCGTTTTGAGCAAAAATTTCCCCATTTCTCATGCGTTTAATCCTGAATTTAGCAACTCAGCCTGTTTTCACTAGGTCTTTACCAACTTACTTGAACGCATTGACCCCGATTGATTCGATTTTGTTGTTTTCTACTTTTATTCTGTACAGAGCGGTCGTGTTCGAAAATGTTTCATTGGGAAGCGACGTAATGTGATTGTCATTTAAATCAAGATAGGTGAGGTTTTTCTGCAAAAAATACGGGATACATGGAAAATAATGAAGCAAAAGATGTAACACAAGATAAAACGTATTATAACCATCGTAGCAATTTCTTGTGGAACCGACTTCAAGGACAACTTTCGAAGCGACAAGCTGTAAATGTCAAGTGCTTTAAGAAAGTGGAACTGAAATTTTTCAATGGGGTTAGGACCCAGGTAGACACGGTTTAGTTTCCTGAAATGGACCAACAATACTTGAAACTGGGTGCAGAAAAAACAAACAAACAAAAACTTACGGGTTGTGGACAAACAGGTTGTTGGGAAACCGTTTTATCTGGTTGTGGTAGAGCATCACAATTTCAAGGTTGGGAAATGAACGAAAATGACTGCTCTCTACTGTGGTGAGGTTGTTGAAGCGAAGATTTACCAAGGTAACATCTTTTAATACTACTTGGGAGGAAGCTTTAATTTCCTTTATCCCGTTTCCTGTTAGAAAGGATAAGTTTAATGGATGACTGATGATTTGATAAAAATCAGGTTTGTTTTTATTTATTAAGCGGGTCCCAAATTGTGCCCAAACAGTAAAATGTAAACCTAAAGCCCCCCTAAACCCGAATTTTGTTTGTAATAAAGCCCGATTAGGCTTGAAAGTTAAGTTTACCAAGGCATTTGCCGAGTATCTCGACAAAAAAGTGACGAGAGTGAATCAGTATCCAGCACAGACAGTTTTATATTCAATGTTATGCCCGAATCCAGCACTGGTACCACTTACGTTTGAGGTCGAGTATATTAAGGTCTTTGAACTTTTTCAATTCCGTCAAGTCCAGTGTCGAAATGTTGTTGTCCGACAAAACTATCATTTGTACATCAGATCGCATACTTTCAGTTGGAATCCGAGTCAGCCCAATTCCAATACAACTCACACTAAGTTTCGCGAATTTCATGTAAGCGAATCTAAATAAAACATCTTTTCAAAAACGGATCTGAGGAAATGGACAACCTGATAATAAATTTGTCAAAAGTGTTTTATAAGTGCATAATCAGATAAAAAACAAATTCCAACCCATGAATTCGTGTACGTGGACCAGCTCCTGAAGATTTGTTCGGAGGTGGTGCATATCTTCGACCGTTTTCATCGTAGCAAGTGCAACCTTGGGGACAAGCATTGCGGTTTTCGACAACTCTAGCCGTGGTAGTCACTAGTGTGTGCGGCGAAGGAGCAGGAGCTGAACAGTCTGTGTTATTTACAAACCGCATTTGAAACACCGTGTTGACATCGATGAACGATTCAAAAACAGGAGGTTCAGTATTTGTCATTTTTTTGCCAAAATGTACGGAAATAAAACTGAACTGGATAAATTTTTCGGCACTTTATGAAGTGCTGATGGACAATCACAACATTTTCTGTTGTTTGGCTTAAATGTGGGATTCACCACAGGCTAGAAATAAGGCTTCTACTGTATTTGAATAAGAGACTAATGATAGGCCTACTCACAAGTGTGAAATAGGCCAGCTATCCATCCGATTTATAGAACGCTTTTTTATACTGAACTTGCTGCTTCATCATGCATTTTTTATCAGGAAATTATTTTGAAGACGTTTTTTTATCATAGAAGAAAATAAAGAAACAAATCAAACCTTGCCATTGCTGGTCATCACTCATGCATGTTAAATCACTTAGTTGGAGCTGGTAAAATTTCTTTTCGTGATTTCGCAAAGGTTGTTCACATCTGAATCGCAGTTCGGTAGATATATCGTGTTCCACAAGCTAAGAGCATTTAAAATTTTTCCTTGCAAAACAGAACACCCAAACAAAGTATAGTCACCTTATCGTACCATTCTTTCAACCAAGCATTTGAGCAATCACAAGTCATTGGATTCTCATACAAATCAATTTCCACACGTTCTTTGCTGATGTCGTTAAACGTGTTGTTTGGAATAAATGTGATTAAATTATCCGAAAGGTCAATCATCTTTAAGTTATATGCACCTGGAATAAAGCAATTTTTTAGGTGGAATATAGCTTCCAAACACGGAAATATATGTGATATGTAATATTTGGATTGGTCACCTTTGAAAGCTAACGCATCAACGGTGTGTATTTGGTTTGACGCAAGTTCCAGCCAACGCAGCTTTTGGCAATTTCGAAAGGAGTTTGGACCCAAACTTGTTATTTTGTTTACGGAAATGTCCACATAAACCAATTCTGATGAAAATGCAAGAAGTTAAACACTTTCCTGGGAAAACGTTGAAAGTAGGCTTTTTTATAATTGCTGTAATACGTACTTGTCATTTTTGAAAAGTGTGTCGGTAATTTCCTTAAACCGCACGAACGCAAACCTAATCCAGTAAGATTTAAAGTTGCAAGGAATTCATCTTCGAAAGTTTCAATAGGATTTGGTCCCAAGTACAAGTACTAAAAAGGTTTGCAGAACTTAGTAAAGTCAAAGCTTAACTAACAACTGGTCAAAAGTACATGAATACCTCCAACTTTTTATTATAACGGAGATCATGGTTTCGAATTTTTGTGATGGCATTGCTATGCAAAACAAGGATTCTCAGGTTGGGAAAACTTTTCAAAGCTTCATTGGGAACTTCAGTCAATTTGTTGTTCCTAAGTAAAGCAATGAGTTTATTCTTGTATTGGTGTGTTTTTAAGTTGGTGGATTTCAGTAAACAGCAGTGGTTCTTTATATTACTGCTGGCATTCGATTATTATCACTTCCCTTGATGAAGGACGTTATGTACTATATAGGATAAATGTGTCACATTGTCACAACTTAAACCCAAGACATTTGTTTGAGAAAAAAGGTTAATCGCATGTGCTGATCAGCACCTACTATAAAATGAACTTGGCAAATTAGATATGCGTTTAACCGAACCCCCTTTTATGCTTATCCGTTAAGCAAAAAACTCATAATTTTGGTCCCAACAAAACAGGATAATCGTAAAGCACTGCTTCTACTCACGTAAGAGAAATGTGGCGTACCGACTTCAAAACTTCCTGAGTTTTTGAGGGAACCACCCTGGTTAAGTTGTTGACTTTGAGCTCGATTTTCTCCAATACTGGAAAACCGTTTAAATCGTCAACGTGAAATTCAATCATATCATTGTAGGACAAGGTAATGCTCTTTGTGTCGTCGACCACAGCTTCAACATCTAATCTGGTCAATCCTGCCCCTGAGCAGTTTAGGTGAGGCAGGGGCATCCCGTACCATGGTCTGGAAATACATTTAGTAAGTTTCTAAAACTGTTATGTTTCGACCATGACTTTAGATTCAAAATGTGACCATGTAACTTGTCGTTATATTAGTGAAGTTACATATCAGAAAACTGCTGCAGAACATCTATGACCTACATAGGAGGTGCTGTTGAATTGCCTTGTCTTCGTGTAATAGTGCAGCCATTGTCCAAGACATATGTTTCATCGCCATCTGCTTTATCGCCTCCCGCTATGACAGCAAACGTGATACACAGCAAAGAAACTAACAGCAAATTTTTACCACTTAACATTGTTTAAGTTTAGCATTTAAAAATTCATAAGTTGTTAAAATTTCTACAGAGTTCCAAGGTCGATTAAATTATAACATATAACGTAAACCAATGTATTTTTTCCTAATGTTTTGCTTTGACTTAACGAAATAAACTCAACTCTTTTGTAGCTTAATTTAAAAACGATCTGCTCCAGCCATTTCCATCTCTGATTCTCTGTCCGTTTCGCTATACGCTAAACTGCAAAAAATCCTTAAACAAGGCTTGTTACAGTGTTTAGCAAATCATTAACCAGTTTCATCCCAACTAATGCAAACAGGTCAAAGCGAAGTTTGAAACCTAAAGCAGCGTTGAATGTGTACCTATTACGACGAATTTACCGCGATGAAATTGCTGCGACGCAATTATTACTTTTGAATTTACCACGACCAATAACGTCCGTGAACGCGCCACGGTCCAGAGCGCGGAACGTCACACGGGGGTTTATTAAAACGAACATCGAAACGGCCTTCAACAAACTCTCCACACAGAAACCTGTTATAAATGTTGTTTAGGCGAACAGGTCAAAATGCAGAGACGAAAAGTAACGGTTTTTACACAAAGACATGTCACAAACTTAAACGTTGCTCACAATCGTAACCAAAGCTGTGTTGGGCGACTGTATGTGTAGAGTTCACGCTTCAGGTGAAGGTATCGCACAATTAAGAACACTACGTGAACAAAATACATGTGGCATAAATCAAACTAGAAGAACAGGACAACTATAGCAAATATTAGGTTATCGCAGTTAAACTCATATTGATTATAGTTCACTATTTAAATCATTGACTTTTAGGAGTCGAAAAATATATATGCATACAAAGTGACACACCAGTAACAATCATCTACAGCAGGGCTACTCAAACTTTCTTGCTCTGCGACCCCATTTTAAAACAGAAATTTCTACGCGACCCCTTGATGGGTATGATGTAAAGAAATACTTATATTTTATATGTATGCCATCTAATGGCGCCTAAAAAAACTAAATTAATTTCTAAGTTGACACAGATTGACAGTCTTAGTTTTTATGACGTCATGATCTATATTGTGACGCTTGTGGTATCTGCCTTTTCGCATTGTTTGCACACAATATGCATAAAAAAAGTCTGGCGCATATGGCTAATAGGCTGGTAATACTCTTTTAAGTTCTATAAAATGTGTTTAGAGCAGTTTGCATACACGGGAATGATGTTTAATCAATAAATGTACGCACGTATACCATTTATTGTGACTGACATAATAACCCATAATGTTTCGCGACCCCAAAATTATATTACGCGATCCCAATTGGGGTCGCGACTAGGGTTTCTCAAATTTGCCACTTTGGCTTATCCCGGGATTCCGGGACAAAAACAACCTCAATCCCGGGATCCCGGGATTTTATTCGATTTTTGTTAAATTTATAATATTAGTTTGTTTGTTTCATTTTTATTTCTAGTGGGCCGGCAAAGCATCAATGCAATATGTTCAGAAGGCCACCGTAGAGCAGCCTGTTATTTTCTAAGTAAATTGAATATTTTTTTTAAGTTGAAATCAGTTTTCAAATTAGTCAGTTGGTAAGTCCAATTTAGTTCAACCCATCAGGTTCCAGCTACTGAGATAGGATTAGAACCCACAACCTTGTGACACACGTCGATGGCGCTATAACCACACCGCCGTCTTGGAATTTTACAAATTGCCAGATTTTTACCAACTGGAGAGCTATAGCGCGAATTTGACTAACTGGGTTCTATAACGTGGGTTCTAACACTGTTGTAATGTTCGCAACAGCAGAACTATTTATCATTCCTGTTTGAATTGTTGCAAGAAACCTCGGTGAACACTTTAATTCACGGAAACCCAGTGGATGTCGCACCTCTGGTTGAAGAGTGCAACTAAAAAAGCATTCAATTTTTGAGAAAAAATCCCGGGATAGAATTTTTTGCTAAAATTGTCCGGGATTCCCGGGATCCCGGGAGAGAAACCCTAGTCGCGACCCACAGTTTAAGAAGTCCTGATCTACAGTACACGCCAAAACATACCTTTTCAATGCAACCGATGTAGCATCGCACTCTGCGGAAGGAAGGAACAAAAAGAACTAAACACCTTGCGTTATGAGACAAAACTGACAGTTAATTGTTACGTCACACAACGCATTATCACAAGTAGTAGTGAGAAAAAGCGGGAATTGGTAGAAATCAACATTTTCTGGCAAATATGTTGTAACTACCAATTTACCACGATGAAATTGCTGAGATTAATTACTGCGATGCATGACGAATTTCTTGTGCTTTTACCCGCCAAGAAAATTATTATTTACCCCACAATTTCTTTTCGACATCTAACTTTTGCCATGGTGTTGTAACACAGATCTACGGTTAAAGATATATTTGTATTATAAAGTGGTATGGGCCCCTGCGCGCTCAAGCCAAATACGGCACAAACATATAAACGCAAGATATGGTGCTGGTAGGATGATCGCAGAATGAGATTTTACGAGTTGTTGCAGTTTTTTCGTGCGTTACTTATTTTGTGCTAAAAAATAGGCAACATTTTGTTTTTGCAAGTCGGTTGTCTTTCATTTTCTATTTTTTTTTTAATTCACGGCTTTTATAATACAGATTGCTTCAATGCTCAAAAAGATTTTTTTATAGATTCTTGTTTTGCCGACGTAGTAATAAAAGAAAACAATTGTAGGCTACATTCGACTTGTAGGCCAAAAATATATTCAAACACACTATACATTGCCCGTTTAACCGCTTAATCAAAAACAGCAGCTGATTTTACAGCAGAAGAAACATACAAAGAGTACCTATAGCAGGGGTCACCAACCTTTTGAAACCCGAGGGCTACCTTAAGATAACCAAATGGTTCGAGGGCTACCAGTTCAAAACATAAACAAGTAACTTATAAACATGTTGAAACAATGTGTTCATATGAAATGTCAAGCCCATATTTTAATTTTAAATGCTTCGTGGTTCGAAGAAAAACTCATAGAGGGCCGCATGTGGCCCGCGTGTTTGAGACCCCTGGTCTACAACATTTTTGGAAACGAAATACGAATTTGTTCACTAACTCACATTTATTACCGCGCGTATGACGTAACAGTCGAATGTCAGGATGCTTTGTTAATTAATAATAATCGACCATGGTTAGATAAACGTCTTACATCACTTTTAATACAATCTTTATATGGCGCAGCATTTTGTGAAAACTAAATAGGTAACCAGCCATTTCGAGAACCGGTCCGCGGGCGACTGGGGCATAGGGTTGGTGACCCCTGACCTATAGTATAGCAAACGTCGATGATCGATGAGATGTGGCCAGTGGGGAAAATTAGGTCGAAATATGCAACGGAAATCTCCAACAGCTCGTCTGAAGCACCAAAACAGTACTCGAACAAACCGTTTTTAAAGCAAGTTCGACCAAAAAAGATAACGATAACCACATGTATTATCTTTTTAACTGTAGTCTTTTTTTCTAATCTCTCTTAGATCTGCTCTCCCTTGTTGGTGGACTATAATGCGACGAGACACAACATTAAGACCAATCCGACTGCAAAAGAAAAATTCCAAATAAAGCGAAAAGTGACCAACATTCATACTGTTTGATCGATGCACTTCAAAGTGGACAATGCAACAAATGCGTAGTAAGGCGTGGGAACCATATTGTAGATAGGGTGTAAATTGCCGATGTTTCTACAAAACACAAGGGCTGTTGCAACATTCCCACGATAATTAGGAAGCATGACATCACATTCTTCGTTGTTAGCGTTAATTTTGCCTTTTAAGAAAGCATTTGTTCTGTTTTCGGTTACAAAAAACTAAACCAGCATCTCTATTGCTACAGATAGGTAACGTTCTTGTAGCTCTGCGTTTCTTTGAAAAGTGTCAATTTGTACTTTTGTTAACAACGTGTACTGTTTGAACGTCTGACCGTTTATCGCATATTACGGTTAATCGCATAGAAACCTTGAAATAATTGCTTCGGCGATAAACCGGATTTGTCCGTATAATGTCCAAACAAGGATAAAAAACACACCAGTATCAGTTTTAAACATCAATTTTTCAATTTATGCACCATGAAAACTAATAAACTTGGAAAAAATAAGAGTATACGTTTCAACTGTGTTGCTCTAAATCCGACACTCTTAATTGCGTCATTCTTTGATAAAATTACACAGAAAAAGTCATCTCCTGATTTATTCCTTTGTGAATAACAACTAAAACAAGGTTGTTTGCAATATGGACATAAAAGTAAGCCATAACTTTGCCCAAGCATTCTCACCCTGAAGAAGATGTAAAAAAATGTGTCTTGTCATGTGGCAGTGTTTGTATGATGCAAAACCAAACCTATTGCAAATAGGCAATAGTCAACTTCAGAAATTTAATTTAATACCCACTATGATTTTTTGCTACACTTTTGTGGCATTGAAGAATGTATGCCTCGATAATACCCTGTGTGATAACCAGACATGTACCAGCTAACTAACATTGACGATAATGATTCTTTGGACAAATTGTTGTTCTTACAACAATTGCAATTATTACAAGAAAGATTGGAATTGTCCGGAATTAATCCACTTGGGGGCAATAATGGCGGAGGAGGGGGTAAATTGGACATAGGGTTAGAAAAATCAAAGTCAGGAGTGGGAAAAAGAGAATCTGTTCTTGAGTTTGCTGTTTGTTCTTTTGTCCATTTTTCTTTGCTTCTTTTAGGTTGTGGTTGTTTCTCACTTTCAGTGGATAGTGCGCTTTCTGTTTCTCCCTCCACAATGCTAGAGGGTTGTTGTGACAAATTGATTCCAGCATTTTCCCAAAGACTTCTTGGGTGAACATCAGCATAGTCAACCACCTCCTCCTCATTATATTCAGTAAAGTTGACGTTAATTGTCTGATCACCTACTTCAACAATCTCTGCTTTGTAGTACATTCCATCTTCATAATACATAGCCATACACTTGTCACCAATGCTCCAGTCCGAGCTTCTGCTTTGCTTTTGCACTAAAATTTAACAAGTACAATTAACTTAGCTAAATAAAACCAGTTTTGATAATACTAATAATGCTTGTTACAAAAGCACACATAAACTTGGGTAGTCTTGCTCATGCTTAAATTTAGGCTACAATTAACTTTTCCTAAAGGGTTGTTCAGTGCCACATATGGTATACTTTGATACTCTGTCCATCACATTATGTTTCTGGTAAAACTATCATATTAAGATGTGCACAGAACATAAATTACATAAAAATGTGTGAAAAAATCTCTCATAGAATATTTTCAAGTTATTGTTGACTATAATTGTCAAGATGAAGGAGCTTACCACTTCCCTTGTTTCGTTTTCGTTTGTTTCTTTTGCCCTTCTTTCGCTGTGTTGTGGATTGTGGCTCATCAGCAATCACTCCTGCTTCTCTCGTCCAAACCATTTCACCGTAGTTTGTTTGGTCAACTATTTCATCCTCAGATACTTGAGAACTGTCATCATTTGGCGTGTTTGCAACCGGTAGACCCGATACCGCGGCGTCGTATACATTGATCAATGCATTATCGTCCCACATATCAGGATCACAATCATCATATTTCCCTTTAGTCCTGCGAAAAACTATTTCATTCTTACTAGAAGTCATGCTTTTTGATCTTTCAAACAACGTTTGATAACGTCAAAAAACGTTGCACGTGTGTGGGTTGGGTGCCATAAACCATCGTAAGTACAACAGCCAAAATAATGTTTTCGTTTTTTGTAACTGAATAATTTTTATGCAGTAATTTTTACTGAAAAAGAAATTTTAAGAACGTTCTGTGATGATTATGTTTTATTGACACTTATACAAGTTTGATCTCAACGCTAAACATTTTATACAGACTCGTGTTTTTTGTTTGCTCTTATTGGTTGCAGGTGCAGCTTTTTGTAAATGGTACCTTTTCAACTTGTACAATTTTGGATTAAATGGAAGAGCCTAAAATGGAGAAGGGGAATACCCAATGCAGTTAAAGATTTGCAGTTTGCACTTGCAGCGATATTTTGCCTTATAGTTTAGTAAATCAGGTGTCGGCAACCCCTGGCACGCGTGCCAAGGTTGGCACGTGAGGTGGTTTTTCGTGGCACGCCAACCGATTTGCGTGTTTATATTGAATTAACAATTTAACCTGTTGCACTACTAGTTTATAGTTTTTATCATGCCATTGTGTTGAAATTCAGCCTTACATGCGCAAAACACTCTGCTTTCTCTTTATCATTGATATCTGCGGGCACGAACCACTATTATTTAGAAAAACGTTGGCACGCGAGGTCATTAACACATGGTAATAACACGTAAATTGGCACGCGTCGCCTAAAAGGTTGCCGACCCTTGGTTTAGTTGTTGTAGTTCAGTGTTTTGATCAGTGAATATCAAAAGTTATGCTGGTACTTTGCAGGTTTGATTACTACAAATATTTTCAGCAGTGTATTGAAATCAATTTTGTAAATATATTTTATGATTAGTACTATTATTGAGCTTGGGAAAAAGTATGTACATATCATATCTTATAAATGTTTTATCTTTGTTACAGGTGCAAAAAGATGTAGTTAATAATGCTGTTTAGAAAAATTATATACAAAAATGGTGCACTTAAACTTTTGTCTTTGGCCATTGTTCTTTGGCTTTTATATACTTTGTCAAAACTGCCAAGAAGTAGGATTTCCAATCAACGTGAGAAAAGTAGTAGTGATCAAGAAAAGGAGCAATCAAGCAAAATCTCTTATGAAACTGGTACACCATTAAGTGAGGAGTGTACACCTATTCAAGTAGCAATGGTCTGTGTTGGATTTAGCACTAATCGACAAATGGTAACTTTGATCAAATCAATATTACATTATCGAAAACACCACCTGCATTTTCACATCTTTGTTAATCAGCAATCGAAAACCGTTTTAGGAACAATGTTTCGAACCTGGAATGTGCCAAATCTCATAGTTACATTTTACTTAATTGATGAGCACATTCAGGCAGTTTCTTGGATACCAAACAAACATTATGCTGGAGTGTATGGACTGATTAAACTGCTGATTCCAGATATTTTGCCTAAACACTTAAAAGAAATCATTGTGCTGGATACTGATATTGTATTTTCTAGTGACATATTTCAGCTGTGGCAGTATTTCAAGTTGTTTACAAAGGAAGAGTGCATAGGTTTGATTGAGAATCAATCCAACTGGTACTTAGGTACACTGCATACAACCTCTACTATATGGCCTGCCCTAGGTCGTGGTTTTAATACTGGTATTATGTTGCTGTCATGTGATAAATTAAGGTCAAAAGGATGGAATGACATATGGCTGAAAGTGACCAAACAGCATTTAAAGCACTTAAATGAAGTTGCTCTGGCTGATCAAGATATTTTTAATGCTGTCATTAAAGGAATGCCTTCCATAGTACATACCCTGCCATGTGTTTGGAATTTGCAACTCTCAGACAACATGAAATTTGACCTTTGCTACCTAAAAAACAAACATCAAATTAAAGCTGTACATTGGAACTTCAGAAAAAATCGAGTGAAAAAGTACAAGCATGTTGAGTTGTTCACAAGCATCCGAAGCCACTTTGTTGAGTTAAATGGTGCACTTCTTAGACAATCTGTGTCAGTATGCAACGACAACACTGATAATATGGTGGTCCTAGCTGACTATGATGAAAATAACATGTGCAGCAACTTTGTTGCCAGTAGTACTGGACCTCATCGAACACATCTGTTTTACTTTGAATTTGAATACAAGCCAATAGAAGATGATGTGAGTATTGTGGTCCATTTATCAATTGACCGTTTACAAATGTTAGAAATTCTCTGCCGACAGTGGGATGGCCCTGTTAGTGTTGCGATATTTCTTTCTGATTTCGATGCAAGAAAAGTGGAGGTTTTTGTTCAAGAATCTAGCATACTTAATTCCAGGAAAAATATTGCATTTCATCTTGTATTTCAAAACACTGTAAAGGATGTGTATCCCATCAACTTGTTAAGAAACATTGCTTTGCAGCAAGTTGTCACAGATTTTGTATTTTTGTATGATGTTGACTTTGTTCCAATGATGGGACTGTACTCGTACATTTTAAGTCATGTAACTGAAGAAATGCACTCTAACTTAACAGCTTTTGTTATACCAGCATTTGAGAGCTTGTGGTATAAGAATGAATTGCCTTCTACCAAAGCCGAATTACTGTCTCACTTGGAAAGTGGTGCAATTACCACATTCCGGGAAAACGTTTGGCCTCAGGGGCATGCCCCAACTAACTATTCATTGTGGAAGAAAAGTAATACACCATACCGCATAAGATGGCAAAAAGATTTTGAACCATATGTGGTGCTTAGCAAAAAAAGATGTCCACTCTATGATAAACGTTTTATTGGTTTTGGTTGGAACAAAATTTCACACATTATGGAGCTTGATGCAATGGGATTTAGCTTTGTTGTCTTGCCACATGGTTTCATTATTCATATACCTCATCTACCTAGCATAGAATTGCAAAAGTACAGAACATTACCTGAATATAGAGAATGCATGAATGACCTCAAGCTTAGTTTTATTGAAATCCTAATGAACAAGTACCATATTGACAAAGAAAGGTACAAAATGTTCATGGAGGAGTATTGATTAGGTATTGATTTTATTGTGAGTTTGCAACTTAAAGATGTTGATCTGCAATAATTGATTTTGTGACTGTGTTAATATTGGGTAATGCACATAAATGTTCATTAACAGCACCCACATTCATATCATGTCTTGTACATCCTTTCAGATTCCTTTTTTGTATTTCGCTAATAATTTTGCCAAGGTCCACTTTTCTTAGAGTTTCGATAATGTATGTTATGGAGCTTGCCATTACATTAGTTTCGGTATTGTTACTGTTTGTTGTGTCAATGTCAACAATGTGATTTGTTAAAATGTTGTTTTTTTACTTGCACATTTTTTGTATAGGAACAATAATCATAATTTTTTATGTTTTAGGTTTGAAATATTTTGTTGGTTTTCTCTTATTTTCCCTCTTTTACTGCATGTCTTGGTGCTTATAAATGCAAGGTAGTCTATACAGCACTGGGAAGATGCTGAGAAGAACAAACTCTGACATGTTACGATAGAACAGCCAAGCAGTCGGACTGTTTTGAGGCTATAATTAGAGACAAAAATCTGGATTAATTTTTAAAATGGTACAACAATAAATAACAACACGACACAGATTTGGAAGATTTAAGTTGACTTTTTCAAAGACTTGACTTAAGCCCCCAACCTAAGGATGTTTTTGCGATGACTTATGCACACTTAATATATTACCTTGGATCTAAAAAAGTCTGCAACTGTGTTCATCATATTTTTAAAATATATTGTTTTCAGAAAAAAAATCTTTTACGGTAAGCCTATGCCAAAAGACCTCCTTTTAGTGATAATTTCCTCCTTTTTGATAAAAAATGATCTTGTTCTCAGAGGACAGTACTTAATTCCAAAAGTTTTTGATTTTGCATTAAATGTTTTATTGCAATTATTAGGCATTTTATAGGAGGTTAAATGCACCACCATGGTGAATTTGTGGCAACATACAGTATTATAGTTTGTTGATTTTACAATTGGTCATTGAAATTAAAAGAAAACGAATTTCATCCAAACTGGCCGATGTTAACTAAATGTCAATTATTTGCCAATTTTCAACATAAATTTCGTGGCCAGCATAACATGTTTACCAAATGAAAATTTTCAGTGTCCAGAATTTTCTCCTATTTTGCGAAAATTAAAAATTCAATTGTGCCGAAATCAGTGAAGCGTATTGCGCATGCGTAGCGTCCCAGGTTTCCTGTGTGATTGTGTAGTAAGTGGCAAAGTAAACATGCCGGGATATTGTGGGCACTATGTTTGACGTAATAGTGGTATGGCTCATTCATAAGAGGTAAACTCAAAAATTTGTAGAGTACGGGTTTAAAGGGTAATGTTAGTTTCCTAGGCGATCAGTTTTGGGCATTGCACTTTTTTTTATGCCACGCTTACGTTCGTTAATGTTTTTTCGTCAATACGGGTCGAAACGCGGTTTCAATAGATTTAGAATGATTAATTTGTGCCGCTTTTATAGTAAACCGATAATAGAGAAAGCCAATAAAAATCTGTTTAGGTAGACATTTAAGTGTCTTTTGTATTTCAACAATTAGAAGCAGATTAATTTGTTTCCTTTAAATAACTGAGTAATGTACCTTCTATGTTATTTTATAGTCAAGGTTTTTGTGTTTTTAATATTTAGGCCCTAGCAAGTAACAGAAATGTCTGAAACAATAAGAAGGCTGGCAAGTAGTTCAACATATGCAGCATTACAAGACAAGATTTCAGCATTGAAAGATTCATATGCTGTAAGTGATAATGGTGATGTTTTGTCTACCATTACAATTACAAGACCATATTTTATTTAATGAGAATGCAAATCTGCAATAATTTGGTAGCTTTAAACTGAAAGCATTTAACATTTTACCTAATCCATTTTGCAATTTGTAAAATTTCAAATCATATGTCGAAATTTGAAAGTTTATCTTGATGCAAAGAAGTCTTGCATTTTGTAACAATATATATACTGCTTTTAGATTAACAGCTGTGACACAAACCTTGGACGGCTATGTGAACTTATCGAGTTAACATCCAAGATCCAAAGTCAACTTTTTACTGCAATGAGTTTAACAGCATCGGAGGGTGGCACTTATGGGGGAGTTGACACACTGAAAAGTAGATTGCTGCCTTGGCTTGGTGCAGGATTCATTGCCTCTGGAGGAAGTGTTACTTCAGACACTAGTTTGGCTCTGATTCAGGTCTTTTGCCATTGCTTTCGCCATAAATTCAGCAAGAACTTTTCAATAATAAATGTTTTTTTAAATTTGTTTGTCATAAAACGTATATTAATGATTTGGTTGTGCATTTTTGCAGGAGTCTGTTGAGAAGGACCGCAAAATTTCTGAGCTGAAATCAAAGCATAATGATGACTTGATCAAACTTGAAACTGAATTATCAGCTGCACAAGGGGAACTAAATGTAACGCGAGATGAGTAAGTTTCGTTTCCTGTTAGTTTTTGCAAAACAACAGCTGCTTTTGAAGGGAATCACTTGTAAGTGATCCTTGTAACATGTGGCGAGAGCATGTACTCTAAGACAGAAATAGAAAAAGCTCAATGTTCGTAGAAAGCAGTTGAATATAGTGTTTCAAAATCTGTTTCTCATATTACGAAACTAGGTTCAAAAGGTGAAAGTTTAGGGAACCTAGTTGGTGTTAACACAAAAAAACACGTCCAGACCCATTTGCACACGACATGCCTCCAGCTGGTTTTTACCATTGTGCAACGTCATAAGACTTGCAGAGCGTGAAGGGCAGTCTGTTTACTGTACATCCCTTTAACCGATCTGGTCCGCGCCCAAACCAGATCAGCGCAACCGGATACTAGGCATTGTTTACGATTGTGTTTTCGCTTTCGAAAGAAGTTGCGCGTCGCGCTGAGGCCGCCTCACAGTCACCTTGTCGTCGCCATTTCAGACTGAACGACAGCCAAGCGGAGTTGGAAAAGACTAAAGTTGAATCCGGCGGAACTATGCTAGCATCCGAAGAAGAAATTATTTTGCTCAGGGCCGAGTAAGTTTCCGTACATATTCTATTGCATTAAGTACGATCCTTAACAAGAGTGTTGAAAATGTGCAGCTTGCGTCTGGCGAGGGATGAGGCTTCCCGCTATAAGTTGCAACTGGATCGTGTTGGAGATTACGAGAGACAGATTGACCGTCTGAAGGGAGAGATCAGCCTTTTGCGACAAGAACGTGAAATTTTGGAGTCAAGGTAGAAGGTTTTGCAATTCATGTTTTGCACATAACATTGCACCTACTAATTTACTTTCGCATAAACTTTACCGACTATAAGAATAATTTGATCAAATAGCTTCAATTTGCAAACATGGCTATTTAATGAAGGCATCAAAATCGTATAGTTCGATTTTGGTCAGCTGTAATGTTAGAGATTATTCGGTAAAAACTTTCATGATAAAATTAGTACTGAGCACTTCATTAATTTCACGTCAACAACAATGCTTATTGTGATGTCACAGATTGCGTCGACGTAGTTGCAGTCCACCACCTCGTCGGTGCAGATCACCTGTGTGCGTACCTTTGCATGCGTTTTGTCTTTTGCTTTACATTTAACAACCTTAACTTTTTCGTGTGTGGGCATGCATGCCATATTTGGTAAAATAGCACAGGTTTGCATGTGTGTGAAATACTAAAACTCATAAGTTCGTACATAGTTGGAATATGACTTTTTCGCGGTAGCTATAGGCGGGAGTCGGCAAATCAGGTCGTCAAGGACACTCACGGAGAACGCGTAGCCGGCCGACAAAGGCCTTTGTTCGGGTTTGTTCCTAATCAAAACAAGTGTTAAAAGGACCGGCGCACTCGATACCATTTAACCGCGCCATTGTGGCAGCGGAATTGATAGTGTAAGCACTTCGAGTATGTTAAAACTCGCGCAGCGCCATTGTGCACATTTTTCGCATAAAGAAGGATTAGGAGCCAAGCCGCCGGTCATTGGATCAGGTATGAGGCCACTCTGCTACAAACCATCGTCGTGTAGTGGAGACCCTTTGACCCCGAAAGCCGACTATCATACGATCATTCAACAACAGCCCAAACCAAATGGACACAATGTTGCAATTCAACTTTTTTCGTCTTTCCTTTTTGAAGGCCTAATCATGATATTATTTAAACCCGCTATAGCAAAATCATTAAGCTCCGTACACAGATTCATGGATTGCTTGATCAATAGTTGTTTACTTGGGTTGGACGAAAATAAAAAAGTCATTATAATTTCGGAGCAAAACCTGCGTGTGGGAGGCCACATGTTCTCCAGCACGGAACCTCCAAGTTGATTTAAACCTCGCTTGGAGTCAAAGCTCCAACAAAGGCCGACTTGGATATTGAATGGCGTTAACGCGGGCGGGTCGAGACAAGTTAGCGTGGCCTCCTGTCACAATTGATGCCAGCTTCTCTTAAACGATGTTGCGCGGTGTTGCGAAATGGTCAGTCGTTAATATTCCACCACCAATACAGGTTTGATACAGAAGCAGCTGACCATACGACCGCACTGAAAAATAAAAACCATTCACTGGAAACCGACAGTTTTAATTTAAATTCGCACAGATGTCAACTTTCCAACGGGATTTCTTTCGATTGCCAAGCTTTTTGCAACTTATAATAGACTTGGCCACCAAAAACTTTCATTTTACGTTTTAATATCTTATCATAGCACTTTTATGTTGCTTAGCAACGGCGTTCTCGCTTTCGATCAAAGTATTTTTAACTCGTGTCGGGATAATGATAGGTTGATCAGCTTGAAACCGGACCGTCCTCACCGCGTTGTTCGCCAAGTATCTGCGCCTTGCTCGGAATGTCCGCTTTCATTTGAACCTATTTAAACCACACTCTTTTTATTCACACCGGCATGCGTCTCAAATAGCACCACACGATAATTGCCATTCACCCTTTTGGGTAATGTTTGTTTTGTGTGCTTGGTGTTGTGTGCTGACGCTTAAACGCTTGGTTCGGACTTTACAATGTCTCTGTGTATAAAGGTTGTGTGACTACGAGCGGCCATTGCCACCACCTCCGTCTTCACCAACCCATGCTGAACTTACCAACTCGATCCGTCATTCGCGTCTTGTCGCTCGTTTCAACGACCTTTATGCCGTGGATCGTCTTGACATGCAGGTTCGCCATGTTTTGTGTAATTTGTGTCACACTACAGCATCTGAGACGACATTTACCGTTAAACAATCTTTTTGTAGGGGGGTTTGCAAAATTATAAATACTTCTTTAGGGCTGATTTAAGTTGAAAAATATTGAGTCCTTCCATAAAATTTTAAGACATGTGTTTTGCCTTAACAGCATCACCAGTACCTTATTTAAACAGAATCTTCAGTGGCGTTGTTGCCATTTTTTACACATGTTCTAATATTTAGGATCTTATGCTTTTGTATTCACTTTTATGGCATATAATTGTTAATTATGATAAAATCTCAGCTCCAGCTACACTTTAAAATGATTTACAGTTCGGAATAAAACTAATTAACTTCATAAAATCTAAACAATAGGACCGTTTGCGTCGTTTTGTGGATGACGATGAGATGGTGAAGCGAATCATCTTCATTGCTACATGTGAAGCTTTCCACGTTGCAAAGATGTCGTTCCGTGCCTTCCGTCTGCGTGCTCGCAAACTTCTCTTGCCTATCCACAGCGGACCAGGCAGTCTCGAAGAAGCGGTCACTGACTATATCGTCCGTAACTTGGATCTCTACGACGTCGACCGCAGCGTCGAGGTAAAGTTTTGTGTTGAGCAAAAAAGTGAAGCAAATATCGATATTATGTGCGAGTTGTAAGCCGGGTCCGGCTTTTCGCGTCGGGTTGTTCAATAAAACACACTTGATTCGGCCCTAACTTCATATTTGGACTTATTTGTTTCGCAATTACCTTACACGTTTATTTTACGCCTTTTTTAATGGCGTTTGGGCCAGGTTTCGCCGTAGAGTAGGGTGTCGCTACACAGTATGGATGATGGCAACTTACTTGATTTTAATAAACTGGAATTTTGCCTTTTAATATCTTTAAAAGTTACTCCTGCGGTGGCTTAAATAAATATTTTGATTTACACAAGTTGTTGTCACAAGCCTGGCATTGTTGTTCGGATCGCGTTATATTTATGACATAGTAAACTTACAAATAAAGGTTGTTTTAAGAGCGGGCATTTCCGACCAATGGCAACATTTTTTAACGTAGAAATTCCGACCAATGTTGAGACGCTACAAACTCGCACCAATGTCGACATTTTTAGCGTAGAAAACCCGTTTTTCCATTTTGTCGGAATTTTATTATATAGTTCTATCGTACATCAAATCAAATATTCCTGATTTTGACCTTGTGTAATTACGTAGGATGTGATTCGTGCGATGAACGTGAACCCGAAGATCTCGTTCCCACCAGAGTGCGAATTTGCTTTGTTGAGCCCGTTCATTCGCGAGGTGTGCAAGGTGGCTTACCGCATGCAGGCGCTTGAACCACCTCTGGATATCCCACTGGCAACTGACGGCGAGCTGATGAGCGAAACTAAGTAAGTCACAAATTCTCAGAACTAGGATCCGCAAACTTTTGCAAAATCGTTAAAAAGTGTAATTTTACATGGTTTATGAATGTAAAAAAATATAGCTTGCGTTGCGGTAAAAATGATATTTTTATAGCAAAGAGGGCTTAATATTACCGAGTCATGCAAGTTTTTGAATAATCGCACATTTTATATTACGCTTTCAGATACAGAAGGAGTTACGACAGCGAATTTTCCGCTCCGCTTGTTGCATACCACGTATGGCCTGCACTCTTGGAAGATTGCAGTGTGCTTATTAAAGGAGAATGCGTCACTCGACGTGGAGCTGTAAGTCGATTTCCACATTCATTTTTCCCCTTTCCCCTTTCTGCTTTTTTGTCATTTAAAATCGACGAATCGATATTTTGAAACCTGATTAAGTTGATTCTTGTGGCAGTTTGGTCGTGCCTTGTTTGGCGTTTTGTTCTTTTCTTAACGCTTGCAATTGCGCCCCCTGTTGACAGCTTTCGTCGCCACGACGCAGCAGATCGCCAAGTCCCATCAGAAGCTCGTCTCGTCTGTCCAGAAGCAGTTTGGTAAGTTTCTGCCACTCAACAAACACTCCACAATTGTTTGATATGAAAATTTCTTCAATCAAAAAGCAATACGTTATTTCACCAATAAGACCTTTTAATGCTATAAATATCGCACTGTCTGTGGGACAAAGCTGTTTTTCTTGACAAGGGGGACGGAAGCTTGAGGACTTTTGCCATTCAGCAAAAAATTTAGCTCGTCATTTTTGCTAACGACTGTTTGCATTTGCGCAGAGCCCACGGAGAAGCCGCAGCCCTTCACCACGCTCTCGTCGGTACTAAGCGTAAGTTGTCCTTCCGTCATCACCTCTGTGCAACCGCATTTGTGTTTGCTTTCGCCTGGAGTGAGTGTGTTCCAATGTTTGATTGTGGAGTTGTGTGACTTTTCCTGTTTGTGAAAGCGATGACTTTCAGCTACAGTTTTGTTTGATCGCTATTATGTTAAGAGTAACACTTAACTGCGATTACCAGGTTGTCGCTGATATAAGGGAAAGTATTCACTATTTGAGTATTAACTATTTCTGAAACTATTATTACAAAAATGAAATACAGGATGATAAAACTTTACAATTTAAGCATCAATGATTTTACTGGGCAAAGTGGGAACTCTTAGCTAAACCGTCGGAGTAGTAGCGCCATATTATCTGTTATTTACACAAAGTGCATCCGCAAACACGATTTACGACACAACGATTTTCTGTTAAATAACAACGCGCATTTATTGATCCCAGTCTGCAATGCGTCAGTAGTTGACGTCAGAGATGCAACTTTTGTTTTTTAGTGTCCTTTCTCATTTACAAAATATTTGCCCAAAGTGACAAAGGTTTTTGTAATGTGGTAATAACTTCTTTAACATGGCATTTGTTTATTCAGGGTTACATTCCGAGAAGCAGGGGACGTAGGTATTAATTCCACCACCGCGTCCCAGATTCCACCGTAATTTCCTTTTTTTGTACCACTCTGTGTCCTTAGTGCATGTATGTGTCTTTACCAGTATATGTCCCCGTTAGAAGTCGCCTCAAACCTTATATTGTTCTGTGTCTTTCGCTCATGCCTCACCCGAACCACGCAGTGACGTCACTCGGTACGCTGATGACGTCACGGCTCTTCGGGTTAAATATTGGGTGCCAAACAGCAGCGAAGTGTTCGTCAATATGTACCGCCGACTCAATTAGTTATGTGTTCCCCTTTTTGGCGCTCGCAGCCCTGCCGTTCTCTACTCGAACTTAACGTTTTAGAGCACTTACCGTAGCGCCGAGCACTCTTTGTAGTTGAACAGTGATAAATCGAATTTCATAGGCGCTTTTCCCGTCGAGCTGGATCTTTGCCTGTTTGGACAGCGGCCGGTGTTTTGCACAATCAATTGCTGACGTGTTCGATCGCTATTATTGCGTCACGTTGGTCTGACGCGTTATGCCCGAAACTCTCAAGTTCCCGTCCGCTCTGTGACTGGGCAAACACAAGCCCGGAGTCAACACTATTTGCCGGGCCAACTTCAGCGCAGATTTCACTGGCCTAAGCTGGCATACAGATTTTATTTAATTCCGTTTTAAATTCTACACAATGATATCTGTGCTGCAGCTTGACCTTGTTCAGGCGTGTGTGCAGATGTCAACATATTTTGTAAAAAAGTCACTTCTCCACCCCGAAAATCAATTCGGCTTGCTTTAGATTGCAACAAACACAACCTTTGCGTCGTGCAATACCCAAACGCCGCGGAAGATTCAAACAAAATTTTCTATTTTTTTACGTTTGTACAGTTCAACTGCACGACCACACATCTTGCAAACTCCTATATTTATAGATTGGCCCTCACTGTCTTCGGTTGAAATGTCGATTATTTCGATTTTGTACATAGTTTGAAAATGTTTCTTGCGATGTTCCACAAAAGTGCCTTCGAACTCGCTTTTTATGTTTTGTTTTCACTGTACTTTAGAAATATGTATCAATGCTTAGTCGTAGGGTGGTTCACTGTTAGAATTTTGCATGGAAGCTTAATTTTGCATCGGATCTGTAATACAACACAAATTTTACATGTCGGTTTCTCGCGTTTTTACTTGCTAACTAGCGAGTTAGTCAGGTGGTTGGTACCATCGCCCATATTCAAATGCTCAGTGGTTCAAACCCACCAGACCCCCATTCAGATTTTAACACTGAGATAGTCTAGTGGTTAGTGCAATCGCCGTCAAAATTTACTCATCATGAGGAAGTTAAATCTTAAATGACATCCTGTTACACTGGTCACTAGAGTAGTGCCTGTGGTACGCGTAACTATGTTACAGACACTACCCGAGTAGCTTTGCCCAAGGTCAACAATCATAGGCCTAAATAAGGTTGCGAACGACTGCACAAGTACAATAGCTTCTTTTCTGTTGCACCCATCAGGCTGTCGAAACGGAAGAAAAAATCTTTGCAAATGCATTTTGACACAGCAGAACTCTTGATCTACAATAACATAACATTTCATTTAAGTAGTCAAATAAAAATCAACAAAGATATTCTTTGAGAGCTTTTAACTTTATTAGCAAGTTAATAACGCATTTGTTCCCTGTGGCGTTGTAACGGGTTAGGGAAAAATGCACAACGCATTTAAATAAAAATGACAACGTGTCCAGTCTCTCATTGCACTGTTATGATCCGGCGAGCAATATTTCACTGAATCATATGAAAAGTCGCATGAACACAGCGATAATACTCACAAGTCCGTGATGCACAAACCGTGTACACTTGTGTTCGGGAAGAAATTCACACGAGTACAGATTTCAAAACGATAATAATATAAACGATAAATATCGAAATAATAATAACGAACATATATAGATATCTCACGAACGGTATTAGATGTACTTAAAACAAGAAAATACTGCACAAGTATAATGTGTACGTTGATGAAATGGCGCGTGTGGATTCACGTACTGTTGGTAAGTGGTGTGTAAAATTTGATCTTTAACAGTGTGCTGCTTAACACTACGAAACAAGTATGATCTTGCCCTTTGAACTCATGTTACACCCAAATGTATATGATTCAGCTTCAATGGGTTTGCTTTATTCAGAACCGCCGTACTTGGCTTCTGAATTTATTGTATCTCGCTCACGGGCGACACCCTTCGACAAAAAGCAATGAAACATCGAAGTTAGTTGAACATAATCGAGTCCGGATCCTGCTGGTTGAGCTGCGCGATGTGACGAAGAACGTCTTTCTTGGTAATAATTCCCAATAGACGGCTGTTGAACAACAAATTGGATTAGTATCGAAGGTAGCCTAAGAGCGGACTGTTCGGCAGATAAAAATCAACATTTGATAATATAAGCCTGTGCGTTCTTGTTGTCGGGTCATTAACTTTTTCGGTTCGGAAAGCATTTCCGGCGAGCATTTTGTTTGTGTTTATAATTAAAAAAATATTTTCAGATTTTGAATGGTTATCTTTCCTTGACGCAAGATACTCACAATATCAAACATCACAGATACCACAAAAAACTTTGGAAATTTTACAATAGAGATATATACATGACGACATTGACAAACACTTTGTGAAAGTTTTCGTGCATATAATATTTACCATTCCCACTTATTCTTCCGAGTGCTAGTGTATGCACAAAACACAGGCATTACATAAAAAATCAAAATCAAATTTTTGTCCTTTAAAATTTGCTCATCGTAAACATATTATTAAAAAGTACCACACGAATGTAGTCATACAGTTAAAAACAAAGATTTAATGTAAAAGATACAAAGTTAACTAAAACTTCGTCCAATGCGGCTTTTACTTACCCATTATGCGTGACTAGCGCTTGACGAATCCCTAACTTGGAAAATATTTCGACTACGATCTCCATGGGCGTGTGATCGGTGATTGTGATTGGACTCAGATCGACGATGTTAAAAAGACGAACTGGTGAAGGTTCGTTGGAAGAAGAAACCGACGGCGGTGCATGCAAACTGAAATAAACTTTCGAGTTGCTGAGCACGTTCTCGTTGTGAAGTCGCGCATTTTCTGCAACCAAAATGCTTTATGTAAGATAGCAGGTTTAGAGTAGTTTGTCACAGAATACATTTACCACTGTTCCTGAACAAATTGGTATTTTTTTTAAAATTTTGACAAGATATGATTAAGACCAGCATTTATGCTCTGTGAAAAACATTCAGTTTAAAAAAACATCTATATTTGTTGAGCGTTAAGCTTTAAGAAATTTTTTATCAGGCTTGGCTTATTCTAGAAACACCAACTGTGAGCGTTTAATCTAAAATAATAATTTTTCTTTATTACTTAAGTTAGTAGCCAGCGAAAATGCATGCAAGCTCAAGCAATTAACCAAGTCACCCAAGTGGCGTGAATAAAAGAACACATTCCCGCAAAAAAAATTTTTTCATAGGACAACCACATGTAACTTTTTTACCGCACACAATTCTCTGGCAGTTATATGTTAATTAAATTAAAACAACTTCGTCAAAACACATCCCAACTTACCTAAAGCGAAAATAAGATCTCGTCGATAAAGGTAACCGACCAATCTTTGCGAGTCGTGAGAGGTGATTACTGGAAACCCATTGTAATTTGTCGACCTCACCAACATTTCCAAATCCTCCACCGTCATTCCGTCTTTTGTGACGACACGTAGAGGGGGATCTCCCCTCCGCGGCCGCATCACGTCCGTTGCTGCAAAGGAAAAGTTTCGTTCAGGATATTACAGACTGGAAAATCCTAGGGCCACTGCAGTATAGGATGGAAAATTCCAAAGCCTTGGGTGGTGTTGGTAAGTGAGTCATTAGTGCGAAGAAAAATATCTTGAAAAACTTATATACATTGTGTCGAGCACATGTTTACCATTTTAGGTAAAGTTTTGGAAATTTCTGTCGGAATCATTTACAAAGCAACACAAATTGATTTTAGTGACAAACATATGAATTCAGTAAACTCCCCACCAAGAAAACGTGTCACGACTTAAGATATTGGAGATTTAATCAATGTTTTTTTTAACTGCCCAAATGTTGAGAACAAAATCAACAAAACATTGCATGAGTTTGGAGTGTTACATCCTAAAATATGAAGGCCTAGTGTAAATTTGCATTCAAGTTTTTAAATAATCAAAAGTTTAAGTGTGAGCACAAACCGAGAGTTGTGTGGGTAAATTCTTCTTTGTTGTCAAGAAAAGGATAGCCGTTGAGTCGTATGTGGCCATCATAAATGCCTTCGTGGCCAAACGCGTCTCCCGTCCATTTGCTGAACATCGCAGCAGCCATTAACGGCACAATGTACTGCAGGCCTCCAGTCAGTTCAAACATGATCACAACCAGTGAGACCGTCATACGCGTCACTCCCCCTGCACGCAAAAAGTCGTATGCTTGTGAAATCCACTGAACAATGCGCACGCGATTGTCTGTCCGGAAACAATTTTCATACACTCTGTTCTACAAGCAGTGACTTCTGTAAAGCTACTGCAAAATAAGCCGGGGTTCGAATGCTTTCCTGCATGAAACGGCGCGCTCGCAGACCAATTGATTGGCGATTGTAAAACACAAAAGACAAAGTTCAGCGACTTCTGTAATCGGATTTTAGCGACCATATGATCGGAATTAAATCATTGCCAACGCCTGGTTGTTTAAGTGCAAAACCCTGTTGACCATCCGCATGTTTAAGCAACGGAACAAGTTACACTTACCCAGTGTGGCTGCTGCACCGACCATCGCATACAGGCCTGGTGTAACGCAACTGCTCGCCCCATGGCAGCTGTTTTTCCACAAGAAACAGTCTGGGTACGTGAACACTAATTGCTTTATCCCGATGCCAATTAGCCGACCCATGATTGCACCAACAGCCATGCTTGGTATAAAGAGACCAGTTGGGACCTGAGAAGTTTGTGAAAATATATAAGCTGTCTTCTTCATTACAATGCTGTAAATGGTTGCCTATGTACTTTGGAACACTATGTACAGATCTGTTCATAAGTTTAATGATGAAAGTACCGGCCCAGACAGACGTAAATGCGACATGCTTTATTGTGTAAGCTGAATTTTGGGGAAGTAAAATTCTCTTTTGGACAAAAATGTTCTGACAGAAAATCTAGTTTGTTTTGCAATAAAAACCAAATGCCAAAATGAAAATTAATAAATGATGAGCTTAAAACTGGAGCTACATGGAAACTAGGAAACATAGAAAACAGTCTGCAGACTTTTTGGTTAACAAACATAAAAATCTGTTTTGTCAACCTACCTTGAGTCCAAATGTGAAGACCGTGATTACAGATTTAAGAATCAGTGCAATCACCAACTGCCAAACAGCTGTCTGCAGACCTGCACCAATGTCACCATTTGGAAGATCTCTTTCAGATGAAAATATTGCTGAGCCATTTTTGTTCTGCAAAAATTGGACAGAGTTTTTTTATGTTTTAAATGTTTGAAACTTATAATGCAGTAGATGCATGATGATGTTACTTACACTAGCCTTGTAATCACATAAATTGGTTTCAATGACATGACCACATTCTTTAAACAAACCAGCAATCATAGAACTTGCATCGATTCTTGTGTAAGGATTTGGGTAAGATGCTGCGGCAGTGATAAATGTCACTGCTATTACTTCTAAAATTGGAATCTTTCCCAGCTAAAAAAGTAAAACAGAACTTTGAATAAAAATTGTAAATATATGTCTTAAAGTTTGACAAGATTTACAAAAAATGCAAATAAACTTACAAAACTCTTTGCACTAAAATATTTTTTGGTTTAAGCAAAAAATGTTTTTTTGATCAAAATTTTGTGTTGATTTCAATTTGGACTGACAGCGTTTAAAATCAATATTCAGTCACTAAGGGCATGTGTAAAGCCCTCTTACTCAATGTTACAAGTATGTGCAAACCTTGGAGGTCTTTCTGAATCTGCACCAGGCCAAGTTGGCATGAATAAATGCTGCCCCATAAAGTCCACCCAGAACTCCTAGTAGTGAAAATGGTATTAGCTCAAAGAGAAACCATGGCCGGTTGTAAGTCACATAAAACATGACAAGGTGTGAAGTCCCAAAAGGATTGATTGAGCGCAATATAAAGGCTGCAGTCAAAGCACAGAAGAATGACCTCCATAGTGTCTTCATAGGAAAGTAGTAGCTGACCTATAACAGTTTAAATCACATTTATAACAAATATATTCCTGAGAAGATGGTGGTTTGGGTTGCTTATTGATTGGGAAGGTATTTTTTATTGAAAACTTTTACAAAACACCACTTTAATTTTTTAAATATATTCACACCATACATGTTAAAGGTCATTACTTTTTATATCTTTATTTATTGATTACTAATGTCAAAATCTCTCACCTCCTCTAAACTAAATAGAACTCCACCAACTGGTGCACCAAAAGCAACTGAAACACCAGCAGCTGCTGCAGCCGACAATACTTCTCTTTTCTTCGCTTCGTTTTTGGCATATTTAGGAAATAAATGGCCAAATACATTTCCACAGCATGCTGCAATGTGCACAAGTGGCCCCTCCTTACCAAGGCTGAGGTTAGATGCCACGGCCAAAGGTGCTGTCATTGATTTGATCAGCAATGTCCATTTTCCCAAATAACCTCTAATAATAAAGCCACTCAATATCGTTTTGACCTGCAAGGCAAAATATGAATTGAATACTGTTATTTCAAACAATATATTATTCAAGGCTTAAACCAAATTTTCCTCTGAAACAAAACGGGACTGGTGGGTAAGAACATTGATTACGATCTTACCTCTGGTATACCCGAACCACAAGCATATGGAGCAAACACTTTTACAAGCAATGCAGCCAGTGCTGAAAACAATATGGCCATCAAGATGTACACAAAATAATTCAGAACATATGTTGAAGATGTGTTCTACAAATAAAACTCAAAAGTTAGCAAATTGCATCACCAAATTGGCCAGTTTAAAATTGCACTTACACTTTCTGTCATGCCAAAGATTTCAGACCAAGTTTTCCATTGAGTGCAATTATCAGTTAAACTGTTTTTTGATTCTGACATCCAACAACATGATTCCTTGTTTAAATAAAATGCAAATGTACATACTCCAAGTTTGATATCTGTAAGCCACTTGGTCACAATGTCGATGATACCAGCACATGTTCCTGTAAATAATATTGTGGTGCTTGTTTTCACATGTCTATGCAATATTTATGACTGAACACAGACTTAAAACCCTGCTAATATTTTATATTCAGGCTATGCTGTAGTGCCAAGGGGTGCAATATTTTGTGATTAAGATGACATGAATTTGTTTTTTAAATGTTATACAGTAAAACTCAGTTAATCACGATTCGTTGTGGACCAAAAAATGTGTCGCCATTAAGTCAAAGATGGATTAACCAACATCAGTTAGTTCAAGCCTTACCGCTTTATAAATCATTTGTAACTCAAGTTTTGTCCTAATTTTACAAAGGTCTGGATTAACTGAATCAGGTTTAACTAAGGGTTACTGCATTTATAATGTTGCAAATAGTGCCAAATACACATACAGAACAGTCAAACTAAAAGTGACATAAAGTTATTGTCACAACCCAATAGCTATTTCTTCCACAAAGTTTTACAGTACAACACAAAAGACTAAGTCTGGCAACAACAATTTTAAACAACAACAACATTCAAATTGATTTTTCCCACCTGCAGCTAACCCAACCAGGAGCACCACAAGCCAACCTGACCAGGCATCATGCAAGCTTTTAATGGTTTTAAAGAAAGATTCCTTTTTGCCATACAAGATCTGCCGATGCCGTAAACGATTTCGGGACATCTCCCTAAGCCAATCGATTGTGTGAAAATCATCATAAGTACCAATGTCATCCATGCCTGCCTCTGAACTGTCTAGTGCCTCCAATAAATGACTGGTGACTGCTGTGCCAGACTTGCCTCTTCTTTCAGTTGCAATGGCTGTAAAGAAGAAAAAATGTATTGATTTCCAGCTTGTGGATTGATTACAGTGGCTGCATATCCTCTTCATTAATGAGAAACTTACTGACAGTTGGAAACTTTTTAAACACCAAATGCTAAATAGAAATTATCTGAAAAACATGTCTCATTGTTTTATGTGTCCCAAAATGTCATGTGGTAATAAATTATACCTAAAACTGTGTATCTGTTCATGAGATATTGTTGATGACAGTAAATTGGTAGGTTATTTATAGAAGTGTATTTAGTCTAGTAGGAGGAGGCACATCTAAAATATACATGATTGCCTGGTGCATTATTATCACTGCTTAGCGCACCTTAATATCACTTGGTTCACCTTTTTATCGCCTGGTGGCCCCATTTATTTGCTTGGTGTACCTTTATTTCCTTCTGTCCAACTTCATATTGCTTGGTGCACCAAGTGATATAAATGTGCATGTGGTAATATAAAGGAGCACCAAGGGATACTAAGGTGCACGCGAAGTGGTATAGTGATGCACCAAGCGGTGATAATAATGCAACAAGTGATCCAAGCAATTCTGTATATTTTAGGTGCACACTTTGTAAAGTTGTAAAATATACCTTGAAATGTATGATTTCCAAGTAGGGGGTCATCTTCACTGTCATCGTGGTATACTCCGGTGTTATTTGTGAAACTTGTCATGTCTATGAGATCGTCGTCAGTATCACTGTCAATGCGCCTAGCATGCAGTTTGCCTTAATAACATTAGGACACGTTGGTTAAAATGAAAAAGAGAAAAATCAGTACAAAACTCATTTCTTTAATTATTATATAGTTTTCCTTATCAAAGGCTGTTAATCTGTTGTTATCTGAGGTATGAAAGCACTTACTGTATACTGTTATACCCTAATTAACTTTTTTTAAACCAAATGCCTCTTCTTTTACACAACTGTATTTTTGGTTTGTGAATAACTTAACTCGATTACACAACTGTACAATAATTATATACTATTTCAAAACCTGCACACTTTAACAAATTTTTAACAATTTCTTACACTTGTTGATGTGAATGCCACTAAAAACTTTCCTATAAATTTTCAAGAAATGTTTTGAAAACTAACATAAAAACCTGCTGTTAGTTATTCACAAACCAAACATTATGCTCTTTTTATCACATGCATTACATCTTGATCTTGTAAGAGAGCTGTTTGCACTTCTTTCACTTAGCCTCAGGCACTTTTAAACTTAATCATGCTTTTTTCTTTTAACATAGTCTGGCACTCCACTTTTGCAGGAAGCTCAAACAAGTGTAAGTTGTTTTACAATAGGCTTTTTTCTGGCGATTGTTACATGCGAGGCAGTGGGTTTTTTTTCATTCAATAACGTTAAATACCTTTGTCGAGAAAAACACAATCATTATGCCCAAGACGTTCATATTATCCGGAGGAATCAATAACTCTCTACCCAGGACCTACCGTTCGTTTCACTCCGCCACGCCGACGAAGCCATATCAATCTCAACGTTGTTTGAACTCGCTCTGCCTTTACGGATATTGAAAGAAATGCGGTTCCAACCAGACATCAATTTTGAAAGTTTAAAGAACCTGTAGGTAGACTCGCAACGCAGGACGCTGAGTAACGACTCTTTCCCGACAGATCCGGTTTTAGTTTGTCAATTGTTTATGTGCTATTAAACATAAACAGAAAAACATGGAATCACCATTTCAACGCACAAATAACAATATGTTTACGGCCACAGAAAGTATAATTTGCATTTTCATAGTTGACACATTGCCGTCTGAAATCAAATGTGATGTTTTGTAATTATCTATTAACTGTACTTTAATTGTAGTTGATTGTGAATGTTACTTTTGGTAGTCTGTGAACGCGCTTCAGAAGTCCTTGGTTAAACATACGTCACAAATCTTGTGACGCAAATCAGCTGGCGTACGAACAAAATCCCCCAACCCATTACCTATATGTCAGCTGTACACATTGTAGCGACCAGCAGAGTATTTATTGGACGATAGAACACTAATAATAAGTGCTCTACGGTTTGACAAGCAAAAGTGGCCTATGGGCAATAGATTATGAGTTTGTTTCTATTTGGGACGCCAAAGATTCAAAGTCTTTTAATGTAAAACGCTTTTTAAACTGACAATTGTATTAGTTGTAACTATTAGAATACTTTATTAACAAAAAACAATTGGATAGTTTTTTTAGTTTCAATGAGTAACAAATGCAATAAATACTCAAAAAATTACGGTCAGTTGAAAAAAGATTTTTGTGTGAATCGTTGTGAGTTGAAGTGTTGCCGTGCGCCGGCGAAGATCGGCGAAAGTACTGACTACTGAGTACTGACTACTGACTTATAGTGATATTAACTATTAAACAGTTTTGAGTAAATAGAACAACGTAATGGGTGACAGCGAAGATGAACTAGAAAGGCAGAGGAGAGACAAATTCCAAAGAGAACGAAGCGATCAATATGAGAGAAGGGGTCACGAAAGAGAATGGTCCCGAGAAAGGTGTGTATAATTTGTGTCACTTTTTTTAATTTTGACGGATTATCGTTCATGTATGTGACTAAAAATATCTTTTATTGGGTCATTGCTTTTTGATGGTCAACACAATGCTTGTTATTTTAGACCGAGGGGCTGGAATGGGTCACCTGGAATGCCTGGAGGAGAAATGAAACAGGGAGGAATGAGACCAGCAGAACCAATGCATCGACGAAGAATGGACTATCCCCCGCCAGGTCCTCCTGAAATGAAACGTCGTTTTAGTCCAGGTCGGGATGCTGACATGCGAGCCAGAAAGAGGATTAGGTAAAGCTAGATATTAAAACATATGGATCATAGATTTAAACTAATGTGCAAATTAATGTCTGTATCTAACATATATGTTATTTCCTGGATCTTTTGTACTCCTTCAAACAAATCTGTGCAGTCATGTTTTCGTCATTCAAATGTGAATCATGAATTGTTGTTAGTATAAAAATGCTGAAAAATAGAGCTGTTTGTGTGTATAGAACTGTTGAGGGTTTATAGTTAAAATTTATTATCTAGTGAAGTGCTATATATATTTGTTCTCCAGAATTACTGACAACAGTTTAAGACAAAAATTCCCAGGCTTTCGTTTTAGAATGACCATAAGGAATGTTGTAGATATCCTTTAATTATTGTACACATGAAACATGTTCGTTTTTGTATTTAGGCCTTTTGAGCCTGGTTTTGATCAAGGTTGGGGTGGTCCCATGTGGGACAGACCCCCTTATCCTCCTAGAGAGGACTGGGGTCCTGGTGACCGAGGTTTAAGGCAACCCATGGACATGGACAAACCTGGCCAAAACATGATGACTTTCAAACAATGGCTCAACACTCAAGTATGTTAATGCTATGATATACTCTGTTACAAAAATTGAAAAAGATTGTTTAATTTGTATTTGTAATAACAGTTGACCACCATTATTGTGCAATGTTTTCTGTTTTTGGTGAGGGCTTTTTCCTGAAATTATAAGTACGATACTTGCAGAGTGATGACATCACTGATGATGATGCGGTAAAGAAGTACACAGAATATAAAGTTGGGTTCCGAAGACAACAGTTACAAGAGTTCTTTGTTGCCCACAAAGACGAAGAATGGTAAATGACAATTATGTTTACCAAAGCAACCATATACATACCTGCAGTTACATAAGCCACATAATTGTCATCTGCAGTCAGCAGATATAGGAAGTATTAAAATTACAACTACTTTTTATTGACAGGATCTTCAATGAAGCAATTCACTTTATTCCCAAAACCCAAAGAAATCAGTTATATCTGTTATTGAAATGGAAACCATTGAATTTGGTTATTAGCACAGAGATTCAAACTGTATACTGAAAACAGATAGTTTTGTTGTATTTCTGATATGATATGAGTTAGTCAGAGTGTATTCTGTATCCTAGACAGTGGTTTTTATGTAAGCATATTTGATCGAGTTTCCAATAACAAAGGTAAAGCATGTTATAATTAAAAAAGATTGTGTTTTTTGCAACTTTTTTTTTAATTATAAACAGGACCAGTGGTATGACTTGTGCATTTAACTTAGTTTTTTACTCTTAGCAAACTGAGCAAATAGCCTTTAGCATTTAGTTATGTCACATTGTGGTTGTGAAGTATGGTATTATTCCAAATAGAAAAAGTTCTTGCCATGAATAAATTGTATCGCAAAAACCGTCATTTAAATTGATGCATCACTTGTTGGTGCAAAGATTTTTTATTAGATTTTGGGTGACTAACATGATATCATCTCACTGAATTTTTCATAAATAATGTAAGCGCTGCGCATTACATAGGCCTTTGGTACACTATTTATATATGCCCTAACACGTGCTAAATAAAGCTTGTTTATCATTACATTAGGTTTAAGGAAAAGTATCACCCTGATGAAGCAGACAAGTGTTTTAAAGACCAGCAAACCTGTATCAAGTGGAGAGCTGAGGTTTTTCAAAAGCTCACTGATCTTGCATTGTACAATGGTATCGATTTGGATCTTCAAAATGAGCCGGAAATTGTGAAAGTACTTGACTCAGGTATAATGCATAGTTTTGTGTAAAAATTCAAGTTACCGTCTGTTTCATTTATTTGCACTTAAATGGTTGCAGTTATATGAAACCATATTATTTGGATTAGTTTGTCTTTTTGCATTGTTTTTAAACTGAGATTTCCATTATTTTACCACTAAAATAAAAAAACTAAGATTTTTCCTTATTTTAGAACAAATTATTGTCCCTTTTTTCTAAGAAATGTCTTTGTTTTTGACTTGAGTCCTTAGTTTGTTTCATTTTTAACCATTACAAATCAACTCCCTCTGCTGCAAGTAGAATTAAACCTAGACCTGAGCTGTCATGAGAAGTGCAAAGTATTGTCTGCGAACGATGAGTTACTGTAGCAGATTGTTTCTGACAAAAAAATATGGCGTATGATATCTCATGACTAGTATAAATACAAAGATTCATTCAAAAACATTTGTTGCGTTTCGAAGGCAAATTTAATTTTTCTGTTGTACTGATTTTGGGGTTCATGTCGATGGCAGACCTGATGATATAGTTTCAGTAAACATCTGTTTGTGTTCTTTGCAGCTGTGATACTAATGGAGGGTGGCACATCAGAAGATTTAAAGGTATTTGACATGGATCCAATGCAGCTTGAAGCTGAAAGTGCTGTTCAAGCACAAAAAGCAGAACCAGAAAAACCACCCAGTGCTTCAGACCAAGATGCAAAGGATCCAGAACCAGTAAATGTGAGAACATTGCAAATGTCTAGTCAACATGCAATATATACATGGTGAAAGTAATCATTTTTTGCAGCCGGAAGCCTTGACCGAAGAGCAGTATGAATTAAAGAAACAAGCACAGTTGTATAAACAACTGGTTGAACAGAAACCTGGAGAGTCAGCTGAGGTGGGGACAATTAGCTACATCATATTTTTGAGTACAACACTTTTCAAAATGATATGCTAAGAATATAGATGTGTCAAAAGCATTTCTAGTTGCGAAGTTTTTATATATCGGAGTGCAGTCATACGTCCATGTTACATACTACTTTAGCATACAAACCAACCAATACTGAAAGAATTATTGTATTGATTTTTTTCTTTTTACCTTGTTCATTTTTCAGCATAAAAATTTGTAATGTTCGTATCTGTGTGCGGCCATACTTTGATGTAACATACGCATGTACAAGCCAATCAATACTGAAAAAAAATATTGAGCCCTTTTCTGTTATCCGTGTGTTATTTTCAGTCTTCAGAACAAGCAGGTGAAAAGAAGACAAAGAAAAAGCGGGATCGTGGTTACATGGGATATGATGATGAAGATGGGGAAGGTTCTAGTGATAGTGACTCTGATGCTGGTAAACATAAGATGGCTTGTATTGTATGTTTATGATTAGATTTTTACTTTGTTCTGTTGTTAAGGTGCTGCTAAGGAATCTGAGGTGAAACAAGATGCTACTGAAGGTGGAGGTAGGCTTTCCACACTTCTAACTATATTATGTTGTTTACAATCACACCCTAACAGGTTGCAAAGTGGCAAGTTAGCAAGTTATTCTATAAGTTCTGTTGTTTAAAATTTGAGGAAATTCTTCAAAATAGAGTTTATTGATCCCTGAAGTTTTGGTATTAATGCCTTTTTTAAAATACCAAACTTTCAGTACCATTTAATCAGTGTTTTGCGTTATGCAACGTAACATATAAAAATTGATATCGCCCATATAATAGCATCATCAGTTTTTATTCAAATGCAGGCTATTACATTGCATACGGAAAAGCACAGATTGATTTTAGTGTACTGAAAGCTTTAGTTTGGTGTATATTATCCCAAATGGACTTGTCTCTAGAGAGCGTGCGTTGATTCAAGACGATTTTTGTACAAGCACAGTTTATGATTTTTTGTTATTGCAGAAAAACCACCAATTAAAGAGAGCGAAACCAAATCAGAAGAAGGAGAGGTAAGATTTTTCTTTCCCATACAATGAATCTTGAGTCATTTGTATCTTATGTATGTAATTATTTTAAAGGTGGCTAGTACTCCAAAACCGAGAGCCCTTCACCGCACTCACTCCATATTTATGCGCAACTTGCCACCTTCTGTTACCAAACAAGAGATCGTTAACTTATGCAAAAGATTTCCTGGTTTCATACGTGTTGCATTCTCCCATCCACTGGAGGACAGAAAGTAAGACTTTAGAATCGAACTCACTTGCCATCGTTTTTGTTGACTTCGGTAGCACTTTACTGTACTTAATTTTAATATGCATAGAGACTCTACACAATTATTTTTAAAATTGGACATAGAGTAACGGATGAATTCATACCTAGCTAAAAGTGAATTTGAATAAATTTGTATGTAACTATTTATTGGTTATGGCAGCAGGATATTTATCATAACATACTTTCAGTCGTTTCTATCGCCGCTGCTGGGTTACATTTGACCGAAGCGTGAACATCAAGGACATCTGCTGGAATCTCAACAACTTAAGGGTAAGACTGTAATTTGTCTATAGCCAAACACAACCAGAAGCAGTTTCAAAAGGAGATTCGCATGCATAAGTTTTATTTTGCAGACAAATCTTGGGTGTCGAAACCAGAGTTGTATGTGGGGCCGGGCTTTTTAGGCCGCGTTTAGACTTAAGTTTAAATAAAATATGTATTTGGTCCTGGCATCACACATAGCTTTATTTGTGCCGCAATGTCACCAACTTTCGGGCCAAAGTCAGGCTTTGCGTTAAAAATATGTTACATCAGGGCCGGATTTCGGACTTGTACCTTCCGGTTTGGGTCCGCTTAAAACACTGGTTTACACTTATAAGCCAGGCATTGTGTTATTTAACAAACACAACTACAACAAACTCTTTTCAGCTTCGTGATCTGGAGTTGAATCCAGTGGTGAATCGTGACCTTGCACGGCGTGTTCGACCGATATCAGGAATTTCGCAACATCCCAGCTGCGCACGGAATGATCTGCGTAATATCGCCAGACTCATCATGCACCTCGACGAAAAGTGGAAGATATGGGAAAAGGAGGTTGGTGACTCGTAATACCAGGAATACTTTTTAACGCACTTTTATTTTTTGAAAGATGAAACGCTGTAAGGATTGACAAAACAAAAATACAATGAATTTCAGGCTTTGTAACAAGAACAGACCGTTTGGAGTTTTTTAGTACCAAGTCATTTGACTTGAAATCACTGTGGACATTTACAGTCGTAAATTATTATCACTCTTTTGAAGAAGGAAAGTCCACTAACGCCATACCTCACGTTGTCTGCATGTTTAACTAAATTTCGATAGGGGGCGTAAAGAGCACGAATACCTGTCAAAACGATACTTCTCCGATGTTATTTGGGTTGGTGAAGGTATTATCATTCAAATCCATTAAAACTAACTTAAAACTTGAAATTTTAGCCCTTTGCGCCACCTATCGAAATTTAGCTAGATGTTGGGCTGCCGTGAGATATGCTGTTAGTAGCTTTACCTAGTACACAAAATTGTTTCATTATACCAAAGTATGTAAATAGAGTTACTCAACAACGATATGTTTGTCCGGACTATGTCAGTCTAACCCATTATGTATTTGTGTTAGGTAACAGAGCCAAGCGGGGAAGAAGGTGCAGAAAAAAAGGTCACCAAAATTCAAGGGGAAAATCCGTGGCTGAAAAACATCTCCGAATATTTGGTTGATGAGACGAGCGCTGAGGAGGAGGAGCTGCTCGGAGAGAAAGAAGACAAAGATAAGGAGGAGGGAGAAGAACCTGGAGAGGCGACAGTGAAAATCACAAGAGACCCGGAACTGATCAAGGTACATTGTTGTGTTTCACTGTGTTTTTAATTTGGCCCCTTACGCAGTTTGGTTTTAGATTTGACCAACTTGCTGTGGACCAGTGGTTCTTAACCTTTTTATAACGGCCGAACCCCTACGATATTCTTTAGCCTTTGGTCGAACCCCAAAGTTACATCTTAGATTTTTACCCATTTTGTTTTTGTCATAATGAGATTTAGACCAAACATGATGGTGACAGTTACCGTTTGCCATTTTGTTAAATTCTGACATAATAATACGAGCAACTTGTTTCAGGATTACTTTAATTTCGGCAATTTTTGGTTTTTACCAAAATGAAGCATTGTATTTTTAGCATCTGTCACAAACATGAAAAAGATGAAGTAATAAGTTTTTGCTGCCAACAAAATTTCGTTGTTTTCTGGTTGCGAACAACGCGCACAGTGTTCTTTGTTACGTCAAAAAAAGAAAATAAAACCTCATTGCAGGGGTGCACAACCATTTTGCTAGGACGGCCGCATCGCAGATTTCTATTTCACCAACGGCCACCATCTACCTGCTTTTTTGTTTTAAAATACTTGGTTTATATCATATGTATAACATCTAATAGATTTTTTTCTAGCTTGGTGCACAGATTGAGCTGCACAGCGTGGAGATCCAGTCTTAAGTGTTTATGATGTAATAATCTATATTGTGATGCTTGTGGTACCTATTTTGTTCGTATTGTTTGCACACAATAGGCGTACAAGAAATCTGACGCATATGGTAATTAGGCTGGTAATACTCTTTTCAGTATCACAAAAACTGTTTAGAGCAGTTTAAAAATCAAAATACTTAGCAAAAGAGTTTACGTCATGGCCGCCTGTACATATGTTCCCGGCCGCACAAATCGACTCTGCGGCGGCAGGTTGTGCACCCCTGCCTTAGTGTAAGCGTTTTGATATTTGGCAAATATAAATGCCATTTTTTGGCAAATATAAATGCCGGTTCGATCGAACCCCGGTTAAGAACCACTGCTGTGGACACTTTCCAAAACATTAAATGTAAAACAAATACAGAATAATGAAGAAGTATGATTATGTTGAAATTTGCGACAGGTTGTCGAAACGTAATCACAGTTCTTTTTAGAATGATAGACAGACGTGTATGTTTATATTCTGTACTATATTGCCAATTAAGTTTTCATAAAAAATTGATCACTAATCTGCAAAAACCTTTATTGTTGTAGATTTTGGACAGACTTCTCTACTATTTGAGAATCGTCCACTCAGTAGATTATTACAATGCAAGCGAATATCCATGTGAAGACGAAATGCCGAACAGGTGAAATGAGGTTATGAAATTGCCACGCTTGTCAGAAACGAAGTTAAAAGAGTGTTACTTAACGACACTTTTATTAGTCGTAATTTGAGAAAACTTGACATAACTAAAATCTTTAACCATTTCTAAAGGAACATTTTAATTCACTCTGTCCGATACTCCAATGTTTATATTTTGTATTTTTGTACTCGCATAGATTTAAATGAACCAGTCTGGAGATAAGGTCTATATTAGGGATGGGCCAAAACTGCAAGTGTTCCGAGCTTCTCCCGTTAATGATCGGTACTCGGCCGAGCACGCTTGGGTGCATTATGACGTCACAAACATTTCATTCTTCTCCCATTCCAGCTAGTTTTACAAGATCGCTTACGTCACCAAGGTTGCTTACGTCACCAGCGGTACAAAAGCTGTACAGGCCCTAGAACAGGGGTGGCCAGACCTGCTTCACGCTCGAGCTATATCACATAACTTAGTTTTAAAAGAGCCGCAACACAAAAAAATCAAAAAAACGAATTTATTCACTCACAACGAAGTGTATGCTATCAAATAATGATTATTGTTGCAGTGTGATACTGTGAGTCTCCACCTGGGCTGCAAGGTGTTTGAAATTAGGCTGATATGATGGGAAAGTTTTGTGTTTAGCTTCGTAATGACGTTTCAAGTTACTAGTTTTGTAATGATTGAGCGAAGCTTGACAGATAAGACACACAGGTTTAAACTTTGCAGTTATTGCTAGTAGAAGCTGCAATACAAATGTAAACTGCTTTCAATGTCAGCCCTGACTTACAGCTTAAATCCAAAAATATATTTGACTACAATGCACAATCTAGCACGCTTCTGTACAATAATGTTATTTTCGGTTGGTTTTCGGAATGTACATTGGTTATGTCAAATGACCCTTTGCCATCTGGTCAAACAACTGTAAGATGGGGAACGCATATGTAGCATCCAAGAGCCGCATGCGGCTCGAGAGCCACAGTTTGGCCACCCCTGCCCCTAGAAGTACGCGTTTTTTCACAATCATAACGCATTTAAATAAACAGTCATTATTGTTCTTGTATACCCTTTTATCAGAAGTTTATTATGTTAGTATAAATCTGCAAATTTAGTACTCTGGTCAGTTTGTGCAACCGCTCGGCCGAGCACCGAGCATCAAAAACAGCGATGCTCGGTACCGAGTACTCGGGTTCTGGCTCGGCTCACCCATTCCTAGTCTATATCACCCTATTAGCCGAAAGGGTAAAATGTTGCAAAACACGAACATAATGTTTTACAATAACCTCTATTTTAGGCGCCCAAACACCATGCTTAGGTGTATTGCATGTATAAGTAAGACCTCTTTGTTTGTACGTAGGTGTGGCATTGTCCATGCTCGAGGCCCAGTCCCACCCAACATGCTCACCAAGTCGGACATCAATGAGTTCCAGAAGCGATTTAACGACAAACTGGTTCATATTCTCAACTTCAAGGACAAACTTACTGAAGAAGAGTCCAAGAAACTCGGTAAATGACAAAGTTGACCTTGCAACTATTTAATATGATACGGTAGTCTTTTGTAGTTTGTGAATACAATTAAAATGTCACATAATGTCGTTTTCCTGTTCGAAAATAATGTTGAAAATGTTTGAAAAATTCCCGTTTGTTTTTAGGCCCTAAAGATGTTGATACTGAGGTTGAGAAGTTCATTAAGGCCAACACACAGGAATTGGGCAAGGATAAATGGTTGTGTCCGCTAAGTGGAAAGAAGTTCAAAGTAAGTTAAGCACAATTATAAAGCGATACTACAGTTCCTAGCTGTATCAAATGATATCTAAAACGCAACAACTCAATCTATCTTGCTCTAGGGACCTGATTACATCCGAAAGCACATTTTCAATAAACACAATGACAAAGTCGAGGCAGTCAAGAAAGACGTGCTTTACTTCAACAACTACTTAATGGATCCTCGCCGTCCAGGACCACTTGAAGGTCAAGGACCGAAAACAGCGCCAGGTGGACCCCCATCTGGACCCCAACATCCCCCTACACCGGGGTATGGGGGTCCACCACCGGGGCGAGGGTACGGTCCACCCCATGGTACACCACCGTTCAGGGCTGAACAAGGTAAGAAAAAATACGGATCAAAAACCTAAATCCCGATTCTTGGTTTTAATGTCCTTGGCAATACCTAACACTTCACAAGCATTGGTAAACTGTTGTTATTATAGGACGCGGACCATTTTCGACTCCCCAGTTTCAGAGGCCGCCGAACCCGTATGGAAACGGAGCGGGAAGAACTTACCCGCCGAAAGGCCGCGAAATGCGACCAAAGTAAGTAAAACTGGAGTGGAACATGTGCTGTGGGGATGTTCTATGGTTTGGGCATCAAAATGTGTTTAATTGCTTTAATAACCACCCCCTTATTAACGTATGTAATGGCTTGTTTCCAAAATTTAAATCCTTGCCAGTCGTAGTTTTCCCTAAATCGGGGTCCACAAATACGAAAACATTCTCAACGCGACCGATAATAATAAACCCTTCTCGTTACACAAATTATACAAAAGCGAAGCATTTTATCTATTTTTTAGCCCGATGTTTTACCTAACAAATCAAACTCTCACCAGATTTACTACACTTTTACACACTGACAATTGCTGCCAACTTAACGGTTACCGTGACGTAGTTACGTTGACGTATTAAACAAACAGACAGTGGCAAAGCACATTTTACAAGCGCTGGTAACAAGGCAAACAGTCCGTGCAGGCAACCAAGAAACATGACAATAATTTTGACGGTCACCTACCCACTACTTGCTGACCCCTGGCCTACATTATAGCGCAGGAAAAGCGTTGCTTTGCGAAGGTGACTTCGCTGGTTTAATAAATAACCTAACGTTTTAATTTTCAGCGACTCGTACTCGTCGCGTCCTATCGTTGGTTACCAGGATTTGGACGCACCTGAAGACATGGATTTCTTCTGAATGCCGTATGTTAAACAAAACAACATTCAGCTTTTGTACATAGCCAAACGCAGCAAAATCATTCTCGACTTCTGACAGCATCCGATGGGCAAAGGCCACGTGTGTGGTGACGTTTCGAAATTGTGACACAAATTGTTTGTTGTGCGAAATACACCAGATCCACGTGTAACTGATTTGTTGGTATTTTTGGCGTACGAGCTCTCCTATTGGCTGTTCGTAGGCATTGTGAACACGGGAAATGTGGTGTACAGGTTTGTTGTACGAACAAAGGTCGCTTCGTATGAAAAGGAATTGGACGTTTGGACTTGCTGTCAATGGGCACGTAAATTACCGGTCATTTTGTGATGGCGTTTAACTTTACAACGGGCCACGCCTTTTCGCATTTTCGCATTTCTGTTCAGGTTGCAATTAAAATGGGTCGATACACTTTCGGAATATGTTTGGTTTGGGGAATTATTTCAACGCACATTGGTAAGTAAAATTATTTTTATCACTTCCATACAACAGGCAGTGATTTTCAACAGGTGTTCTGCGGGACACTAGTGTTCTGTGAAAGATTGTCAGGTGTTCCCAAAGAAATTTGGAAATTTGAAATTTACCAGTTTGACCATTTTTCCTTGAAACACCGGTCGAAAATCACTGGTTTAACACAGTGGGCGTAAATAGCTTTCTTTTATCAAAGTAATTACCCATTATCACCAGTTTGAACGTTTCTTCGCGTTAAGCTTCATTTATTGTTGTGTAATAATAAGAATGTTAACGCGTAATGACAATAATGTTAGTACAATACAATGTTTGTGTGAGCTTGTTTTTGTATATTGCATCATTATAAACTTTCGTTTTGTGGTCGAAAGCATATTTTAATGCATAAAGTGTTCCTTGGCCCCCAAAAAGGTTAAAAACACTGGGGTAGGCTATGTCAAACCGTTTTATTCGAGTGAAGTCATTTCGATATTTTAGTGATCTAACGTTTTGAATGTAGTTGGTGTAAATCCAGAGGAACATAAATGTGGCTCGCGGCCTGCGTGGCCCTATCCTCCGGGTTACGCGTCCAGAATCGTGGGAGGAAAAGCAGCCATTGTTGGCGAGTTTCCCTGGCAGGCGGGATTATGGAACAGAAAGTGGGTGAAAGTATATTTAGAACAGTAGTGAATGCTGAATTACAGTTGTTTATAATTATTTTTGCATACATAGGCTACGTGTTTTAAACAGGAGTAACTTTATAAAATTTAGGGGCAGATTTGGGGACTGTCAAACTTTTAATTGATTTGGCTTAAATTCGTTTTGGTAGTTTACAGGTGTGCGGCGGATCAATTATCGACGTACGATGGATACTAAGTGCTGCACATTGCTTCAATCCAACCCAGTAAGTATTACAACTCGGACGTTTAGGTTTGTGATTAGCTCCGTTTGGCTGATTATGAAATCTGAGAGTTCGTCTGAAAGTTTTTTAAGGCATGTTTAATAGAATTAACCTCCATGGTTGCAGGATATCTGCCTAATTGTCGGTTCATGGCCTAGCTACAAATGTTGCGCTTCGTCTGTTTTGTGCGGGCATTAACTTAGTTCAAACTCACTTTAGCCTTAAGTAAAAAACAAGTTGTTCAAAGAAACTACATACTATAAACACTGTTCTAGCTAGCCTATTGTTTAAGTCTCTAACATATTAGCTGTTCACAGTGATATTCAAGAGGATTTCTTCGTGAAAGTTGGGGACACCGACAAGGAAACAGCAGAAAATAATGAGCAGCAATTTTTGATTTTGCGGATCATTATCCATCCCTCATACGATCACCTGACATATAACAATGACATCATGCTTATAGGTTCATCCACCCGTTTTTGTTTTAAAGCTGCACTCTGTAAATTAACCGCACATTTTTGTGCAGAATTGGACGGCGACATTGTATACGACGACACTGTAAAGCCGATTTGTCTACTGAGTGAAGAGGACGATCCACTGCCACCTGCTGGACAAAAATGCCAGGCTTCCGGTTGGGGAATTACTAACGTAACACACTATCGTATGCCTTCTGTACTTCGCAAGGTAACTGCTAAAATTAACAATCCTTGTTTTAATTTTTATAGCTTTTTTATTCCAGGATTTCTAAAAAACTATAAAGAATAAACTACAAAATTATTGTTTACAAACTGTTTACATAACGCCACGCTCGTTTGAATATTTTGCGGGCTTTGCAAATTGTTAAGCTAGTGCGACAAAATCTTTAACATAGGCCTTACAACTGTTTCACTACGAAATCACGTTGACAACAAGTCGCGAATGTTTCCGACCAGGCATATTAATCAACCCTAATAAACAGCCAACCTGCAGGCATTATTTAGCAAAAAAGTGTACCCAATTCAAACTTTCAATCTTGGTTATTACAGGCCGATCTTCCCGTGTATGCCGAAAGTGCCTGCATCCAGTCGTATGACGATGTCTGCGAGTCCCCTGGTTCATTTGGTTGTATCACTGAGTTTATGTTTTGTGCAGGACTTCCACACGGGGGCATCGACACATGTCAGGTAGATTTTTTTTATGCTTTTTGAACCACATAATTAGTCTTTACTTTGTATAAAGTGAAAAAGCCTTCGACATGGTTTATTGAATTTTCTGACCAAACACAAAACTTCTACAAACGCGTAACAAAAATGAACCTAAAAAAGTGTTTGTTTTTTTCAATCGCTTACTTTTTTTCCAGTTGATTTTTGCTAGTCCAACCCATTCTTGTACAAAACCGATGCTCGCTATTTTTTTGCTCGACCTGAAAACATTTTTCTAATCTATTCCGACTTTGCAGGGAGACAGCGGTGGACCACTTGTGTGTTACAGCACTGAGTATGAGGCAAACGTGCTGTTTGGAGTTGTTTCGTGGGGTATTGGGTGCGCACAGGCAGGAAGGCCGGGAGTCTACACCAAAGTGCACCGGTACATCTCCTGGCTAAAGCACATGATGGGACACGTCACAATTACACCCACTGGAAAACCTGTCTTCGCTGCAGAGAGCACTGTGCCTGAGATTGTGGAAATAGAGGATGAATACGGTAAACCCAGATCAGCCCAACATGTTTATTATTGTTTGGTACAAGCTTGTTGTCTAAGTCCGTCGGTCTGTTACATTGTAGTAAGGCACAGACCAAAGCGCACAAATGTAACTCCTTTACATTGATGATCTGCATTTAACAGGAGACCCTGACGACGACATGGTGATTTCTGGCAACCCGTGCAAAAAGTTTGGCGCCATAGTGCGTGGAAAGAAAGGAGTTATAACTTCACCTCACTTTGATGGGGAATCTCCCTATTACCCAAATCTAGAGTGTACCTGGAAAATTCAGGTAATTTTTTTAGTTTAAGGTTCTATACATGAATTTATCCGTATGCTGCACAAACTTGCATAACAAATTGTGTTACTGCAGTAGTTGTAGATAGGCGTATTATTGGTTAAACTTGATTAACTAACATTTGCTTAATTTGTTTTAAGAGCACAGGCGGACAGGACAAACAAGTTCTTTTGCATTTTGTGGAGTTCTCGTTGGAGGAAAACCCTGCTTGTTTGTACGATTATGTGTCAGTGTACTCAGTCGAGAATACAAGTTACGTGCCACTCGGTAGGCATTGTGGAAACAGACACCGACCACAGAAATTGCTGAGCAACGGACCGAACATGACTATACAATTTTTTACGGATGTTTCGAATAATTATCGTGGGTTTGTTGCCACATTTGAAGTGGTTGTACCATCCTATGTACCAAGTAAGTAAAGTATTGTAGCTAAAATAACACAGCATTGCATTTATTTAAAGTTAAAATTGCCAGAAAAAAAGAAAAAAAAGAAAGAAAGAAAATGATACAATGGTCCACAAATTCTGTTTAAAACAAGTTTTTAAAGTTTATTTTATTAATATGACAAGAAATAAACCTGATATGGTACCATGTGTTTATTTTCTCTCTTGTTGTTTATAATCTTTAACCATTGAAATTACCACTGGCCAGTGTGTTTTTGACAACTTTTTCTACTTTAGTCTCTGGGTGTGGAGGAATTAAAATTATGGAAGAAGACGACGGAGAGTTTACCAGCATCAACTTTCCAGGCTTGTATCTGCCCAACTTAATATGCAGTTGGACGATCAAAGCATTTGAAGGTTTTCGAGTTCGTCTGCACTTCACACATTTTGAGCTCGGGACGCCATATCAACATACCTGCTGGGACAAGGTACTGAAAGGGTTTTTAGTAGTGATGTACCGAATCGGCTAAATTTCGATTCGGCCGAAACCGAATATTCGGAGGTTTTGCCGAATAAATTCGGCCGAATCAACCGAATCATTTATGACGTCACGCGAAGTCGTACGCTACGCGTTTGACGTGAAAAAAAATACCAGGCAGACAGTGCAAAATAGTTGTGTTTCGTCCTTATTTCACTTCTGTGGTGTTTAAAATTGCCTTAAGCATGATTGGCAACCTGCCAATGAATTACTAATTTTTTTGACTACCGTGGGAAAAACGATAATGTGTTGAAAAAGATAAACATTGACGCAACTTTCGTTATGTTTGGGCTTTTGAAAGATTGCGTGGACCTTAATAAGCAGAAAAGACACGTTTAACGCTTTAAATTTGTGTTCGTAAAATATTCGGTTTCGGCCGAATCGCAACAAATTATTCGGCCGAAACCGAATCTTTGCAAAAATGATCGATTCGGCCGAATAAATTCGGCAAACCGAATATTCGGTACACCTCTAGTTTTTAGCAAAGGTGACACAACCACAAAAAGCGATCGGGTTTATTTACCGATTCTTGGTTTAAATATAATTTATACTTGCGAGTTTCGGACGTAAGATTTTAGCGATAAAAGTGACAATAACAGACATTCACGTACCTTATTTTGTACCATTAAAAATCTGACCGCCCTCACAGGCAGCCTTTAAGAAAATGCCAGCGCCTTTTACAGATTTAAAATATTGTTAAAAAACAATGTTTTGCTGCACCAAACTACAAAAAGTTAAAACAACAATGTTTTGAAGCACCAAATACAAAAACAAACCAATGTTCTAAATTCGCAAGCGTTACACATCGAAAACCCTGCTTAAGGTTGAGGTTATGCTTTGCTAAATTTCTTTTGAAATCGTTGCAACACTAGTGCTTAGGGGCAATTTTGCGTTTGACATCTTTGACGACGGAACTTCTTTTCAGGTTGTTGTATATGATGATTCGCACACTTGGTTGACAAGGCGACACGCTTTCTGCAAAAAAGAAGGACTGGGTCAGATCGTATTCTCAACTGGACGTTATTTGACTGTCACCATGGAAACCGACCCGACTGGACAAGGCCGAGGTTTCAGGGCCGAGTATGAGTTTGTGACGTCAGGAAACTCCACAGTAATTGTTTCATATTTTATTGAGAATTTTACGCATAACTTTAGACTGTACCTGCAGGCCAAGATTTAAATTGCTTGTGTGCTGATATATTGGAGTTCTAATAACAAATATGTCACTAAAATGTAAGGTACTTACCATTACTCCATACAATGTATTGGATGCTGTATTTTAAAAATTACTGTCCGCCACTCGATTTTAATTTGTTATGTCACTTATTTTAAAGGTTAGAGCCCAAATATACTTAGCTTCACAGTTTTGTTATTCTTAGGAGACCAACGCAGTGCATAAACATAAAAATGCATGTTATTGCATATATTTTTACAGATATCATTCACGAGTGGCCCTGTATACGAGGGAGAATGTGGAAGATCAAAGGCGGAAGACGAAATTTTGGAAGAAGAAGAAGTTGGACGGATTGTTGGAGGAAACGAAGCCCCTGTGGGTTCGTGGCCATGGCAAGTGAGTCAGCTTTTAAAAGCTTTGTATAGTTTTCTTTAAATGCTTTTGATATTCACAACAGGTCTCGCTGAGAAAATGTCCGATGAGCGATTGTCCCCATTTTTGTGGTGGAACCATCGTTGCCAAATCATGGGTTGTAACTGCGGCGCATTGCATCAAAAAAGGGTAAATAACCGAAATCGAACCGTTAGGTATATGTTTCTACATGGTAAATTCGCAAATAAGGAATTCGCTACACGTAGAGAACAGCTGTACCTGGTAGCTGGGAGTCACGATCACATTCTCGAGAAAGAACCTGAGTGGATTGTTCGGGTAAAAAGAGGTGAGATAAATGCCATAAAAGATCTAAGGGAAAATGTTTTGCCTCAGGTTGGGACTTTTTCCAAACAACACATCGATTTGCATCTGATTTTACAGTGATTATTCATGACGAATACGATACGTCGAATTTAAACAATGATATCGCTTTGCTGGAGCTTGATGGTGAAGGCATATACGACGATCGCATCAGACCAGCATGTGTTCCTCCACAAGGTCTTCGCTATGGTGTCGGGACGCTGTGTTACACTACAGGTGTGACATAAATTTTTTACATCTATGTTTCTGTACTGACTCCCGATTCTGGTTTGTCCAATCAGGCTGGGGTTCCACAGAGTTCGGAGGTTCTCTAGCCAGATTTTTACAGGAAGCACTTTTACCATTGATATCTACTCAGGAGTGCAGTGAAAGATACAATGGAACAACTACAAATAATATGTTCTGTGCTGGCTTTGCTGAGGTACATTGCTGTAATCTAAAAGCGCACGGTTGTCCTTAAACTCAACTCAACTCAAGTGAAATATCCGATTAAGTGTGGGTTGCACAGCCTGCGGCGGCAAAGGCGAACTTATGCGGCCGTTAACATGTGTTTTAAATATTTGCACCGGCGGTCATGAATCAAATGAATTTTAACATTTGGGGTCAAAAAATGATTTGAATGGATTTCGATCAGTTGAAAACATGTAATTATAACCTGTCCAGTAACCATAAAGCCATTCTTTCAACCTATTATGTGCAAACAATTAAATAAAGTGGCAACAAACAACGTAGCAATACGGATTGTCACATCATAAAGAGTTAGGACTGCCAAATTGTGCAGAAGAATCAATGGATAAATAAACGAAAATCATAGAGACCATTGACGGTCTTTGGTCAAATAAGGACCATGCAGTGCTGCGGTCGTCAAATGAATTATTCAATCAACTGAATTATGCGATTAAGTGAATTATGCGATTAAGTGAATTATGCGATAAAGCGAACTATGCGATTAAGTGAACTATGCGATTAAGTGAACTATGCCATTAAGTGAATTATGCGATTAAGTGAATTATGCGATCAAGTGAAATATGCGATTAGGTAAATTATGCGAATAAGTGAATTATGCCATTAAGTGAAACATGCGATTAAGTGAAATATGCGATTAAGTGAACTATGCCATTAAGTGAAATATGCGATTAAGTGAAATATGCGATTAAGTGAACTATGCCATTAAGTGAAATATGCGATTAAGTGAAATATGCGAATAAGTGAATTATGCCATTTAGTGAAATATGCGATTAAGTGAAATATGCGATTAAGTGAATTATGCCATTAAGTGAAATATGCGATTAAGTGAAATATGCGATTAAGTGAACTATGCCATTAAGTGAAATATGCGATTAAGTGAACTATGCCATTAAGTGAAATATGCGATTAAGTGAACTATGCCATTAAGTGAAATATGCGATTAAGTGAAATATGCGAATAAGTGAATTATGCCATTAAGTGAAACATGCGATTAAGTGAAATATGCGAATAAGTGAATTATGCCATTAAGTGAAATATGCGATTAAGTGAACTATGCCATTAAGTGAAATATGCGATTAAGTGAACTATGCCATTAAGTGAAATATGCGATTAAGTGAAATATGCGAATAAGTGAATTATGCCATTTAGTGAAATATGCGATTAAGTGAACTATGCCATTAAGTGAAATATGCGATTAAGTGAACTATGCCATTAAGTGAAATATGCGATTAAGTGAAATATGCGAATAAGTGAATTATGCCATTAAGTGAAACATGCGATTAAGTGAAATATGCGATTAAGTGAATTATGCCATTAAGTGAAATATGCGATTAAGTGAAATATGCGATTAAGTGAACTATGCCATTAAGTGAAATATGCGATTAAGTGAAATATGCGAATAAGTGAATTATGCCATTTAGTGAAATATGCGATTAAGTGAAATATGCGAATAAGTGAACTATGCCATTAAGTGAATTATGCGATTAAGTGAAATATGCGATTAGGTAAATTATGCTATTAAATGAAATATGCGAATAAGTGAATTATGCTATTAAGTGAAATATTCGTTTGAGTGAAATATTCGATTAAGCAAAAATATGCGTTTAAGTGAATTATTCGATAAAGTGAAATATGCAATTAAGTGATGTAACACTGAATTTTGTTTTAGGGTGGCGTGGACTCCTGTCAAGGCGATTCTGGTGGACCTCTTGTCTGTCGGCAATTTCTCACAGATGCTTGGGTTCTTTATGGCGTCGTGTCGTTTGGTTATGTTTGTGGTTCTAAAGAACATCCGGGAGTTTACACGCAAGTAAGTCGAACCCCTGTTTAACTCAAATGATCTGTTTGTGATTGCACGACAAACTAAAACAACTGGAAGACTGTTGAACTTTCATGTCCATGTAGGTCAGTAACTACTTGCACTGGATGCAAGAAAAGAGCAACTACACCATCATGCCTGCCGATATAGAAGTAAGCAGGTAAGTCTCCTATACATCACTTCGTTTTTGGAAATTCGGTAAAGCCTGATCTGTTTTCATTTGAAGCACCATGTCTCCTTCCACCACCCAAAACATCGAGCCATCGGGCTGTGGTGGACCACGTGACTTAAAGCCGGGAGCGATCTTTACTAGCGGAGGCGACGGGACAACTTACGACAAAGATGCTTATTGCGAGTGGCAGCTAAAACCTACTGGCCCTAACAAAGCCATTGTCATAACGATAAAGTAACCAGAACTCAAGTTTTTAAACATATCCTGATAAGCTATTTATTCTTTTTATTTTATTTTTAGTTACTTTGAGGTGGCACAAAGTTACCAGTGCTCGCAAGATTATCTGTACATTGAGGAAATTGTGGCGAAAGGCTTGCAACGGACTCCCAAGGACTTCGGGCCGTATTGCGGGAGCATTGACTTTGAAGACCCAATTTATGTCGCAGATCCAGTGGAAGTCATTTTTGTGTCAGACAACTGGGATTCACGACGAGGTAGAGTAAAGCATAGTACGGCAGACCTATCAAAGGCGTAATACCGAATCATCCGGCCACCAACATTCCCAAATATGGCAAGGCATCTGCTAGTAAAATCTAGCCTGCAGTGGAATTTGAACCACGAAAGAAGCCCTTTCGCGACACTCGTTTTACCAACTGAGCTCAGTGGTGATCCCGTCAAAAGTCGAATCACAAGCACCGGTACCTGCTTCGTATGATGATCATGTCAACTTCGTTGTGGGGGATCGCCAGTTCCAACATTTATAAGTTGAATTTATGTTCATTTTAACGTATAATACGCATCATACCAAAATTGCACCAATTTTTGGTTCTGTCCACCACGAGTTGGTTGCCCTCAATTCGAATCTTACTCTTTAATCATTCAAAAGGTTATACATTTGCTGCAGGTTTTTCCGCCACTTTTACTGAAATAGGTGGCGGAATTCCCTTGCTGTCAGGATGCGGTGGAAACATGCACAGACATGCTCCAAATGGGACGATAAAATCCAAGTACTATCCCAGCAACTATCCGTCTTCCATCGATTGCAAATGGGTTTTGCACGCATCGTCCAGCAACAATGAACTTTATTTACATTTTAGGTATTTGCGCTGTAGTTAGTCAATATATGTAATGAAAAGTGACAATGCATATTGCGTGGTTTGATTTGCGTTTCAATAACCAACAACTTAAGGATCTGAAAACACTAATAATGGTTATCGAGGTGGTCGCCCATTCAACGAAATAAGATCTTGATGTGATGCAAATCACACTCCGAGAAAAATAGACATAATTTTACAGGAAAAATTAACGCCACGTTGGAGTATGGGTGGTTTTTGATATGAGAGTATACTCAAGTCGTTTTTCTTTACAGGGATTTTGCAGTTGAATTAGGAAGCTCGTGCCAGTACGATTACCTGGATGTGATCGATGTGGGTGAAACAGAAAACACAACCAGCAAGTTTTGCGGTCCCAATGTTCCCCAGAACATGACACTTCACTCCACAGCTGTTGTCACATTTCATTCCGATTCAAGTCTTTCCAAAAAAGGTTAATTTTGTCGCTGTAGCAGTTTTTAAACTCCAAAACGGCATTGAAAATGGACACATGAATCGGCCAAGTTTCGCAGTATTCACCTTTTATGAAAAATCATTATCGATGCATTTTTAATAAGTTTGAACTTTACATAGGTTTTTTATTGGACTTTGGAGAAATTGTGGGAGAGTCAACTGGTGACGAAGATACAGGTGGTTCTGCTGAGGGGGAAACGTCGTCTTGCTCTGGTCTTAAAGAAATTAACGCCGACTCGGGAAAAATCGTATCTTCAAATTACCCAGGAAACTATGACCCAGCGAACACCTGTCAGTGGATAATTACTGTTAGTGCCGGAAACAAGGTGGGTGCTTGGTTGAGTTTTTAAACAACATATTTGATATTGTGTAAAGCTGTTCGGCTTTGCTTACATGCACTTCAGTTTGTAGTAGCTTAGATAAAAATGGCTTATGTCCTGTTTCCTATATACATTGCTTAGCCTTACAATAAAATTTTGGCTTTTCTTTAGGTTGAGTTAACCATCAGTAGCTTCAACGTCGAATTTGACTTTTTGTGTCGATACGACTATCTAGCTCTCTATAGTGGATCTATACAAACTCATGACGCTCTCATTGACCAGGTAAACATTGCTGTATTTGGGTTTAAATAAGTTTACGTATTCTCACCAAAGACAAAAGATGATCACAAATGTGTTTTTCAGCCAAAAGTCGAAACATGTTAATATAAGATGGCTCGATTCTTCTATGACCTTTGTTCTGAAATGATACTCAAATATTTTTCTCGTTAGATATGTGGAAATATTGAAGAAGGGACGACATACACTTCAACAGGAAATCAGCTTATGGCATTTTTTGTCAGCGACGCGAGCTTGACGGAATCTGGATTTGAAATCGAGTTCCGTGCGGTCGTAGGCATAGGACGAAATTTTAATCCAAATGTGTAAGAAAACGAAAGTAACGCAGACGTTTGTAGTGATTAACGGCCAGTTTCGGCAAAAACGTTTGTTGCATTCATACGTGAAAGCTTTTTTATAAATTACAAGCCAGCGCGTTTAACTAAAACATTCGACACGACACGATTACATAGCCTTGGGATTTACCTGAGTAGGCCATGTACATATGATTCAGTCTGTCGCACCAAATTTGCAACGTTGAAATAAACATCTTTTTAATTCGCTTATACTTTTTCAGACCTGCTGAACAATCAACAGAAGCTCCCCTATCAGATTGCTGTGGACAGGGAAAATGGGTAAACTTAATAACAAACATACAAAAGCCTGCTCCGCTTGGTACATGGTCGTGGATGGTGTCACTACAAGACTGCGATGACTCCCATTTCTGCTCAGCCGTACTTATAAAAGGAGACAGGCTACTCACTGCTGCCGCATGCGGATTTAGGTATGGACTATGTACAGGAAATAAACTTCCGGTGCCGTTGGTCCAAATTGGTTGACAACAAACCAATGACCTTGGCCACAGTAAAATATACGATGAAATGTTTCAGCATTACATACTTGGTAATGCGACATGACCATGTTCATAGCAATGTGGCAAAAGTTAACTAAGTTACATTTCATTTTCGGACGTTTTGATTATTGCAATTCACGTTAAATTTAAAACGCAACATTATACTACATTTCCTTTCAAACTTCTGTAATTCCTGGATTATTTTGCCCTTTGTAGGACCGACACAGACCGCGCCTTTCTGTTTGAATATGATTTGATAAACAACCAAGACAGACGGAAAGAGCTTTACATCGAAAAGGCCGTCACCAAACCAAATGGAAGCATCACTTTGCTCACTGTAAGCAATGTTTTCATTCAGTTATTCGCTTAAGAAACAAAAACTGTGTTCTTAGTTGAGTGAACCTGTGCTGGAAGAGCTTGACATGTCTCCAGTCTGCTTGCCGCGGCCAATAGATCGTTATCTAAACGAGCGGTGCTTCTTGCTGGGTTGGGGATACTTTTTTACCGAAAGTATTTTTTTCTAAAAATGTTTCTTATCCCCAAACTTTATTTAGCTGCCTTTTTTTATGATTAATTTTGTTTTTAGATGGCCCAAGAGAAGCTCTTCTTCAGTCACCGGCTGTATTAACCACTTGCGGCGCAAGCGACGGGAAGTCCACCGCTGACAAACTTTGCACCAAGATAGTAAACAGAGCTTTTAGTGACGTAAGTTGTTTTCGTTTTTACTTCCATCATTTTAGTGTAGCCTTGTAAATCTTTAGCCTGTAGTAGAATGTGAAAATAAGTTATTGGTTGGCGTTTTCAAAACATTTTTATCCTTTCTGGAGGCTTTAAAAAAGTTGATGGCGTGAAGATTTGTGGTTTAGAGTTATAAACGGGCCTGAAATTGGAGCCCAAACCCGAACCCGAATCGTTTTTGAGAAGCCCCTTTAGGTCCGAAAGTTTCATTGACAAACTTATACACTGAAGCCTCAGGAAAGACCAAGACAACAAACACAATAGACAATTTGGCTTAAACAAGGCGTTTGGGACTGTTTGACGTTAGGTCAGGTCCAGCAACTGAAATTTATCAACCTTCAACATACACTAAACATTTAAAAGCACTTAGAATACAAAGCACAATCGAACGTTTATTGTGTGCAGGGGGATTTTGGAAGCGCTTTGATTTGTCAACAAAAGACCGGATCTCCATGGACTCTGGTGGGAATGCGGACCACAAACGAGAGAACGCTAGAAGGCGAAATGTTTGCAGATATTTACCTTCAGACGATAAACTTCAAACTTTAACATGTCATAATATCCTATCAGGGACATGAAAACTGACATTACTTCACCGCGCCAAGATTCCTGTAAAGTGGAATGATTTGTCGTGGACAACTTTATTATTGTACTCGCCAATTACATTTGCACTGATGCACCAGAAATCATACAAGAACGCTGTAAAATTGAAAAAAAGAGCTGATTATGATTTATTTATGTAATGCTAAACACACTTACTCAAACTTATATTTTCAAATTCACAAAATTATTGCATTTTTTTGTAAATTGTTTTAAAGTGTATAATGTTTAATTTATTTTTTATTGTAAATACATTTTCATGTTCGTACGACACGAATAAAAGTTTCCATCATAGCGTTTTACGTGTTTTTAACATGTAACTCAGATTTAAACTAGCTTTTCTCGGTTTCTAAAGCCTTAGTTTTGTTTCGAAAATCAGATCAAAATTTTGTTTTTCCGATTCCGGTTTAAACCGGTTTGGAGGTTCGGAAGGAACCCGGTCAAATTCAGTGCGGAAAACCTCAAAACCTCAAAACTGTTTCCAAGCCGTGTATAAATACTTTCTGGCAGCCGTGTATAAATACTACTGGCATGGAACATGTGTAATCGAATTGGTTCAATTTGACGAATGTATGTCAACTTACTTGTTAGGGGAGATATTGACATTTCATGATTTTATAACTAACAACATGAACCTTTTGTTGGTTTCTTACTTCAAAGTTAATTTCCAAACATTTTGCTCACCAATTGCTTCACGTGTCACATCAGTATTTGACACGCATGACTAGGCACAACCAATCAGCGATCTTCAAGTTTTTGTTTCGTGCCAAAGTCATTCCTGGCAAAGTCATTTGTCTCGTGGTGTTTGCGGCGTGCGGAGGTGGAAACATCGAAAAGTTACAAGGTAAATCCAAGTTATATTTTTGTTGACTTTACCAAGTCGGAAGTATTGTGATGATACTGTTAAGCAAGCAGGTATTTGAACCGGATTGTAAACATTTTTTGTGCATGTTATGTCATTTTAAATAAGAGTGGCTTTGCACGTTTAAACTAAATCATGAATATGTACTAAGACAGTATTAGATAATTAAAAGTATTGTTTATAAATCACTGCCTCTTTGTTATACCTGGGGTTTTAAACCGAATTCAACCAGCAACTATAAAAGCCAGAAAAACATTTCATTACATGAGGCAGTCACTACGCACTTTAGGTAAAGTGACGTCACACATGCAGGTGCGCTTTTTGAAATCGGCGCCGATTGTGGAATCTGCAACGCGCGTTTATGCTTAGGGCCGTTTGGTTCAACTCTTGTCTAAGATTTATGATCACAATTGGTATTACAGTGAACACTATACTGAACATATTGCTTTATTTACAGAATCCGAAGTTCTGCTTTACAAACACGTCAACCTTCATTCACCACCATTCTCTTCAACTTCAAATAATAATTTGTATGTAAACATAGGAGTCTGTCGTGGGTCAATCGGGATCGCGGAACTGTAGGCCTAACTTAGGTTAACTGGCGCTAGGGTTGAGTGACCTATTCTTTGGTCGAGATGGACCCGTAGAGGAAGTCTTTCTCGGTCAAAGAAAGGCCCAAGTCAGTAGGCGTGCTACTATTGCCAGCAAGTTGGCGCTAGGGCTATAGACCTAGAGTAGCACGCATTAACTAAGGTTAGGCTAGTTAACATAGGTGGGGTACGTTTGGGATTCGCGCGCCACATAGGGATTTTAGCTTAGAACGATTTCTAGCTAGGTGTGGCACGTTGTTAATGGCTCTAGCTAAAATAAGGTGCGCATAGAAACACGATCTGGGCATGGCCTCAACCGCATTGCATTGGCCGCGGTGTAGGCAGGACCAAGTACGGACACCGCTACCGTCAATGAAGACTCAGGCTCTTGAGTCCGAGGGGGCCGGCTTTGCATATAGCCCGAAAAGTCCTGTGACCCACCCTGATAGGGCGCAAACTGTTGTTAATTTTTTCCCAGCACTGCGCTCGCGTAAAACAATTGGGTCCTTGAGGGGGACTCGTGGGTTAAAGGGCAGTGACACAGAGTTCTTGAATTATACGCCTTAAATCGTTACTGCCCTTTTGAATAAACCTTTGCGCCTATGCTAACTGTAAAATTAGGGACGTTGTGGATTTTTTTCGGGTTCTGATCAGCTTGTATAATCCATGCTTGTGCATCCGTTTCAAAGTCATTTTCACTAAGAAGAGACCGATTATTGGATGTTAAGCATGTGATTTAATATCTTCTCTTATTCGCTTTATAATTCTTATATTTACCTAAATTTGCCGCATAAAAAAGCCCCAACTTCCCTTTTTGCTGGTCAAACCCATTTTTGTGTGGATTTTAAGTTAATTTATTACACATACTTAATCCAGTTCCGTTTTCCTGGCTGACCCGGCCATCTAGTCATTATGGGGCGATGGCATTGGGGGTGGTTGTAAAACACGACAGACTCACTTTCTACTTTTCTAGGCTAATTTGCGGCGATTGTATGCAGGGCAGTTAGTTGAGCCAAGTTTGTGTACTTTTACGTCGGCCGAACAGGGACGATGCATGGTGGTTCGAACGTTTTTTTAGGTTCTTATCCAACAAATCAGACGAACAATCTATTTGTGCTCAAGATAAACGACAATTTCGCGGTTTCTATGGCAAATATTATCCAAGATTAATATTTTTGAACAAAAAGTGCGATTACATTTATCTGTCGTTTCCCTCTTTCATCAACAAAACTGTGTGCGGAGTCCACTTTTACTATCCTTTTATTTCTAGTTAAGTAGACCAGTTCTTGGGGGGTGTTGTGCCTTTTTACATCAGCAGACAGGTTCTTCATACTATTAATGTGTATTTTTTTATCGCCCGTCGCTTGCACTAACTTCGCGAACCGCCATCGTCAAGTGATAGAACGTGAAAAAGTTTAGTTGTCAGGTTTTGCTGATGTTTCCTTCCAAGTCAACAGATGTTAAATTGTAAGTTTTTTGTTGTTGTTTTAACTCCTTAATTTGTAAAATCTAATCGTATTATTGTTTTTCAGGATTGGCGTCAAAATATTGGTTTTGTATCAATTAAATATATTGAAAAATGTAAAAAAAAAGTTTTGCAAAACCATGCAATGGAATTCACAATTAACAGGTATTCTGAAATTTGTGTTGTTATTAACCTCCTGTTTTGTTTTACAGCAAATAATCTTTTACATTTTTACAGGTTTAAACTTGTTCTGTTTTTGTTTTTCAGATTTTAATATTTTTCCACAGGGTTAACAAATTGTTTTGTTTTTCAGATTTCGAAAGCATATTTAAACTAGAATTCTTAAAATGATTTGTTTTGCAGGTTTTGGATTTCCACAAACTTTGAATATATTAATAATATGTTTTTGTTTTACAGATTTTAGGGTACTTTAAAACATAAGTGTCTTCTAATGTAGGAGCTTGTTTACAGGTGTTAGGAAAGCAAGCATTTCTATTTTAAAGTAATGATTTATGCTTTTTTCCAGGTTGTCCGAAATACTATTTAGTTTGCGGATGTAAAGTTTTGGGATTACGTATTGTTGATTGTTGAAAAGTGTGGTGTTTAAACGTTTTTTATTTTTATTTTATTTCGATTAACGATTAACGTTTCTTTTTTGCAGGTTTTACCAAACGTTGTTTTTGTTTTTCAGCTTCCTGAGGCTTAAGTAGGTTTAGAAAATTAGGTTTTCTGTTTTTACAGGTTCCACTTGTTATTTAGACTATTTGTACAATATGGAAAAATGCATTTTAAACTTAAAACGTAAGTATGCCAAAACTACTTATTTGATTCCTTTCATTTTCCAAAATACCGTAGCTCGTGATCAAAACGTTTGATTTGTTTTCCAGATACTGCAGCTGAGAATGACGCTATAAGTCGAGCAAGACAACGTCGACAACAATGGTTCTCTTTTATCCTAAAACAATAGGTAACTATGGTTTACCAAAATTGATTACTTATACTTTCAATCAATCAGAAAACCTTTTTTGGGCATAGACATAACTTCTTGTAACGGATAAAATAAATACTTTTAATCAATCAGAAAACCTTTTTTGGGCATATACATAACTTCTTGTAACGGATAAAATAAATACTTTTAATCAATCAGAAACCTTTTTTGGGCATATACCTAACTTCTTGTGTTTAGCTGATTTTACAGTTTGGATTTATTGTTTAAAGCAAATTCTTTGGTTTTTAGTGGTGGTCCCTACTAAACTGATGTCTGACAAACGGTAGCTTCCATCGCGGTAATTCCCCCTTACGTCATTATCATCGTCGCAACATCTTACGCAACATTTCATTTCGCCATCGCAACGTCATTGTGACAAAACGTACGTGACGTCACCTACAATCCGACGACAGAGCATTTTATCTCGCTTTCGCAACTGATTACGTCAGCTTGTCGTCAATACCGTGACATCATGTTGCGGTGCCATTGCGTCATCGACCCAAGGCGACGCTCGGTAGGGCTCTGCTTCTACACCACAGTGACGTACATTTCTGACGTCATGTAAACAACTGTAGTCGGTTACCAAACCATTGTTTCTCAACAATTTTTGACCAAACAATGCAAGGTGGTATCGCTTGTTCACTTGAGAAATCACAAATACTAACACTGCGGCTTGAAACATTCAGAAGTAATTGTTTTAACGCAACGTGTTGAAGTAAGGGCGATGTTTTTATGATGTTTATGTTTTTTTCTGTGTCAGAAACATACTTAACTTGACGGTTTAGCGTTTTATTTACTTGTATAAATCGATAGTAAGAAACATTTCCCTTTCATGCAAAGTTCTACATGCGGTCAGCCGTATAGCATGCTGTATGTGGCATTTTATTAATATGCTTCACATTTATTGTTCATCTGACTTAATAACTTTATGTACAATATTTTCTGGCTAATTCCCTGTTTTTTGATTGATAATTCTTCCGTCTAAAAGCGCTTAAATGTTATGCATGGTTTTGTTTCACAAACAATCCTGTTTCATGTTTATCATTGTTCCTCTGGGTGGCGCCATGTAGCCCTTATTCACAAAACACATCTGGGTTAAAAAATTAGCCAAATTATTAATTTGTCTTCCAGGTAACAATTGGTTATCCGCTAAATACTATTGATGTAACAGAATATTATGTAACCGATGTATACCTTATTGTTTCCAGGCATAATATAAATATTACAGCTTTTAAAAAAAAAAAACTGTTCGTTGTTTTTTTCCTTTCAACCGAATCCTCGAGTTGTTTAACTGCGCTATAGAACTTGGCTTACATTCCTGTTTTTTTTTAATACTACAATTTTGTTTTATACGTGTTTTCTTTACATTGTTCTTGTGCATCCATTACATGAATCTTTATGTATGTTTTCTCATATTACTGCTCTTTGCTGTTACATATTTATCATGTTTTTCTTTATGCGATTCACATACGAGCCAAGCCGTTAACCTTTTGTTCAGTATGGTTTATTGTAAAAGCTACTGTCATTTAAACTTAACTATATCAGCGATTCTTTGAAACGTAACAATATTAAACCTAAATCATATTATGATCTTATTCGATGTGCGCCATATATATAGTGTTTTTAATCAATTACAACTTAATCAGGCGTGATTCTTGAAAAAGTGCCAGTCCTACGGCTTTTTACATTTGTATAAAAATAATATTGTCATCTTGCAATCAAAAATATTTTATCTTATGCCATCATTGAAGTAATGCATGCCAAGCTCCACAGCGCTTTTAATATATCCAGTGTATGAATTAGTTGCCAACACAATATTTAGCCTTAGTTATATTATGTACGACAGTGTAATAATCTAATCTCAATGCACTTTATGGCAAAAACGCGTTTGTTTATTATTTATTGCTTTAATTTTGATGCGAGAACATGAATACAAATGAAAACACGGATGTATTGTTGTGCTTACTGGGAACATGCTATATATAGTTAAGATGGAGATAAATGTCTTGTCGATTTTGGGTTTAAGTTTGAATAAAACATACTTCCTTTGGGTCTGACTTCAAATCACGGGAAACGTTTTCGTTAGTTTGCCAATGTAGACGTAAATTTCGGGACTAATTTGGACATTTTAAAACTAATTGGGTGAGGGTTCAGTTTTGGGATTATACTTATTGGTTCAAGCATATAAAAATCTTAAACTAACAACAGAGTTTTGACAGGATCATGCTGCAGAATTATGGTAGGGAGGGTGACATAATGTAAGATGTAAGCTTGTAACAGTGCAACATTTAACATGGCATAGCAAACAGGTTTAGATCTTCTATTAGGAAAAAAAGGGACACCGAAATAAAACTCCTTTAGGCAAAAGTATTACTTAGAAATCACGTAATGTAATTTCAGGATTTTGATTTGTGATGCCTTTTTGTGTACAAACTATTTTATCATATTAATAAACCATCATTATTTAGGCAGAAATAATAACGAAGCTTATTACAGAGAATTGCATTTTCTCGTTAAACAATAATATCACCTACCAATAGTGTCATTCACTGGTTGCGCTCCATAACGTTTTAACGTTGAGCAGCAATATCCGGCTTGGTGGTTGTTTTAATGCTATTGGCTCGCTACGATTTCTTTCAGCAAGCGAAATACACTCAACTCAACTCAATATACAGCAAATGACATAAAGTGTGATGGTCTTTACTATTCTGCACACGTAAAATGAAGTCATAATTCACATTGCACAACAAAGCTGTAAACGGTCCTGAAATTGGAGCCCGAACCCAAAAGTACAAGCACGAAATTCGGTCCGAACCTGAATCAATTTTGAGAACCCCAGTTAGGCCCGAAAGTCTGATTGACAGGCCTATGAATGGAAGCCTCACGAAAGACCAAGACAACAAACACAATAGCGGTGTAGCTGCAGCGCGTCTACCATCTATCCACCAATTGTGTCCTTAACTTTGTCGCACTTCATAACGTCTGAACGTTGCGCAGCTATTTTCGACTTGGTGAATATTTCAGCGCAATTGTGCTTCTACAATTTTGCCCAGCCAAATAAACTCAACTCAACTCAAATAGACGATTGGTCTCGAACAAGGCGCTTTAGGGCCGTTTGACATTACACCAGGTCCAGCAACTGGCTACTTAGCTAGTTAAATTTATTTTTAAAAATACTGACAATGAGTGTAAAATTAAGACCCGAATCAGACCCGTTTTTTTAACAAACCTAAGCCCGAACCCGGCCCGAAAAACCCTTGCCGTCTTACAACTATCAGTGGAACAACATTGTTCAAATCGGTTTTTGCTATAGCCTTTTCCGTTATTGCGATAAGGTGTTTTCAAAAGTGGGTCAATATTGTCGATTTCGAATCCGATTTAAACCGTTTTTTCGGTTTTCGGAGGTCAAAAAATTGAAGAAAAATCCGGTTTTGGGTGGGTTTTCGCCGGAATATTCCAGTTTCAAACTGGTTTAGACCGGTTTCTGCCTCCTACCGAACCACCAAACCGGTTTAAACCGGAATCGGAGAGACAAAATTTTGACGCGATTTTCTAAAAAACCCTAGATTTTTCGGTTTTCGGAGGTCAAAAAATTGAAGAAAAATCCGGTTTTGGGTGGGTTTTCGCCGGAATATTCCAGTTTCAAACTGGTTTAGACCGGTTTCTGCCTCCTACTGAACCACCAAACCGGTTTAATCCGGAATCGGAGAGACAAAATTTTGACTCGATTTTCGAAAAAACCCTAAGACAGGGGTCTCCAACACGCGGCCCGCGGGCCACATCTGGCCTGCGAGGCAATTTTCCGTGGCCCGCGGCGCGTTATTAGCAAATGAAAAAATATTATTATTTCGTTAAATAGGACCAACTTTTTTGTTTTACTCATCCGTCGAGTGTTTAAGAAAGGAAAAGTAATGAAACTTTACCTGGACACACCCATATATCACTATACGTTAAAAAAATGAACCTTTGTGATACATAAATATGATGAAATAATGCGAACTTAGTCTGCTGGTCATCAAGTGTAAATTTAGAAAACCGTTTAGTTCTTGTTTACTGTGTAATTTTATTTTATGGATGAGGAACGTTTATGCCTTTGAAGACCAATCGACATTTTATTAACATTTGAGTAGGCCGCCTAGACTGTTTTAGGTGCTTAGGACGATTTTTATAAGAAACAAATTGAACTCGCGGTCAAAGAAAAATCCAATGCTAAAGCCAATCAAACGCTTTAGCAAAACTAAATCTCAACCTGCTAAAAGTAATTTTCAGTTTTACCACTACAGATTTTAGGATTCATTTCACCTAAATATTATTTGCTTGGTAACGCATATCAATGATCTAAGAGCGGTTTGTGACACCACAGACAAAACTATAAAATCTGAATTATGCGCAAACAATTGCTTTCATTGTTAATTGTGATGAAATAAAAAGCCTTGAACAAGCAAAAAAGATTTTAAAGACAAAACCTCATCAACGTCAACGAAAAAAATGCCTTCAACCGTTAAAGAGCCCAAGACTTTGGTTTGGAAAGAGCCGGCCTAGAGTGTTAATAGAGTGGTGTTTAGCTTGCATAATTAAGGTCTTTGAAAGCGTTTTGACATATCAGGGCGCATGTGGCCCGCGGCTTCAAGGCAGCTGGAACATTGGCTCAGGACAAACTTTGAGTTGGAGACCCCTGCTATAGCCTTTCCGTTTTTTCGGTTTTCGGAGGTCAAAAAATTGAAGAAAAATCCAGTTTTGGGTGGGTTTTCGCCGAACATTCCAGTTTCAAACTGGTTTAGAACGGTTTCTGCCTCCTACCGAACCTCCAAACCGGTTTAAACCGGAATCGAAGAGACAAAATTTTGACTCGATTTTCGAAAAAACCCTAAGGCTATAGCCTTTCCGTTTTTTCGGTTTTCGGAGGTCAAAAAATTGAAGAAAAATCCGGTTTTGGGTGGGTTTTCGCCGGAATAATCCAGTTTCAAACTGGTTTAGACTGGTTTCTGCCTCCTACTGAACCTCCAAACCGGTTTAAACCGGAATCGGAGAGACAAAATTTTGACTCGATTTTCGAAAAAACCCTAAGGCTATAGCCTTTTCGTTTTTCGGTTTTCGGAGGTCAAAAAATTGAAGAAAAATCCGGTTTTGGGTGGGTTTTCGCCGGAAAATTCCAGTTTCAAACTGGTTTAGACCGGTTTCTGCCTCTTAACGAACCTCCAAACCGGTTTAAACCAGAATCGGAGAGACAAAATTTTGACTCGATTTTCGAAAAAACCTAAGGCCTTTCCGTTTTTACGGTTTTCGGAGGTCAAAAAATTGAAGAAAAATCCAGTTTTGGGTGGGTTTTCGCCGGAATATTCCAGTTTCAAACTGGTTTAGACCGGTTTCTGCCTCCTACTGAACCCCCAAACCGGTTTAAACCGGAATCGGAGAGACAAAATTTTGACTCGATTTTCGAAAAAACCCTAAGGCCTTTCCGTTTTTTCGGTTTTCGGAGGTCAAAAAATTGAAGAAAAATCCAGTTTTGGGTGGGTTTTCGCCGGAATATTCCAGTTTCAAACTGGTTTAGACCGGTTTCTGCCTCCTACTGAACCACCAAACCGGTTTAAACCGGAATCGGAGAGACAAAATTTTGACTCGATTTTCGAAAAAAACCTAAGGCTATAGCCTTTCCGTTTTTTCGGTTTTCGGAGGTCAAAAAATTGAAGAAAAATCAAGTTTTGGGTGGGTTTTCGCCGGAATATTCCAGTTTCAAACTGGTTTAGACCGGTTTCTGCCTCCTACTGAACCACCAAACCGGTTTAAACCGGAATCGGAGAGACAAAATTTTGACTCGATTTTCGAAAAAAACCTAAGGCTATAGCCTTTCCATTTTTTCGGTTTTCGGAGGTCAAAAAATTGAAGAAAAATCCGGTTTTGGGTGGGTTTTCGCCGGAATATTCCAGTTTCAAACTGGTTTAGACCGGTTTCTGCCTCCTACTGAACCCCCAAACCGGTTTAAACCGGAATCGGAGAGACAAAATTTTGACTCGATTTTCGAAAAAACCCTAAGGCTATAGCCTTTCCGTTTTTTCGGTTTTCGGAGGTCAAAAAATTGAAGAAAAATCCGGTTTTGGGTGGGTTTTCGCCGGAATATTCCAGTTTCAAACTGGTTTAGACCGGTTTCTGCCTCCTACTGAACCTCCAAACCGGTTTAAACCGGAATCGGAGAGACAAAATTTTGACTCGATTTTCGAAAAAACCCTAAGGCTATAGCCTTTCCGTTTTTTCGGTTTTCGGAGGTCAAAAAATTGAAGAAAAATCCAGTTTTGGGTGGGTTTTCGCCGGAATATTCCAGTTTCAAACTGGTTCAGACCGGTTTCTGCCTCCTACCGAACCTCCAAACCGGTTTAAACCGGAATCGGAGAGACAAAATTTTGACTCGATTTTCGAAAAAGCCCTAAGGCTATAGCCTTTCCGTTTTTTCGGTTTTCGGAGGTCAAAAAATTGAAGAAAAATCCAGTTTTGGGTGGGTTTTCGCCGGAATAATCCAGTTTCAAACTGGTTTAGACAGGTTTCTGCCTCCTACTGAACCTCCAAACCGGTTTAAACCGGAATCGGAGAGACAAAATTTTGACTCGATTTTCGAAAAAAACCTAAGGCTATTTTCCGTTTTTTCGGTTTTCGGAGGTCAAAAAATTGAAGAAAAATCCAGTTTTGGGTGGGTTTTCGCCGGAATATTCCAGTTTCAAACTGGTTCAGACCGGTTTCTGCCTCCTACCGAACCCCCAAACCGGTTTGAACCGGAATCGGAGAGACAAAATTTTGACTCGATTTTCGAAAAAAACCTAAGGCTATAGCCTTTCCGTTTTTTCGGTTTTCGGAGGTCAAAAAATTGAAGAAAAATCCAGTTTTGGGTGGGTTTTCGCCGGAATAATCCAGTTTCAAACTGGTTTAGACCGGTTTCTGCCTCCTACTGAACCTCCAAACCGGTTTAAACCGGAATCGGAGAGACAAAATTTTGACTCGATTTTCGAAAAAACCCTAAGGCTATAGCCTTTCCGTTTTTTCGGTTTTCGGAGGTCAAAAAATTGAAGAAAAATCAAGTTTTGGGTGGGTTTTCGCCGGAATATTCCAGTTTCAAACTGGTTTAGACCGGTTTCTGCCTCCTACTGAACCCCAAACCGGTTTAAACCGGAATCGGAGAGACAAAATTTTGACTCGATTTTCGAAAAAACCCTAAGGCTATAGCCTTTCCGTTTTTTTGGTTTTCGGAGGTCAAAAAATTGAAGAAAAATCCGGTTTTGGGTGGGTTTTCGCCGGAATAATCCAGTTTCAAACTGGTTTAGACCGGTTTCTGCCTCCTACTGAACCTCCAAACCGGTTTAAACCGGAATCGGAGAGACAAAATTTTGACTCGATTTTCGAAAAAACCTAAGCCTTTCCGTTTTTTCGGTTTTCGGAGGTCAAAAAATTGAAGAAAAATCCGGTTTTGGGTGGGTTTTCGCCGGAATATTCCAGTTTCAAACTGGTTTAGACCGGTTTCTGCCTCCTACTGAACCACCAAACCGGTTTAAACCGGAATCGGAGAGACAAAATTTTGACTCGATTTTCGAAAAACCCCTAAGGCTATAGCCTTTCCGTTTTTTCGGTTTTCGGAGGTCAAAAAATTGAAGAAAAATCCGGTTTTGGGTGGGTTTTCGCCGGAATAATCCAGTTTCAAACTGGTTTAGACTGGTTTCTGCCTCCTACTGAACCTCCAAACCGGTTTAAACCGGAATCGGAGAGACAAAATTTTGACTCGATTTTCGAAAAAACCCTAAGGCTATAGCCTTTTCGTTTTTCGGTTTTCGAAGGTCAAAAAATTGAAGAAAAATCCGGTTTTGGGTGGGTTTTCGCCGGAAAATTCCAGTTTCAAACTGGTTTAGACCGGTTTCTGCCTCTTAACGAACCTCCAAACCGGTTTAAACCAGAATCGGAGAGACAAAATTTTGACTCGATTTTCGAAAAAACCTAAGGCCTTTCCGTTTTTACGGTTTTCGGAGGTCAAAAAATTGAAGAAAAATCCAGTTTTGGGTGGGTTTTCGCCGGAATATTCCAGTTTCAAACTGGTTTAGACCGGTTTCTGCCTCCTACTGAACCCCCAAACCGGTTTAAACCGGAATCGGAGAGACAAAATTTTGACTCGATTTTCGAAAAAACCCTAAGGCCTTTCCGTTTTTTCGGTTTTCGGAGGTCAAAAAATTGAAGAAAAATCCAGTTTTGGGTGGGTTTTCGCCGGAATATTCCAGTTTCAAACTGGTTTAGACCGGTTTCTGCCTCCTACTGAACCACCAAACCGGTTTAAACCGGAATCGGAGAGACAAAATTTTGACTCGATTTTCGAAAAAAACCTAAGGCTATAGCCTTTCCATTTTTTCGGTTTTCGGAGGTCAAAAAATTGAAGAAAAATCCGGTTTTGGGTGGGTTTTCGCCGGAATATTCCAGTTTCAAACTGGTTTAGACCGGTTTCTGCCTCCTACTGAACCCCCAAACCGGTTTAAACCGGAATCGGAGAGACAAAATTTTGACTCGATTTTCGAAAAAACCCTAAGGCCTTTCCGTTTTTTCGGTTTTCGGAGGTCAAAAAATTGAAGAAAAATCCGGTTTTGGGTGGGTTTTCGCCGGAATATTCCAGTTTCAAACTGGTTTAGACCGGTTTCTGCCTCCTACTGAACCTCCAAACCGGTTTAAACCGGAATCGGAGAGACAAAATTTTGACTCGATTTTCGAAAAAAACCTAAGGCTATAGCCTTTCCGTTTTTTCGGTTTTCGGAGGTCAAAAAATTGAAGAAAAATCCGGTTTTGGGTGGGTTTTCGCCGGAATATTCCAGTTTCAAACTGGTTTAGACCGGTTTCTGCCTCCTACTGAACCTCCAAACCGGTTTAAACCGGAATCGGAGAGACAAAATTTTGACTCGATTTTCGAAAAAACCCTAAGGCTATAGCCTTTCCGTTTTTTCGGTTTTCGGAGGTCAAAAAATTGAAGAAAAATCCGGTTTTGGGTGGGTTTTCGCCGGAATATTCCAGTTTCAAACTGGTTTAGACCGGTTTCTGCCTCCTACTGAACCCCCAAACCGGTTTAAACCGGAATCGGAGAGACAAAATTTTGACTCGATTTTCGAAAAAACCCTAAGGCCTTTCCGTTTTTTCGGTTTTCGGAGGTCAAAAAATTGAAGAAAAATCCAGTTTTGGGTGGGTTTTCGCCGGAATAATCCAGTTTCAAACTGGTTTAGACCGGTTTCTGCCTCCTACTGAACCACCAAACCGGTTTAAACCGGAATCGGAGAGACAAAATTTTGACTCGATTTTCGAAAAAACCCTAAGGCTATAGCCTTTCCGTTTTTTCGGTTTTCGGAGGTCAAAAAATTGAAGAAAAATCCGGTTTTGGGTGGGTTTTCGCCGGAATAATCCAGTTTCAAACTGGTTTAGACTGGTTTCTGCCTCCTACTGAACCTCCAAACCGGTTTAAACCGGAATCGGAGAGACAAAATTTTGACTCGATTTTCGAAAAAACCCTAAGGCTATAGCCTTTTCGTTTTTCGGTTTTCGGAGGTCAAAAAATTGAAGAAAAATCCGGTTTTGGGTGGGTTTTCGCCGGAAAATTCCAGTTTCAAACTGGTTTAGACCGGTTTCTACCTCTTAACGAACCTCCAAACCGGTTTAAACCAGAATCGGAGAGACAAAATTTTGACTCGATTTTCGAAAAAACCTAAGGCCTTTCCGTTTTTACGGTTTTCGGAGGTCAAAAAATTGAAGAAAAATCCAGTTTTGGGTGGGTTTTCGCCGGAATATTCCGGTTTCAAACTGGTTTAGACCGGTTTCTGCCTCTTGACGAACCTCCAAACCGGTTTAAACCGGAATCGGAGAGACAAAATTTTGACTCGATTTTCGAAAAAACCCTAAGGCCTTTCCGTTTTTTCGGTTTTCGGAGGTCAAAAAATTGAAGAAAAATCCAGTTTTGGGTGGGTTTTCGCCGGAATATTCCAGTTTCAAACTGGTTTAGACCGGTTTCTGCCTCCTACTGAACCACCAAACCGGTTTAAACCGGAATCGGAGAGACAAAATTTTGACTCGATTTTCGAAAAAAACCTAAGGCTATAGCCTTTCCGTTTTTTCGGTTTTCGGAGGTCAAAAAATTGAAGAAAAATCCAGTTTTGGGTGGGTTTTCGCCGGAATATTCCAGTTTCAAACTGGTTTAGACCGGTTTCTGCCTCCTACTGAACCACCAAACCGGTTTAAACCGGAATCGGAGAGACAAAATTTTGACTCGATTTTGGAAAAAAACCTAAGGCTATAGCCTTTCCATTTTTTCGGTTTTCAGGGGTCAAAAAATTGAAGAAAAATCCGGTTTTGGGTGGGTTTTCGCCGGAATATTCCAGTTTCAAACTGGTTTAGACCGGTTTCTGCCTCCTACTGAACCCCCAAACCGGTTTAAACCGGAATCGGAGGGACAAAATTTTGACTCGATTTTCGAAAAAACCCTAAGGCCTTTCCGTTTTTTCGGTTTTCGGAGGTCAAAAAATTGAAGAAAAATCCGGTTTTGGGTGGGTTTTCGCCGGAATATTCCAGTTTCAAACTGGTTTAGACCGGTTTCTGCCTCCTACTGAACCTCCAAACCGGTTTAAACCGGAATCGGAGAGACAAAATTTTGACTCGATTTTCGAAAAAAACCTAAGGCTATAGCCTTTCCGTTTTTTCGGTTTTCGGAGGTCAAAAAATTGAAGAAAAATCCGGTTTTGGGTGGGTTTTCGCCGGAATATTCCAGTTTCAAACTGGTTTAGACCGGTTTCTGCCTCCTACTGAACCTCCAAACCGGTTTAAACCGGAATCGGAGAGACAAAATTTTGACTCGATTTTCGAAAAAACCCTAAGGCTATAGCCTTTCCGTTTTTTCGGTTTTCGGAGGTCAAAAAATTGAAGAAAAATCCGGTTTTGGGTGGGTTTTCGCCGGAATATTCCAGTTTCAAACTGGTTTAGACCGGTTTCTGCCTCCTACTGAACCCCCAAACCGGTTTAAACCGGAATCGGAGAGACAAAATTTTGACTCGATTTTCGAAAAAAACCTAAGGCCTTTCCGTTTTTTCGGTTTTCGGAGGTCAAAAAATTGAAGAAAAATCCAGTTTTGGGTGGGTTTTCGCCGGAATAATCCAGTTTCAAACTGGTTTAGACCGGTTTCTGCCTCCTACTGAACCACCAAACCGGTTTAAACCGGAATCGGAGAGACAAAATTTTGACTCGATTTTCGAAAAAACCCTAAGGCTATAGCCTTTCCGTTTTTTCGGTTTTCGGAGGTCAAAAAATTGAAGAAAAATCCGGTTTTGGGTGGGTTTTCGCCGGAATAATCCAGTTTCAAACTGGTTTAGACTGGTTTCTGCCTCCTACTGAACCTCCAAACCGGTTTAAACCGGAATCGGAGAGACAAAATTTTGACTCGATTTTCGAAAAAACCCTAAGGCTATAGCCTTTTCGTTTTTCGGTTTTCGGAGGTCAAAAAATTGAAGAAAAATCCGGTTTTGGGTGGGTTTTCGCCGGAAAATTCCAGTTTCAAACTGGTTTAGACCGGTTTCTACCTCTTAACGAACCTCCAAACCGGTTTAAACCAGAATCGGAGAGACAAAATTTTGACTCGATTTTCGAAAAAACCTAAGGCCTTTCCGTTTTTACGGTTTTCGGAGGTCAAAAAATTGAAGAAAAATCCAGTTTTGGGTGGGTTTTCGCCGGAATATTCCGGTTTCAAACTGGTTTAGACCGGTTTCTGCCTCTTGACGAACCTCCAAACCGGTTTAAACCGGAATCGGAGAGACAAAATTTTGACTCGATTTTCGAAAAAACCCTAAGGCCTTTCCGTTTTTTCGGTTTTCGGAGGTCAAAAAATTGAAGAAAAATCCAGTTTTGGGTGGGTTTTCGCCGGAATATTCCAGTTTCAAACTGGTTTAGACCGGTTTCTGCCTCCTACTGAACCACCAAACCGGTTTAAACCGGAATCGGAGAGACAAAATTTTGACTCGATTTTCGAAAAAAACCTAAGGCTATAGCCTTTCCGTTTTTTCGGTTTTCGGAGGTCAAAAAATTGAAGAAAAATCCAGTTTTGGGTGGGTTTTCGCCGGAATATTCCAGTTTCAAACTGGTTTAGACCGGTTTCTGCCTCCTACTGAACCACCAAACCGGTTTAAACCGGAATCGGAGAGACAAAATTTTGACTCGATTTTGGAAAAAAACCTAAGGCTATAGCCTTTCCATTTTTTCGGTTTTCAGGGGTCAAAAAATTGAAGAAAAATCCGGTTTTGGGTGGGTTTTCGCCGGAATATTCCAGTTTCAAACTGGTTTAGACCGGTTTCTGCCTCCTACTGAACCCCCAAACCGGTTTAAACCGGAATCGGAGGGACAAAATTTTGACTCGATTTTCGAAAAAAACCTAAGGCCTTTCCGTTTTTTCGGTTTTCGGAGGTCAAAAAATTGAAGAAAAATCCGGTTTTGGGTGGGTTTTCGCCGGAATATTCCAGTTTCAAACTGGTTTAGACCGGTTTCTGCCTCCTACTGAACCTCCAAACCGGTTTAAACCGGAATCGGAGAGACAAAATTTTGACTCGATTTTCGAAAAAACCCTAAGGCTATAGCCTTTTCGTTTTTCGGTTTTCGGAGGTCAAAAAATTGAAGAAAAATCCGGTTTTGGGTGGGTTTTCGCCGGAAAATTCCAGTTTCAAACTGGTTTAGACCGGTTTCTGCCTCTTAACGAACCTCCAAACCGGTTTAAACCAGAATCGGAGAGACAAAATTTTGACTCGATTTTCGAAAAAACCTAAGGCCTTTCCGTTTTTACGGTTTTCGGAGGTCAAAAAATTGAAGAAAAATCCAGTTTTGGGTGGGTTTTCGCCGGAATATTCCAGTTTCAAACTGGTTTAGACCGGTTTCCACCTCTTGACGAACCTCCAAACCGGTTTAAACCGGAATCGGAGAGACAAAATTTTGACTCGATTTTCGAAAAAACCCTAAGGCCTTTCCGTTTTTTCGGTTTTCGGAGGTCAAAAAATTGAAGAAAAATCCAGTTTTGGGTGGGTTTTCGCCGGAATATTCCAGTTTCAAACTGGTTTAGACCGGTTTCTGCCTCCTACTGAACCACCAAACCGGTTTAAACCGGAATCGGAGAGACAAAATTTTGACTCGATTTTGGAAAAAAACCTAAGGCTATAGCCTTTCCATTTTTTCGGTTTTCAGGGGTCAAAAAATTGAAGAAAAATCCGGTTTTGGGTGGGTTTTCGCCGGAATATTCCAGTTTCAAACTGGTTTAGACCGGTTTCTGCCTCCTACTGAACCCCCAAACCGGTTTAAACCGGAATCGGAGGGACAAAATTTTGACTCGATTTTCGAAAAAACCCTAAGGCCTTTCCGTTTTTTCGGTTTTCGGAGGTCAAAAAATTGAAGAAAAATCCGGTTTTGGGTGGGTTTTCGCCGGAATATTCCAGTTTCAAACTGGTTTAGACCGGTTTCTGCCTCCTACTGAACCTCCAAACCGGTTTAAACCGGAATCGGAGAGACAAAATTTTGACTCGATTTTCGAAAAAACCCTAAGGCTATAGCCTTTCCGTTTTTTCGGTTTTCGGAGGTCAAAAAATTGAAGAAAAATCCGGTTTTGGGTGGGTTTTCGCCGGAATATTCCAGTTTCAAACTGGTTTAGACCGGTTTCTGCCTCCTACTGAACCTCCAAACCGGTTTAAACCGGAATCGGAGAGACAAAATTTTGACTCGATTTTCGAAAAAACCCTAAGGCTATAGCCTTTCCGTTTTTTCGGTTTTCGGAGGTCAAAAAATTGAAGAAAAATCCGGTTTTGGGTGGGTTTTCGCCGGAATATTCCAGTTTCAAACTGGTTTAGACCGGTTTCTGCCTCCTACTGAACCCCCAAACCGGTTTAAACCGGAATCGGAGAGACAAAATTTTGACTCGATTTTCGAAAAAACCCTAAGGCCTTTCCATTTTTTCGGTTTTCGGAGGTCAAAAAATTGAAGAAAAATCCGGTTTTGGGTGGGTTTTCGCCGGAATATTCCAGTTTCAAACTGGTTTAGACCGGTTTCTGCCTCCTACTGAACCTCCAAACCGGTTTAAACCGGAATCGGAGAGACAAAATTTTGACTCGATTTTCGAAAAAACCCTAAGGCTATAGCCTTTCCGTTTTTTCGGTTTTCGGAGGTCAAAAAATTGAAGAAAAATCCAGTTTTGGGTGGGTTTTCGCCGGAATAATCCAGTTTCAAACTGGTTTAGACCGGTTTCTGCCTCCTACTGAACCACCAAACCGGTTTAAACCGGAATCGGAGAGACAAAATTTTGACTCGATTTTCGAAAAAACCCTAAGGCTATAGCCTTTCCGTTTTTTCGGTTTTCGGAGGTCAAAAAATTGAAGAAAAATCCGGTTTTGGGTGGGTTTTCGCCGGAATATTCCAGTTTCAAACTGGTTTAGACCGGTTTCTGCCTCCTACTGAACCACCAAACCGGTTTAAACCGGAATCGGAGAGACAAAATTTTGACTCGATTTTCGAAAAAACCCTAAGGCTATAGCCTTTCCGTTTTTTCGGTTTTCGGAGGTCAAAAAATTGAAGAAAAATCCGGTTTTGGGTGGGTTTTCGCCGGAATAATCCAGTTTCAAACTGGTTTAGACTGGTTTCTGCCTCCTACTGAACCTCCAAACCGGTTTAAACCGGAATCGGAGAGACAAAATTTTGACTCGATTTTCGAAAAAACCCTAAGGCTATAGCCTTTTCGTTTTTCGGTTTTCGGAGGTCAAAAAATTGAAGAAAAATCCGGTTTTGGGTGGGTTTTCGCCGGAAAATTCCAGTTTCAAACTGGTTTAGACCGGTTTCTGCCTCTTAACGAACCTCCAAACCGGTTTAAACCAGAATCGGAGAGACAAAATTTTGACTCGATTTTCGAAAAAACCTAAGGCCTTTCCGTTTTTACGGTTTTCGGAGGTCAAAAAATTGAAGAAAAATCCAGTTTTGGGTGGGTTTTCGCCGGAATATTCCAGTTTCAAACTGGTTTAGACCGGTTTCTGCCTCCTACTGAACCTCCAAACCGGTTTAAACCGGAATCGGAGAGACAAAATTTTGACTCGATTTTCGAAAAAACCCTAAGGCTATAGCCTTTTCGTTTTTCGGTTTTCGGAGGTCAAAAAATTGAAGAAAAATCCGGATTTGGGTGGGTTTTCGCCGGAAAATTCCAGTTTCAAACTGGTTTAGACCGGTTTCTGCCTCTTAACGAACCTCCAAACCGGTTTAAACCAGAATCGGAGAGACAAAATTTTGACTCGATTTTCGAAAAAACCTAAGGCCTTTCCGTTTTTACGGTTTTCGGAGGTCAAAAAATTGAAGAAAAATCCAGTTTTGGGTGGGTTTTCGCCGGAATATTCCAGTTTCAAACTGGTTTAGACCGGTTTCTACCTCTTGACGAACCTCCAAACCGGTTTAAACCGGAATCGGAGAGACAAAATTTTGACTCGATTTTCGAAAAAACCCTAAGGCCTTTCCGTTTTTTCGGTTTTCGGAGGTCAAAAAATTGAAGAAAAATCCAGTTTTGGGTGGGTTTTCGCCGGAATATTCCAGTTTCAAACTGGTTTAGACCGGTTTCTGCCTCCTACTGAACCACCAAACCGGTTTAAACCGGAATCGGAGAGACAAAATTTTGACTCGATTTTCGAAAAAAACCTAAGGCTATAGCCTTTCCGTTTTTTCGGTTTTCGGAGGTCAAAAAATTGAAGAAAAATCCAGTTTTGGGTGGGTTTTCGCCGGAATATTCCAGTTTCAAACTGGTTTAGACCGGTTTCTGCCTCCTACTGAACCACCAAACCGGTTTAAACCGGAATCGGAGAGACAAAATTTTGACTCGATTTTGGAAAAAAACCTAAGGCTATAGCCTTTCCATTTTTTCGGTTTTCAGGGGTCAAAAAATTGAAGAAAAATCCGGTTTTGGGTGGGTTTTCGCCGGAATATTCCAGTTTCAAACTGGTTTAGACCGGTTTCTGCCTCCTACTGAACCCCCAAACCGGTTTAAACCGGAATCGGAGGGACAAAATTTTGACTCGATTTTCGAAAAAACCCTAAGGCCTTTCCGTTTTTTCGGTTTTCGGAGGTCAAAAAATTGAAGAAAAATCCGGTTTTGGGTGGGTTTTCGCCGGAATATTCCAGTTTCAAACTGGTTTAGACCGGTTTCTGCCTCCTACTGAACCTCCAAACCGGTTTAAACCGGAATCGGAGAGACAAAATTTTGACTCGATTTTCGAAAAAACCCTAAGGCTATAGCCTTTTCGTTTTTCGGTTTTCGGAGGTCAAAAAATTGAAGAAAAATCCGGTTTTGGGTGGGTTTTCGCCGGAAAATTCCAGTTTCAAACTGGTTTAGACCGGTTTCTGCCTCTTAACGAACCTCCAAACCGGTTTAAACCAGAATCGGAGAGACAAAATTTTGACTCGATTTTCGAAAAAACCTAAGGCCTTTCCGTTTTTACGGTTTTCGGAGGTCAAAAAATTGAAGAAAAATCCAGTTTTGGGTGGGTTTTCGCCGGAATATTCCAGTTTCAAACTGGTTTAGACCGGTTTCTACCTCTTGACGAACCTCCAAACCGGTTTAAACCGGAATCGGAGAGACAAAATTTTGACTCGATTTTCGAAAAAACCCTAAGGCCTTTCCGTTTTTTCGGTTTTCGGAGGTCAAAAAATTGAAGAAAAATCCAGTTTTGGGTGGGTTTTCGCCGGAATATTCCAGTTTCAAACTGGTTTAGACCGGTTTCTGCCTCCTACTGAACCACCAAACCGGTTTAAACCGGAATCGGAGAGACAAAATTTCGACTCGATTTTGGAAAAAAACCTAAGGCTATAGCCTTTCCATTTTTTCGGTTTTCAGGGGTCAAAAAATTGAAGAAAAATCCGGTTTTGGGTGGGTTTTCGCCGGAATATTCCAGTTTCAAACTGGTTTAGACCGGTTTCTGCCTCCTACTGAACCCCCAAACCGGTTTAAACCGGAATCGGAGGGACAAAATTTTGACTCGATTTTCGAAAAAACCCTAAGGCCTTTCCGTTTTTTCGGTTTTCGGAGGTCAAAAAATTGAAGAAAAATCCGGTTTTGGGTGGGTTTTCGCCGGAATATTCCAGTTTCGAACTGGTTTAGACCGGTTTCTGCCTCCTACTGAACCTCCAAACCGGTTTAAACCGGAATCGGAGAGACAAAATTTTGACTCGATTTTCGAAAAAACCCTAAGGCTATAGCCTTTCCGTTTTTTCGGTTTTCGGAGGTCAAAAAATTGAAGAAAAATCCGGTTTTGGGTGGGTTTTCGCCGGAATATTCCAGTTTCAAACTGGTTTAGACCGGTTTCTGCCTCCTACTGAACCTCCAAACCGGTTTAAACCGGAATCGGAGAGACAAAATTTTGACTCGATTTTCGAAAAAACCCTAAGGCTATAGCCTTTCCGTTTTTTCGGTTTTCGGAGGTCAAAAAATTGAAGAAAAATCCGGTTTTGGGTGGGTTTTCGCCGGAATATTCCAGTTTCAAACTGGTTTAGACCGGTTTCTGCCTCCTACTGAACCCCCAAACCGGTTTAAACCGGAATCGGAGAGACAAAATTTTGACTCGATTTTCGAAAAAACCCTAAGGCCTTTCCATTTTTTCGGTTTTCGGAGGTCAAAAAATTGAAGAAAAATCCGGTTTTGGGTGGGTTTTCGCCGGAATATTCCAGTTTCAAACTGGTTTAGACCGGTTTCTGCCTCCTACTGAACCTCCAAACCGGTTTAAACCGGAATCGGAGAGACAAAATTTTGACTCGATTTTCGAAAAAACCCTAAGGCTATAGCCTTTCCGTTTTTTCGGTTTTCGGAGGTCAAAAAATTGAAGAAAAATCCAGTTTTGGGTGGGTTTTCGCCGGAATAATCCAGTTTCAAACTGGTTTAGACCGGTTTCTGCCTCCTACTGAACCACCAAACCGGTTTAAACCGGAATCGGAGAGACAAAATTTTGACTCGATTTTCGAAAAAACCCTAAGGCTATAGCCTTTCCGTTTTTTCGGTTTTCGGAGGTCAAAAAATTGAAGAAAAATCCGGTTTTGGGTGGGTTTTCGCCGGAATATTCCAGTTTCAAACTGGTTTAGACCGGTTTCTGCCTCCTACTGAACCACCAAACCGGTTTAAACCGGAATCGGAGAGACAAAATTTTGACTCGATTTTCGAAAAAACCCTAAGGCTATAGCCTTTCCGTTTTTTCGGTTTTCGGAGGTCAAAAAATTGAAGAAAAATCCGGTTTTGGGTGGGTTTTCGCCGGAATAATCCAGTTTCAAACTGGTTTAGACTGGTTTCTGCCTCCTACTGAACCTCCAAACCGGTTTAAACCGGAATCGGAGAGACAAAATTTTGACTCGATTTTCGAAAAAACCCTAAGGCTATAGCCTTTTCGTTTTTCGGTTTTCGGAGGTCAAAAAATTGAAGAAAAATCCGGTTTTGGGTGGGTTTTCGCCGGAAAATTCCAGTTTCAAACTGGTTTAGACCGGTTTCTGCCTCTTAACGAACCTCCAAACCGGTTTAAACCAGAATCGGAGAGACAAAATTTTGACTCGATTTTCGAAAAAACCTAAGGCCTTTCCGTTTTTACGGTTTTCGGAGGTCAAAAAATTGAAGAAAAATCCAGTTTTGGGTGGGTTTTCGCCGGAATATTCCAGTTTCAAACTGGTTTAGACCGGTTTCTGCCTCCTACTGAACCTCCAAACCGGTTTAAACCGGAATCGGAGAGACAAAATTTTGACTCGATTTTCGAAAAAACCCTAAGGCTATAGCCTTTTCGTTTTTCGGTTTTCGGAGGTCAAAAAATTGAAGAAAAATCCGGATTTGGGTGGGTTTTCGCCGGAAAATTCCAGTTTCAAACTGGTTTAGACCGGTTTCTGCCTCTTAACGAACCTCCAAACCGGTTTAAACCAGAATCGGAGAGACAAAATTTTGACTCGATTTTCGAAAAAACCTAAGGCCTTTCCGTTTTTACGGTTTTCGGAGGTCAAAAAATTGAAGAAAAATCCAGTTTTGGGTGGGTTTTCGCCGGAATATTCCAGTTTCAAACTGGTTTAGACCGGTTTCTACCTCTTGACGAACCTCCAAACCGGTTTAAACCGGAATCGGAGAGACAAAATTTTGACTCGATTTTCGAAAAAACCCTAAGGCCTTTCCGTTTTTTCGGTTTTCGGAGGTCAAAAAATTGAAGAAAAATCCAGTTTTGGGTGGGTTTTCGCCGGAATATTCCAGTTTCAAACTGGTTTAGACCGGTTTCTGCCTCCTACTGAACCACCAAACCGGTTTAAACCGGAATCGGAGAGACAAAATTTTGACTCGGTTTTGGAAAAAAACCTAAGGCTATAGCCTTTCCATTTTTTCGGTTTTCAGGGGTCAAAAAATTGAAGAAAAATCCGGTTTTGGGTGGGTTTTCGCCGGAATATTCCAGTTTCAAACTGGTTTAGACCGGTTTCTGCCTCCTACTGAACCCCCAAACCGGTTTAAACCGGAATCGGAGGGACAAAATTTTGACTCGATTTTCGAAAAAACCCTAAGGCCATTCCGTTTTTTCGGTTTTCGGAGGTCAAAAAATTGAAGAAAAATCCGGTTTTGGGTGGGTTTTCGCCGGAATATTCCAGTTTCAAACTGGTTTAGACCGGTTTCTGCCTCCTACTGAACCTCCAAACCGGTTTAAACCGGAATCGGAGAGACAAAATTTTGACTCGATTTTCGAAAAAACCCTAAGGCTATAGCCTTTCCGTTTTTTCGGTTTTCGGAGGTCAAAAAATTGAAGAAAAATCCGGTTTTGGGTGGGTTTTCGCCGGAATATTCCAGTTTCAAACTGGTTTAGACCGGTTTCTGCCTCCTACTGAACCCCCAAACCGGTTTAAACCGGAATCGGAGAGACAAAATTTTGACTCGATTTTCGAAAAAACCCTAAGGCCTTTCCATTTTTTCGGTTTTCGGAGGTCAAAAAATTGAAGAAAAATCCGGTTTTGGGTGGGTTTTCGCCGGAATATTCCAGTTTCAAACTGGTTTAGACCGGTTTCTGCCTCCTACTGAACCTCCAAACCGGTTTAAACCGGAATCGGAGAGACAAAATTTTGACTCGATTTTCGAAAAAACCCTAAGGCTATAGCCTTTCCGTTTTTTCGGTTTTCGGAGGTCAAAAAATTGAAGAAAAATCCAGTTTTGGGTGGGTTTTCGCCGGAATAATCCAGTTTCAAACTGGTTTAGACCGGTTTCTGCCTCCTACTGAACCACCAAACCGGTTTAAACCGGAATCGGAGAGACAAAATTTTGACTCGATTTTCGAAAAAACCCTAAGGCTATAGCCTTTCCGTTTTTTCGGTTTTCGGAGGTCAAAAAATTGAAGAAAAATCCGGTTTTGGGTGGGTTTTCGCCGGAATATTCCAGTTTCAAACTGGTTTAGACCGGTTTCTGCCTCCTACTGAACCACCAAACCGGTTTAAACCGGAATCGGAGAGACAAAATTTTGACTCGATTTTCGAAAAAACCCTAAGGCTATAGCCTTTCCGTTTTTTCGGTTTTCGGAGGTCAAAAAATTGAAGAAAAATCCGGTTTTGGGTGGGTTTTCGCCGGAATAATCCAGTTTCAAACTGGTTTAGACTGGTTTCTGCCTCCTACTGAACCTCCAAACCGGTTTAAACCGGAATCGGAGAGACAAAATTTTGACTCGATTTTCGAAAAAACCCTAAGGCTATAGCCTTTTCGTTTTTCGGTTTTCGGAGGTCAAAAAATTGAAGAAAAATCCGGTTTTGGGTGGGTTTTCGCCGGAAAATTCCAGTTTCAAACTGGTTTAGACCGGTTTCTGCCTCTTAACGAACCTCCAAACCGGTTTAAACCAGAATCGGAGAGACAAAATTTTGACTCGATTTTCGAAAAAACCTAAGGCCTTTCCGTTTTTACGGTTTTCGGAGGTCAAAAAATTGAAGAAAAATCCAGTTTTGGGTGGGTTTTCGCCGGAATATTCCAGTTTCAAACTGGTTTAGACCGGTTTCTGCCTCCTACTGAACCCCCAAACCGGTTTAAACCGGAATCGGAGAGACAAAATTTTGACTCGATTTTCGAAAAAACCCTAAGGCCTTTCCGTTTTTTCGGTTTTCGGAGGTCAAAAAATTGAAGAAAAATCCAGTTTTGGGTGGGTTTTCGCCGGAATATTCCAGTTTCAAACTGGTTTAGACCGGTTTCTGCCTCCTACTGAACCACCAAACCGGTTTAAACCGGAATCGGAGAGACAAAATTTTGACTCGATTTTCGAAAAAAACCTAAGGCTATAGCCTTTCCGTTTTTTCGGTTTTCGGAGGTCAAAAAATTGAAGAAAAATCCAGTTTTGGGTGGGTTTTCGCCGGAATATTCCAGTTTCAAACTGGTTTAGACCGGTTTCTGCCTCCTACTGAACCACCAAACCGGTTTAAACCGGAATCGGAGAGACAAAATTTTGACTCGATTTTCGAAAAAAACCTAAGGCTATAGCCTTTCCATTTTTTCGGTTTTCGGAGGTCAAAAAATTGAAGAAAAATCCGGTTTTGGGTGGGTTTTCGCCGGAATATTCCAGTTTCAAACTGGTTTAGACCGGTTTCTGCCTCCTACTGAACCCCCAAACCGGTTTAAACCGGAATCGGAGAGACAAAATTTTGACTCGATTTTCGAAAAAACCCTAAGGCCTTTCCGTTTTTTCGGTTTTCGGAGGTCAAAAAATTGAAGAAAAATCCGGTTTTGGGTGGGTTTTCGCCGGAATATTCCAGTTTCAAACTGGTTTAGACCGGTTTCTGCCTCCTACTGAACCTCCAAACCGGTTTAAACCGGAATCGGAGAGACAAAATTTTGACTCGATTTTCGAAAAAACCCTAAGGCTATAGCCTTTCCGTTTTTTCGGTTTTCGGAGGTCAAAAAATTGAAGAAAAATCCGGTTTTGGGTGGGTTTTCGCCGGAATATTCCAGTTTCAAACTGGTTTAGACCGGTTTCTGCCTCCTACTGAACCTCCAAACCGGTTTAAACCGGAATCGGAGAGACAAAATTTTGACTCGATTTTCGAAAAAACCCTAAGGCTATAGCCTTTCCGTTTTTTCGGTTTTCGGAGGTCAAAAAATTGAAGAAAAATCCGGTTTTGGGTGGGTTTTCGCCGGAATATTCCAGTTTCAAACTGGTTTAGACCGGTTTCTGCCTCCTACTGAACCTCCAAACCGGTTTAAACCGGAATCGGAGAGACAAAATTTTGACTCGATTTTCGAAAAAACCCTAAGGCTATAGCCTTTCCGTTTTTACGGTTTTCGGAGGTCAAAAAATTGAAGAAAAATCCGGTTTTGGGTGGGTTTTCGCCGGAATATTCCAGTTTCAAACTGGTTTAGACCGGTTTCTGCCTCCTACTGAACCCCCAAACCGGTTTAAACCGGAATCGGAGAGACAAAATTTTGACTCGATTTTCGAAAAAACCCTAAGGCCTTTCCGTTTTTTCGGTTTTCGGAGGTCAAAAAATTGAAGAAAAATCCAGTTTTGGGTGGGTTTTCGCCGGAATAATCCAGTTTCAAACTGGTTTAGACCGGTTTCTGCCTCCTACTGAACCTCCAAACCGGTTTAAACCGGAATCGGAGAGACAAAATTTTGACTCGATTTTCGAAAAAACCCTAAGGCTATAGCCTTTCCGTTTTTTCGGTTTTCGGAGGTCAAAAAATTGAAGAAAAATCCGGTTTTGGGTGGGTTTTCGCCGGAATATTCCAGTTTCAAACTGGTTTAGACCGGTTTCTGCCTCTTAACGAACCTCCAAACCGGTTTAAACCGGAATCGGAGAGACAAAATTTTGACTCGATTTTCGAAAAAACCCTAAGGCTATAGCCTTTCCGTTTTTTCGGTTTTCGGAGGTCAAAAAATTGAAGAAAAATCCGGTTTTGGGTGGGTTTTCGCCGGAATATTCCAGTTTCAAACTGGTTTAGACCGGTTTCTGCCTCCTACTGAACCCCCAAACCGGTTTAAACCGGAATCGGAGAGACAAAATTTTGACTCGATTTTCGAAAAAACCCTAAGGCCTTTCCGTTTTTTCGGTTTTCGGAGGTCAAAAAATTGAAGAAAAATCCAGTTTTGGGTGGGTTTTCGCCGGAATAATCCAGTTTCAAACTGGTTTAGACCGGTTTCTGCCTCCTACTGAACCACCAAACCGGTTTAAACCGGAATCGGAGAGACAAAATTTTGACTCGATTTTCGAAAAAACCCTAAGGCTATAGCCTTTCCGTTTTTTCGGTTTTCGGAGGTCAAAAAATTGAAGAAAAATCCGGTTTTGGGTGGGTTTTCGCCGGAATATTCCAGTTTCAAACTGGTTTAGACCGGTTTCTGCCTCCTACTGAACCACCAAACCGGTTTAAACCGGAATCGGAGAGACAAAATTTTGACTCGATTTTCGAAAAAACCCTAAGGCTATAGCCTTTCCGTTTTTTCGGTTTTCGGAGGTCAAAAAATTGAAGAAAAATCCGGTTTTGGGTGGGTTTTCGCCGGAATAATCCAGTTTCAAACTGGTTTAGACTGGTTTCTGCCTCCTACTGAACCTCCAAACCGGTTTAAACCGGAATCGGAGAGACAAAATTTTGACTCGATTTTCGAAAAAACCCTAAGGCCTTTTCGTTTTTCGGTTTTCGGAGGTCAAAAAATTGAAGAAAAATCCGGTTTTGGGTGGGTTTTCGCCGGAAAATTCCAGTTTCAAACTGGTTTAGACCGGTTTCTGCCTCTTAACGAACCTCCAAACCGGTTTAAACCAGAATCGGAGAGACAAAATTTTGACTCGATTTTCGAAAAAACCTAAGGCCTTTCCGTTTTTACGGTTTTCGGAGGTCAAAAAATTGAAGAAAAATCCAGTTTTGGGTGGGTTTTCGCCGGAATATTCCAGTTTCAAACTGGTTTAGACCGGTTTCTGCCTCCTACTGAACCCCCAAACCGGTTTAAACCGGAATCGGAGAGACAAAATTTTGACTCGATTTTCGAAAAAACCCTGAGGCCTTTCCGTTTTTTCGGTTTTCGGAGGTCAAAAAATTGAAGAAAAATCCAGTTTTGGGTGGGTTTTCGCCGGAATATTCCAGTTTCAAACTGGTTTAGACCGGTTTCTGCCTCCTACTGAACCACCAAACCGGTTTAAACCGGAATCGGAGAGACAAAATTTTGACTCGATTTTCGAAAAAAACCTAAGGCTATAGCCTTTCCGTTTTTTCGGTTTTCGGAGGTCAAAAAATTGAAGAAAAATCCAGTTTTGGGTGGGTTTTCGCCGGAATATTCCAGTTTCAAACTGGTTTAGACCGGTTTCTGCCTCCTACTGAACCACCAAACCGGTTTAAACCGGAATCGGAGAGACAAAATTTTGACTCGATTTTCGAAAAAAACCTAAGGCTATAGCCTTTCCATTTTTTCGGTTTTCGGAGGTCAAAAAATTGAAGAAAAATCCGGTTTTGGGTGGGTTTTCGCCGGAATATTCCAGTTTCAAACTGGTTTAGACCGGTTTCTGCCTCCTACTGAACCCCCAAACCGGTTTAAACCGGAATCGGAGAGACAAAATTTTGACTCGATTTTCGAAAAAACCCTAAGGCCTTTCCGTTTTTTCGGTTTTCGGAGGTCAAAAAATTGAAGAAAAATCCAGTTTTGGGTGGGTTTTCGCCGGAATAATCCAGTTTCAAACTGGTTTAGACCGGTTTCTGCCTCCTACTGAACCTCCAAACCGGTTTAAACCGGAATCGGAGAGACAAAATTTTGACTCGATTTTCGAAAAAACCCTAAGGCTATAGCCTTTCCGTTTTTTCGGTTTTCGGAGGTCAAAAAATTGAAGAAAAATCCGGTTTTGGGTGGGTTTTCGCCGGAATATTCCAGTTTCAAACTGGTTTAGACCGGTTTCTGCCTCCTACTGAACCTCCAAACCGGTTTAAACCGGAATCGGAGAGACAAAATTTTGACTCGATTTTCGAAAAAACCCTAAGGCTATAGCCTTTCCGTTTTTTCGGTTTTCGGAGGTCAAAAAATTGAAGAAAAATCCGGTTTTGGGTGGGTTTTCGCCGGAATATTCCAGTTTCAAACTGGTTTAGACCGGTTTCTGCCTCCTACTGAACCCCCAAACCGGTTTAAACCGGAATCGGAGAGACAAAATTTTGACTCGATTTTCGAAAAAACCCTAAGGCTATAGCCTTTCCGTTTTTTCGGTTTTCGGAGGTCAAAAAATTGAAGAAAAATCCAGTTTTGGGTGGGTTTTCGCCGGAATAATCCAGTTTCAAACTGGTTTAGACCGGTTTCTGCCTCCTACTGAACCACCAAACCGGTTTAAACCGGAATCGGAGAGACAAAATTTTGACTCGATTTTCGAAAAAACCCTAAGGCTATAGCCTTTCCATTTTTTCGGTTTTCAGGGGTCAAAAAATTGAAGAAAAATCCGGTTTTGGGTGGGTTTTCGCCGGAATAATCCAGTTTCAAACTGGTTTAGACCGGTTTCTGCCTCCTACTGAACCCCCAAACCGGTTTAAACCGGAATCGGAGGGACAAAATTTTGACTCGATTTTCGAAAAAACCCTAAGGCCTTTCCATTTTTTCGGTTTTCGGAGGTCAAAAAATTGAAGAAAAATCCGGTTTTGGGTGGGTTTTCGCCGGAATATTCCAGTTTCAAACTGGTTTAGACCGGTTTCTGCCTCCTACTGAACCTCCAAACCGGTTTAAACCGGAATCGGAGAGACAAAATGTTGACTCGATTTTCGAAAAAACCCTAAGGCTATAGCCTTTTCGTTTTTCGGTTTTCGGAGGTCAAAAAATTGAAGGAAAATCCGGTTTTGGGTGGGTTTTCGCCGGAAAATTCCAGTTTCAAACTGGTTTAGACCGGTTTCTGCCTCTTAACGAACCTCCAAACCGGTTTAAACCAGAATCGGAGAGACAAAATTTTGACTCGATTTTCGAAAAAACCTAACGCCTTTCCGTTTTTATGGTTTTCGGAGGTCAAAAAATTGAAGAAAAATCCAGTTTTGGGTGGGTTTTCGCCGGAATATTCCAGTTTCAAACTGGTTTAGACCGGTTTCTGCCTCTTGACGAACCTCCAAACCGGTTTAAACCGGAATCGGAGAGACAAAATTTTGACTCGATTTTCGAAAAAACCCTAAGGCCTTTCCGTTTTTTCGGTTTTCGGAGGTCAAAAAATTGAAGAAAAATCCAGTTTTGGGTGGGTTTTCGCCGGAATATTCCAGTTTCAAACTGGTTTAGACCGGTTTCTGCCTCCTACTGAACCTCCAAACCGGTTTAAACCGGAATCGGAGAGACAAAATTTTGACTCGATTTTCGAAAAAAACCTAAGGCTATAGCCTTTCCGTTTTTTCGGTTTTCGGAGGTCAAAAAATTGAAGAAAAATCCAGTTTTGGGTGGGTTTTCGCCGGAATATTCCAGTTTCAAACTGGTTTAGACCGGTTTCTGCCTCCTACTGAACCACCAAACCGGTTTAAACCGGAATCGGAGAGACAAAATTTTGACTCGATTTTGGAAAAAAACCTAAGGCTATAGCCTTTCCATTTTTTCGGTTTTCAGGGGTCAAAAAATTGAAGAAAAATCCGGTTTTGGGTGGGTTTTCGCCGGAATATTCCAGTTTCAAACTGGTTTAGACCGGTTTCTGCCTCCTACTGAACCCCCAAACCGGTTTAAACCGGAATCGGAGGGACAAAATTTTGACTCGATTTTCGAAAAAACCCTAAGGCCTTTCCGTTTTTTCGGTTTTCGGAGGTCAAAATATTGAAGAAAAATCCGGTTTTGGGTGGGTTTTCGCCGGAATATTCCAGTTTCAAACTGGTTTAGACCGGTTTCTGCCTCCTACTGAACCTCCAAACCGGTTTAAACCGGAATCGGAGAGACAAAATTTTGACTCGATTTTCGAAAAAACCTAAGGCTATAGCCTTTCCGTTTTTTCGGTTTTCGGAGGTCAAAAAATTGAAGAAAAATCCGGTTTTGGGTGGGTTTTCGCCGGAATATTCCAGTTTCAAACTGGTTTAGACCGGTTTCTGCCTCCTACTGAACCACCAAACCGGTTTAAACCGGAATCGGAGAGACAAAATTTTGACTCGATTTTCGAAAAAACCCTAAGGCTATAGCCTTTCCGTTTTTTCGGTTTTCGGAGGTCAAAAAATTGAAGAAAAATCCGGTTTTGGGTGGGTTTTCGCCGGAATATTCCAGTTTCAAACTGGTTTAGACCGGTTTCTGCCTCCTACTGAACCTCCAAACCGGTTTAAACCGGAATCGGAGAGACAAAATTTTGACTCGATTTTCGAAAAAACCCTAAGGCTATAGCCTTTCCGTTTTTACGGTTTTCGGAGGTCAAAAAATTGAAGAAAAATCCGGTTTTGGGTGGGTTTTCGCCGGAATATTCCAGTTTCAAACTGGTTTAGACCGGTTTCTGCCTCCTACTGAACCACCAAACCGGTTTAAACCGGAATCGGAGAGACAAAATTTTGACTCGATTTTCGAAAAAACCCTAAGGCTATAGCCTTTCCGTTTTTTCGGTTTTCGGAGGTCAAAAAATTGAAGAAAAATCCGGTTTTGGGTGGGTTTTCGCCGGAATATTCCAGTTTCAAACTGGTTTAGACCGGTTTCTGCCTCCTACTGAACCCCCAAACCGGTTTAAACCGGAATCGGAGAGACAAAATTTTGACTCGATTTTCGAAAAAACCCTAAGGCCTTTCCGTTTTTTCGGTTTTCGGAGGTCAAAAAATTGAAGAAAAATCCAGTTTTGGGTGGGTTTTCGCCGGAATAATCCAGTTTCAAACTGGTTTAGACCGGTTTCTGCCTCCTACTGAACCACCAAACCGGTTTAAACCGGAATCGGAGAGACAAAATTTTGACTCGATTTTCGAAAAAACCCTAAGGCTATAGCCTTTCCGTTTTTTCGGTTTTCGGAGGTCAAAAAATTGAAGAAAAATCCGGTTTTGGGTGGGTTTTCGCCGGAATATTCCAGTTTCAAACTGGTTTAGACCGGTTTCTGCCTCCTACTGAACCCCCAAACCGGTTTAAACCGGAATCGGAGAGACAAAATTTTGACTCGATTTTCGAAAAAACCCTAAGGCTATAGCCTTTCCGTTTTTTCGGTTTTCGGAGGTCAAAAAATTGAAGAAAAATCCGGTTTTGGGTGGGTTTTCGCCGGAATAATCCAGTTTCAAACTGGTTTAGACTGGTTTCTGCCTCCTACTGAACCTCCAAACCGGTTTAAACCGGAATCGGAGAGACAAAATTTTGACTCGATTTTCGAAAAAACCCTAAGGCCTTTTCGTTTTTCGGTTTTCGGAGGTCAAAAAATTGAAGAAAAATCCGGTTTTGGGTGGGTTTTCGCCGGAAAATTCCAGTTTCAAACTGGTTTAGACCGGTTTCTGCCTCTTAACGAACCTCCAAACCGGTTTAAACCAGAATCGGAGAGACAAAATTTTGACTCGATTTTCGAAAAAACCTAAGGCCTTTCCGTTTTTACGGTTTTCGGAGGTCAAAAAATTGAAGAAAAATCCAGTTTTGGGTGGGTTTTCGCCGGAATATTCCAGTTTCAAACTGGTTTAGACCGGTTTCTGCCTCCTACTGAACCCCCAAACCGGTTTAAACCGGAATCGGAGAGACAAAATTTTGACTCGATTTTCGAAAAAACCCTGAGGCCTTTCCGTTTTTTCGGTTTTCGGAGGTCAAAAAATTGAAGAAAAATCCAGTTTTGGGTGGGTTTTCGCCGGAATATTCCAGTTTCAAACTGGTTTAGACCGGTTTCTGCCTCCTACTGAACCACCAAACCGGTTTAAACCGGAATCGGAGAGACAAAATTTTGACTCGATTTTCGAAAAAAACCTAAGGCTATAGCCTTTCCGTTTTTTCGGTTTTCGGAGGTCAAAAAATTGAAGAAAAATCCAGTTTTGGGTGGGTTTTCGCCGGAATATTCCAGTTTCAAACTGGTTTAGACCGGTTTCTGCCTCCTACTGAACCACCAAACCGGTTTAAACCGGAATCGGAGAGACAAAATTTTGACTCGATTTTCGAAAAAAACCTAAGGCTATAGCCTTTCCATTTTTTCGGTTTTCGGAGGTCAAAAAATTGAAGAAAAATCCGGTTTTGGGTGGGTTTTCGCCGGAATATTCCAGTTTCAAACTGGTTTAGACCGGTTTCTGCCTCCTACTGAACCCCCAAACCGGTTTAAACCGGAATCGGAGAGACAAAATTTTGACTCGATTTTCGAAAAAACCCTAAGGCCTTTCCGTTTTTTCGGTTTTCGGAGGTCAAAAAATTGAAGAAAAATCCAGTTTTGGGTGGGTTTTCGCCGGAATAATCCAGTTTCAAACTGGTTTAGACCGGTTTCTGCCTCCTACTGAACCTCCAAACCGGTTTAAACCGGAATCGGAGAGACAAAATTTTGACTCGATTTTCGAAAAAACCCTAAGGCTATAGCCTTTCCGTTTTTTCGGTTTTCGGAGGTCAAAAAATTGAAGAAAAATCCGGTTTTGGGTGGGTTTTCGCCGGAATATTCCAGTTTCAAACTGGTTTAGACCGGTTTCTGCCTCCTACTGAACCTCCAAACCGGTTTAAACCGGAATCGGAGAGACAAAATTTTGACTCGATTTTCGAAAAAACCCTAAGGCTATAGCCTTTCCGTTTTTTCGGTTTTCGGAGGTCAAAAAATTGAAGAAAAATCCGGTTTTGGGTGGGTTTTCGCCGGAATATTCCAGTTTCAAACTGGTTTAGACCGGTTTCTGCCTCCTACTGAACCCCCAAACCGGTTTAAACCGGAATCGGAGAGACAAAATTTTGACTCGATTTTCGAAAAAACCCTAAGGCTATAGCCTTTCCGTTTTTTCGGTTTTCGGAGGTCAAAAAATTGAAGAAAAATCCAGTTTTGGGTGGGTTTTCGCCGGAATAATCCAGTTTCAAACTGGTTTAGACCGGTTTCTGCCTCCTACTGAACCACCAAACCGGTTTAAACCGGAATCGGAGAGACAAAATTTTGACTCGATTTTCGAAAAAACCCTAAGGCTATAGCCTTTCCATTTTTTCGGTTTTCAGGGGTCAAAAAATTGAAGAAAAATCCGGTTTTGGGTGGGTTTTCGCCGGAATATTCCAGTTTCAAACTGGTTTAGACCGGTTTCTGCCTCCTACTGAACCCCCAAACCGGTTTAAACCGGAATCGGAGGGACAAAATTTTGACTCGATTTTCGAAAAAACCCTAAGGCCTTTCCATTTTTTCGGTTTTCGGAGGTCAAAAAATTGAAGAAAAATCCGGTTTTGGGTGGGTTTTCGCCGGAATATTCCAGTTTCAAACTGGTTTAGACCGGTTTCTGCCTCCTACTGAACCTCCAAACCGGTTTAAACCGGAATCGGAGAGACAAAATGTTGACTCGATTTTCGAAAAAAACCTAAGGCTATAGCCTTTTCGTTTTTCGGTTTTCGGAGGTCAAAAAATTGAAGGAAAATCCGGTTTTGGGTGGGTTTTCGCCGGAAAATTCCAGTTTCAAACTGGTTTAGACCGGTTTCTGCCTCTTAACGAACCTCCAAACCGGTTTAAACCAGAATCGGAGAGACAAAATTTTGACTCGATTTTCGAAAAAACCTAAGGCCTTTCCGTTTTTATGGTTTTCGGAGGTCAAAAAATTGAAGAAAAATCCAGTTTTGGGTGGGTTTTCGCCGGAATATTCCAGTTTCAAACTGGTTTAGACCGGTTTCTGCCTCTTGACGAACCTCCAAACCGGTTTAAACCGGAATCGGAGAGACAAAATTTTGACTCGATTTTCGAAAAAACCCTAAGGCCTTTCCGTTTTTTCGGTTTTCGGAGGTCAAAAAATTGAAGAAAAATCCAGTTTTGGGTGGGTTTTCGCCGGAATATTCCAGTTTCAAACTGGTTTAGACCGGTTTCTGCCTCCTACTGAACCTCCAAACCGGTTTAAACCGGAATCGGAGAGACAAAATTTTGACTCGATTTTCGAAAAAAACCTAAGGCTATAGCCTTTCCGTTTTTTCGGTTTTCGGAGGTCAAAAAATTGAAGAAAAATCCAGTTTTGGGTGGGTTTTCGCCGGAATATTCCAGTTTCAAACTGGTTTAGACCGGTTTCTGCCTCCTACTGAACCACCAAACCGGTTTAAACCGGAATCGGAGAGACAAAATTTTGACTCGATTTTGGAAAAAAACCTAAGGCTATAGCCTTTCCATTTTTTCGGTTTTCAGGGGTCAAAAAATTGAAGAAAAATCCGGTTTTGGGTGGGTTTTCGCCGGAATATTCCAGTTTCAAACTGGTTTAGACCGGTTTCTGCCTCCTACTGAACCCCCAAACCGGTTTAAACCGGAATCGGAGGGACAAAATTTTGACTCGATTTTCGAAAAAACCCTAAGGCTATAGCCTTTTCGTTTTTCGGTTTTCGGAGGTCAAAAAATTGAAGAAAAATCCGGTTTTGGGTGGGTTTTCGCCGGAAAATTCCAGTTTCAAACTGGTTTAGACCGGTTTCTGCCTCTTAACGAACCTCCAAACCGGTTTAAACCAGAATCGGAGAGACAAAATTTTGACTCGATTTTCGAAAAAACCTAAGGCCTTTCCGTTTTTACGGTTTTCGGAGGTCAAAAAATTGAAGAAAAATCCAGTTTTGGGTGGGTTTTCGCCGGAATATTCCAGTTTCAAACTGGTTTAGACCGGTTTCTGCCTCTTGACGAACCTCCAAACCGGTTTAAACCGGAATCGGAGAGACAAAATTTTGACTCGATTTTCGAAAAAACCCTAAGGCCTTTCCGTTTTTTCGGTTTTCGGAGGTCAAAAAATTGAAGAAAAATCCGGTTTTGGGTGGGTTTTCGCCGGAATATTCCAGTTTCAAACTGGTTTAGACCGGTTTCTGCCTCCTACTGAACCTCCAAACCGGTTTAAACCGGAATCGGAGAGACAAAATTTTGACTCGATTTTCGAAAAAACCCTAAGGCTATAGCCTTTCCGTTTTTTCGGTTTTCGGAGGTCAAAAAATTGAAGAAAAATCCGGTTTTGGGTGGGTTTTCGCCGGAATATTCCAGTTTCAAACTGGTTTAGACCGGTTTCTGCCTCCTACTGAACCACCAAACCGGTTTAACCGGAATCGGAGAGACAAAATTTTGACTCAATTTTCGAAAAAACCCTAAGGCTATAGCCTTTCCGTTTTTTCGGTTTTCGGAGGTCAAAAAATTGAAGAAAAATCCAGTTTTGGGTGGGTTTTCGCCGGAATAATCCAGTTTCAAACTGGTTTAGACCGGTTTCTGCCTCCTACTGAACCACCAAACCGGTTTAAACCGGAATCGGAGAGACAAAATTTTGACTCGATTTTCGAAAAAACCCTAAGGCTATAGCCTTTCCGTTTTTTCGGTTTTCGGAGGTCAAAAAGTTGAAGAAAAATCCGGTTTTGGGTGGGTTTTCGCCGGAATAATCCAGTTTCAAACTGGTTTAGACTGGTTTCTGCCTCCTACTGAACCTCCAAACCGGTTTAAACCGGAATCGGAGAGACAAAATTTTGACTCGATTTTCGAAAAAACCCTAAGGCTATTTTCCGTTTTTTCGGTTTTCGGAGGTCAAAAAATTGAAGAAAAATCCAGTTTTGGGTGGGTTTTCGCCGGAATATTCCAGTTTCAAACTGGTTCAGACCGGTTTCTGCCTCCTACCGAACCCCCAAACCGGTTTAAACCGGAATCGGAGAGACAAAATTTTGACTCGATTTTCGAAAAAAACCTAAGGCTATAGCCTTTCCGTTTTTTCGGTTTTCGGAGGTCAAAAAATTGAAGAAAAATCCAGTTTTGGGTGGGTTTTCGCCGGAATAATCCAGTTTCAAACTGGTTTAGACTGGTTTCTGCCTCCTACTGAACCTCCAAACCGGTTTAAACCGGAATCGGAGAGACAAAATTTTGACTCGATTTTCGAAAAAACCCTAAGGCTATAGCCTTTCCGTTTTTTCGGTTTTCGGAGGTCAAAAAATTGAAGAAAAATCAAGTTTTGGGTGGGTTTTCACCGGAATATTCCAGTTTCAAACCGGTTTAGACCGGTTTCTGCCTCCTACCGAACCTCCAAACCGGTTTAAACCGGAATCGGAGAGACAAAATTTTGACTCGATTTTCGAAAAAAACCTAAGGCTATAGCCTTTCCGTTTTTTCGGTTTTCGGAGGTCAAAAAATTGAAGAAAAATCCGGTTTTGGGTGGGTTTTCGCCGGAATATTCCAGTTTCAAACTGGTTTAGACCGGTTTCTGCCTCCTACTGAACCACCAAACCGGTTTAAACCGGAATCGGAGAGACAAAATTTTGACTCGATTTTCGAAAAAGCCCTAAGGCTATTTTCCGTTTTTTCGGTTTTCGGAGGTCAAAAAATTGAAGAAAAATCCAGTTTTGGGTGGGTTTTCACCGGAATATTCCAGTTTCAAACCGGTTTAGACCGGTTTCTGCCTCCTACCGAACCTCCAAACCGGTTTAAACCGGAATCGGAGAGACAAAATTTTGACTCGATTTTCGAAAAAAACCTAAGGCTATAGCCTTTCCGTTTTTTCGGTTTTCGGAGGTCAAAAAATTGAAGAAAAATCCGGTTTTGGGTGGGTTTTCGCCGGAATATTCCAGTTTCAAACTGGTTTAGACCGGTTTCTGCCTCCTACTGAACCACCAAACCGGTTTAAACCGGAATCGGAGAGACAAAATTTTGACTCGATTTTCGAAAAAACCCTAAGGCTATAGCCTTTCCGTTTTTTCGGTTTTCGGAGGTCAAAAAATTGAAGAAAAATCCGGTTTTGGGTGGGTTTTCGCCGGAATAATCCAGTTTCAAACTGGTTTAGACTGGTTTCTGCCTCCTACTGAACCTCCAAACCGGTTTAAACCGGAATCGGAGAGACAAAATTTTGACTCGATTTTCGAAAAAACCCTAAGGCTATAGCCTTTTCGTTTTTCGGTTTTCGGAGGTCAAAAAATTGAAGAAAAATCCGGTTTTGGGTGGGTTTTCGCCGGAAAATTCCAGTTTCAAACTGGTTTAGACCGGTTTCTGCCTCTTAACGAACCTCCAAACCGGTTTAAACCAGAATCGGAGAGACAAAATTTTGACTCGATTTTCGAAAAAACCTAAGGCCTTTCCGTTTTTACGGTTTTCGGAGGTCAAAAAATTGAAGAAAAATCCAGTTTTGGGTGGGTTTTCGCCGGAATATTCCAGTTTCAAACTGGTTTAGACCGGTTTCTGCCTCCTACTGAACCCCCAAACCGGTTTAAACCGGAATCGGAGAGACAAAATTTTGACTCGATTTTCGAAAAAACCCTAAGGCCTTTCCGTTTTTTCGGTTTTCGGAGGTCAAAAAATTGAAGAAAAATCCAGTTTTGGGTGGGTTTTCGCCGGAATATTCCAGTTTCAAACTGGTTTAGACCGGTTTCTGCCTCCTACTGAACCACCAAACCGGTTTAAACCGGAATCGGAGAGACAAAATTTTGACTCGATTTTCGAAAAAAACCTAAGGCTATAGCCTTTCCGTTTTTTCGGTTTTCGGAGGTCAAAAAATTGAAGAAAAATCCAGTTTTGGGTGGGTTTTCGCCGGAATATTCCAGTTTCAAACTGGTTTAGACCGGTTTCTGCCTCCTACTGAACCACCAAACCGGTTTAAACCGGAATCGGAGAGACAAAATTTTGACTCGATTTTCGAAAAAAACCTAAGGCTATAGCCTTTCCATTTTTTCGGTTTTCGGAGGTCAAAAAATTGAAGAAAAATCCGGTTTTGGGTGGGTTTTCGCCGGAATATTCCAGTTTCAAACTGGTTTAGACCGGTTTCTGCCTCCTACTGAACCCCCAAACCGGTTTAAACCGGAATCGGAGAGACAAAATTTTGACTCGATTTTCGAAAAAACCCTAAGGCCTTTCCGTTTTTTCGGTTTTCGGAGGTCAAAAAATTGAAGAAAAATCCGGTTTTGGGTGGGTTTTCGCCGGAATATTCCAGTTTCAAACTGGTTTAGACCGGTTTCTGCCTCCTACTGAACCTCCAAACCGGTTTAAACCGGAATCGGAGAGACAAAATTTTGACTCGATTTTCGAAAAAACCCTAAGGCTATAGCCTTTCCGTTTTTTCGGTTTTCGGAGGTCAAAAAATTGAAGAAAAATCCGGTTTTGGGTGGGTTTTCGCCGGAATATTCCAGTTTCAAACTGGTTTAGACCGGTTTCTGCCTCCTACTGAACCTCCAAACCGGTTTAAACCGGAATCGGAGAGACAAAATTTTGACTCGATTTTCGAAAAAACCCTAAGGCTATAGCCTTTCCGTTTTTTCGGTTTTCGGAGGTCAAAAAATTGAAGAAAAATCCAGTTTTGGGTGGGTTTTCGCCGGAATAATCCAGTTTCAAACTGGTTTAGACCGGTTTCTGCCTCCTACTGAACCACCAAACCGGTTTAAACCGGAATCGGAGAGACAAAATTTTGACTCGATTTTCGAAAAAACCCTAAGGCTATAGCCTTTCCGTTTTTTCGGTTTTCGTGGGTCAAAAAATTGAAGAAAAATCCGGTTTTGGGTGGGTTTTCGCCGGAATAATCCAGTTTCAAACTGGTTTAGACTGGTTTCTGCCTCCTACTGAACCTCCAAACCGGTTTAAACCGGAATCGGAGAGACAAAATTTTGACTCGATTTTCGAAAAAACCCTAAGGCTATAGCCTTTTCGTTTTTCGGTTTTCGGAGGTCAAAAAATTGAAGAAAAATCCGGTTTTGGGTGGGTTTTCGCCGGAAAATTCCAGTTTCAAACTGGTTTAGACCGGTTTCTGCCTCTTAACGAACCTCCAAACCGGTTTAAACCGGAATCGGAGAGACAAAATTTTGACTCGATTTTCGAAAAAACCTAAGGCCTTTCCGTTTTTACGGTTTTCGGAGGTCAAAAAATTGAAGAAAAATCCAGTTTTGGGTGGGTTTTCGCCGGAATATTCCAGTTTCAAACTGGTTTAGACCGGTTTCTGCCTCTTGACGAACCTCCAAACCGGTTTAAACCGGAATCGGAGAGACAAAATTTTGACTCGATTTTCGAAAAAACCCTAAGGCCTTTCCGTTGTTTCGGTTTTCGGAGGTCAAAAAATTGAAGAAAAATCCAGTTTTGGGTGGGTTTTCGCCGGAATATTCCAGTTTCAAACTGGTTTAGACCGGTTTCTGCCTCCTACTGAACCACCAAACCGGTTTAAACCGGAATCGGAGAGACAAAATTTTGACTCGATTTTCGAAAAAAACCTAAGGCTATAGCCTTTCCGTTTTTTCGGTTTTCGGAGGTCAAAAAATTGAAGAAAAATCCAGTTTTGGGTGGGTTTTCGCCGGAATATTCCAGTTTCAAACTGGTTTAGACCGGTTTCTGCCTCCTACTGAACCACCAAACCGGTTTAAACCGGAATCGGAGAGACAAAATTTTGACTCGATTTTGGAAAAAAACCTAAGGCTATAGCCTTTCCATTTTTTCGGTTTTCAGGGGTCAAAAAATTGAAGAAAAATCCGGTTTTGGGTGGGTTTTCGCCGGAATATTCCAGTTTCAAACTGGTTTAGACCGGTTTCTGCCTCCTACTGAACCCCCAAACCGGTTTAAACCGGAATCGGAGGGACAAAATTTTGACTCGATTTTCGAAAAAACCCTAAGGCCTTTCCGTTTTTTCGGTTTTCGGAGGTCAAAAAATTGAAGAAAAATCCGGTTTTGGGTGGGTTTTCGCCGGAATATTCCAGTTTCAAACTGGTTTAGACCGGTTTCTGCCTCCTACTGAACCTCCAAACCGGTTTAAACCGGAATCGGAGAGACAAAATTTTGACTCGATTTTCGAAAAAACCCTAAGGCTATAGCCTTTCCGTTTTTTCGGTTTTCGGAGGTCAAAAAATTGAAGAAAAATCCGGTTTTGGGTGGGTTTTCGCCGGAATATTCCAGTTTCAAACTGGTTTAGACCGGTTTCTGCCTCCTACTGAACCCCCAAACCGGTTTAAACCGGAATCGGAGGGACAAAATTTTGACTCGATTTTCGAAAAAACCCTAAGGCCTTTCCGTTTTTTCGGTTTTCGGAGGTCAAAAAATTGAAGAAAAATCCGGTTTTGGGTGGGTTTTCGCCGGAATATTCCAGTTTCAAACTGGTTTAGACCGGTTTCTGCCTCCTACTGAACCTCCAAACCGGTTTAAACCGGAATCGGAGAGACAAAATTTTGACTCGATTTTCGAAAAAACCCTAAGGCTATAGCCTTTCCGTTTTTTCGGTTTTCGGAGGTCAAAAAATTGAAGAAAAATCCGGTTTTGGGTGGGTTTTCGCCGGAATATTCCAGTTTCAAACTGGTTTAGACCGGTTTCTGCCTCCTACTGAACCTCCAAACCGGTTTAAACCGGAATCGGAGAGACAAAATTTTGACTCGATTTTCGAAAAAACCCTAAGGCTATAGCCTTTCCGTTTTTTCGGTTTTCGGAGGTCAAAAAATTGAAGAAAAATCCGGTTTTGGGTGGGTTTTCGCCGGAATAATCCAGTTTCAAACTGGTTTAGACCGGTTTCTGCCTCCTACTGAACCACCAAACCGGTTTAAACCGGAATCGGAGAGACAAAATTTTGACTCGATTTTCGAAAAAACCCTAAGGCCTTTCCGTTTTTTCGGTTTTCGGAGGTCAAAAAATTGAAGAAAAATCCGGTTTTGGGTGGGTTTTCGCCGGAATATTCCAGTTTCAAACTGGTTTAGACCGGTTTCTGCCTCTTAACGAACATCCAAACCGGTTTAAACCAGAATCGGAGAGACAAAATTTTGACTCGATTTTCGAAAAAACCTAAGGCCTTTCCATTTTTACGGTTTTCGGAGGTCAAAAAATTGAAGAAAAATCCAGTTTTGGGTGGGTTTTCGCCGGAATATTCCAGTTTCAAACTGGTTTAGACCGGTTTCTGCCTCTTGACGAACCTCCAAACCGGTTTAAACCGGAATCGGAGAGACAAAATTTTGACTCGATTTTCGAAAAAGCCCTAAGGCTATTTTCCGTTTTTTCGGTTTTCGGAGGTCAAAAAATTGAAGAAAAATCCAGTTTTGGGTGGGTTTTCGCCGGAATAATCCAGTTTCAAACTGGTTTAGACCGGTTTCTGCCTCCTACTGAACCACCAAACCGGTTTAAACCGGAATCGGAGAGACAAAATTTTGACTCGATTTTCGAAAAAACCCTAAGGCTATAGCCTTTCCGTTTTTTCGGTTTTCGTGGGTCAAAAAATTGAAGAAAAATCCGGTTTTGGGTGGGTTTTCGCCGGAATAATCCAGTTTCAAACTGGTTTAGACTGGTTTCTGCCTCCTACTGAACCTCCAAACCGGTTTAAACCGGAATCGGAGAGACAAAATTTTGACTCGATTTTCGAAAAAACCCTAAGGCTATAGCCTTTTCGTTTTTCGGTTTTCGGAGGTCAAAAAATTGAAGAAAAATCCGGTTTTGGGTGGGTTTTCGCCGGAAAATTCCAGTTTCAAACTGGTTTAGACCGGTTTCTGCCTCTTAACGAACCTCCAAACCGGTTTAAACCGGAATCGGAGAGACAAAATTTTGACTCGATTTTCGAAAAAACCTAAGGCCTTTCCGTTTTTACGGTTTTCGGAGGTCAAAAAATTGAAGAAAAATCCAGTTTTGGGTGGGTTTTCGCCGGAATATTCCAGTTTCAAACTGGTTTAGACCGGTTTCTGCCTCTTGACGAACCTCCAAACCGGTTTAAACCGGAATCGGAGAGACAAAATTTTGACTCGATTTTCGAAAAAACCCTAAGGCCTTTCCGTTGTTTCGGTTTTCGGAGGTCAAAAAATTGAAGAAAAATCCAGTTTTGGGTGGGTTTTCGCCGGAATATTCCAGTTTCAAACTGGTTTAGACCGGTTTCTGCCTCCTACTGAACCACCAAACCGGTTTAAACCGGAATCGGAGAGACAAAATTTTGACTCGATTTTCGAAAAAAACCTAAGGCTATAGCCTTTCCGTTTTTTCGGTTTTCGGAGGTCAAAAAATTGAAGAAAAATCCAGTTTTGGGTGGGTTTTCGCCGGAATATTCCAGTTTCAAACTGGTTTAGACCGGTTTCTGCCTCCTACTGAACCACCAAACCGGTTTAAACCGGAATCGGAGAGACAAAATTTTGACTCGATTTTGGAAAAAAACCTAAGGCTATAGCCTTTCCATTTTTTCGGTTTTCAGGGGTCAAAAAATTGAAGAAAAATCCGGTTTTGGGTGGGTTTTCGCCGGAATATTCCAGTTTCAAACTGGTTTAGACCGGTTTCTGCCTCCTACTGAACCCCCAAACCGGTTTAAACCGGAATCGGAGGGACAAAATTTTGACTCGATTTTCGAAAAAACCCTAAGGCCTTTCCGTTTTTTCGGTTTTCGGAGGTCAAAAAATTGAAGAAAAATCCGGTTTTGGGTGGGTTTTCGCCGGAATATTCCAGTTTCAAACTGGTTTAGACCGGTTTCTGCCTCCTACTGAACCTCCAAACCGGTTTAAACCGGAATCGGAGAGACAAAATTTTGACTCGATTTTCGAAAAAACCCTAAGGCTATAGCCTTTCCGTTTTTTCGGTTTTCGGAGGTCAAAAAATTGAAGAAAAATCCGGTTTTGGGTGGGTTTTCGCCGGAATATTCCAGTTTCAAACTGGTTTAGACCGGTTTCTGCCTCCTACTGAACCCCCAAACCGGTTTAAACCGGAATCGGAGGGACAAAATTTTGACTCGATTTTCGAAAAAACCCTAAGGCCTTTCCGTTTTTTCGGTTTTCGGAGGTCAAAAAATTGAAGAAAAATCCGGTTTTGGGTGGGTTTTCGCCGGAATATTCCAGTTTCAAACTGGTTTAGACCGGTTTCTGCCTCCTACTGAACCTCCAAACCGGTTTAAACCGGAATCGGAGAGACAAAATTTTGACTCGATTTTCGAAAAAACCCTAAGGCTATAGCCTTTCCGTTTTTTCGGTTTTCGGAGGTCAAAAAATTGAAGAAAAATCCGGTTTTGGGTGGGTTTTCGCCGGAATATTCCAGTTTCAAACTGGTTTAGACCGGTTTCTGCCTCCTACTGAACCTCCAAACCGGTTTAAACCGGAATCGGAGAGACAAAATTTTGACTCGATTTTCGAAAAAACCCTAAGGCTATAGCCTTTCCGTTTTTTCGGTTTTCGGAGGTCAAAAAATTGAAGAAAAATCCGGTTTTGGGTGGGTTTTCGCCGGAATAATCCAGTTTCAAACTGGTTTAGACCGGTTTCTGCCTCCTACTGAACCACCAAACCGGTTTAAACCGGAATCGGAGAGACAAAATTTTGACTCGATTTTCGAAAAAACCCTAAGGCCTTTCCGTTTTTTCGGTTTTCGGAGGTCAAAAAATTGAAGAAAAATCCGGTTTTGGGTGGGTTTTCGCCGGAAAATTCCAGTTTCAAACTGGTTTAGACCGGTTTCTGCCTCTTAACGAACATCCAAACCGGTTTAAACCAGAATCGGAGAGACAAAATTTTGACTCGATTTTCGAAAAAACCTAAGGCCTTTCCGTTTTTACGGTTTTCGGAGGTCAAAAAATTGAAGAAAAATCCAGTTTTGGGTGGGTTTTCGCCGGAATATTCCAGTTTCAAACTGGTTTAGACCGGTTTCTGCCTCTTGACGAACCTCCAAACCGGTTTAAACCGGAATCGGAGAGACAAAATTTTGACTCGATTTTCGAAAAAGCCCTAAGGCTATTTTCCGTTTTTTCGGTTTTCGGAGGTCAAAAAATTGAAGAAAAATCCAGTTTTGGGTGGGTTTTCACCGGAATATTCCAGTTTCAAACCGGTTTAGACCGGTTTCTGCCTCCTACCGAACCTCCAAACCGGTTTAAACCGGAATCGGAGAGACAAAATTTTGACTCGATTTTCGAAAAAAACCTAAGGCTATAGCCTTTCCGTTTTTTCGGTTTTCGGAGGTCAAAAAATTGAAGAAAAATCCGGTTTTGGGTGGGTTTTCGCCGGAATAATCCAGTTTCAAACTGGTTTAGACCGGTTTCTGCCTCCTACTGAACCTCCAAACCGGTTTAAACCGGAATCGGAGAGACAAAATTTTGACTCGATTTTCGAAAAAACCCTAAGGCTATAGCCTTTTCGTTTTTCGGTTTTCGGAGGTCAAAAAATTGAAGAAAAATCCGGTTTTGGGTGGGTTTTCGCCGGAAAATTCCAGTTTCAAACTGGTTTAGACCGGTTTCTGCCTCTTAACGAACCTCCAAACCGGTTTAAACCAGAATCGGAGAGACAAAATTTTGACTCGATTTTCGAAAAAACCTAAGGCCTTTCCGTTTTTACGGTTTTCGGAGGTCAAAAAATTGAAGAAAAATCCAGTTTTGGGTGGGTTTTCGCCGGAATATTCCAGTTTCAAACTGGTTTAGACCGGTTTCTGCCTCCTACTGAACCACCAAACCGGTTTAAACCGGAATCGGAGAGACAAAATTTTGACTCGATTTTCGAAAAAAACCTAAGGCTATAGCCTTTCCGTTTTTTCGGTTTTCGGAGGTCAAAAAATTGAAGAAAAATCCAGTTTTGGGTGGGTTTTCGCCGGAATATTCCAGTTTCAAACTGGTTTAGACCGGTTTCTGCCTCCTACTGAACCACCAAACCGGTTTAAACCGGAATCGGAGAGACAAAATTTTGACTCGATTTTCGAAAAAAACCTAAGGCTATAGCCTTTCCATTTTTTCGGTTTTCGGAGGTCAAAAAATTGAAGAAAAATCCAGTTTTGGGTGGGTTTTCGCCGGAATATTCCAGTTTCAAACTGGTTTAGACCGGTTTCTGCCTCTTAACGAACCTCCAAACCGGTTTAAACCAGAATCGGAGAGACAAAATTTTGACTCGATTTTCGAAAAAACCTAAGGCCTTTCCGTTTTTTCGGTTTTCGGAGGTCAAAAAATTGAAGAAAAATCCAGTTTTGGGTGGGTTTTCGCCGGAATATTCCAGTTTCAAACTGGTTTAGACCGGTTTCTGCCTCCTACTGAACCCCCAAACCGGTTTAAACCGGAATCGGA
>NC_137258.1:6681693-6970552 GCF_965637545.1 Phallusia mammillata | reverse complement strand
CGAGCTGCGCTACTGCGCCACTACGCGGAGAACCATAGTGCGATATTAAAGCGTAAACCGCACATCCACCTGTGTTTTTTTGTTGTGTTTGTGCAAATGCCTTCACCCAATCTTTTAGATATTTTTGAAGATAAATGGCTGAACAAAATCAAGGCCGAAATTAACATACAAAAAATGATTCTGCCGCGCGTGAGGTAATCCCATCTTTGTGTTTCTACCCCTTAATGTTTTGTTTCTTCACGCCTAGAGGTTTATTTACTTCCCACCGTGTTCTGTAATGGCTTATCAGTTTATCACGTCTCTTTTTTCTTGCCTTTTCTCGTGTCGCTTGTGGCCACTCGCTAGTCGTGGTTTGCCTCTGTGCTTCGCAGTTGTTTAATTTGTACAGTTTTAAATTTTTAAAAATTTTATAAGTGTTTTAACTATTTTATTTATTTTTTACTACTTTTACCGACAGCCCCTTACATGTTTGCTTTTTTGCAGAAACTGACGATGCCTATTTATTAAGGCGAAATATATATTTCTGTTATTAAAAGAAACGATTTATGCTTTTATCTGTTTTTATGAAACAGTCCAATACTATACTGATCAGAAGCAAGAATCTTTCTTTTATACATTTTATTGTCTGCGGGAGATTCGCTTAATAACAAAACTGTTTCAGCTAAAAAAATGCATGCTAGATTCTGAAATCTGTGAAAAGTTATTTAAATCATCGGTCCTAATATAAGTTGGTTATCATTAATTCCGACGAAGTAAATTTGGCACAAACCACTTTTGCGGACCGGTAAATAGAATATTCCCAATTGCAAGATTATTTTACAAAGCTGCACTGTTTAGGGAGTCGCGATTCTCTCTTCAGCAATTGACTTTGCGGAACAACCTAATTTCCAATTTCCCTCCCAAGCTGCTCACCGGAATGTCGTCACTCAACGAATTCGACATATCCTGGAACTTGTTTGGGGGAAATTTAACAGCACGACACTTTGTTGATACAAAAAAGCTTGATTACCTCTCATTGGCTCACAACGAGATCACGTGCATTCAGGTTTAATCCAATTAAAATGTAATCTGCAAGTTGCAATGCTAATGTATTATGTACCAACTTAGGACAAAACGTTTGCTTCACTAAAGAAACTTACGGAACTTGACGTCAGCTACAACCGCCTGACGTCACAATGCTTGCCACGTGACACAATCTGTGACCTCGAAAACTTGATTGTGCTACGTGTTTCCAATAACGATCTTCGACAGCTTTTCATGGGTATATTGATATAATATATATTTGCATGTCTTGAAATGCAAAAATTCAGAAATTCAATTTACATAATTGTAACAGGCACTTGGATTTCTAACGACCAGGAAACAGGCTACTTCTCGTGTCTTCGGCGTTTAACAAATATTCAAGCTTCGAACTGTGGGATTGAAACCGTTTCGAGATACGCGTTTCGAAATTTGATTCACTTGACCAGCCTTGACTTGTCCGACAATTACATTCGATCGTGGGCTCCAGAAACATTGCAGAGCTCAACATCGTTGGTTTATCTTGATTTGGGCAACAATTATCTTCGTACCTTGCCGTCAGACTTTGTAAAAAGTAAGTGTTAAAAAAGCCGAGCATCGCTTGTCAGGTTGGTTTTGGAAGTCAAAATGTTATATGTTTGTTACACCAGGTTGTCCTAGCCTAAGCCATTTGAGTTTACGGAACAACGAGCTTCGAACAGTGGACTATCAATGGTTGAGCAAAAACACGGTGAGCATATTTAAACTTTTCATGACAAGCCAATCTTGCATTACATTACTTATGTAATCTTTAAATTACTTCAATGGCACCAAGGATTTTTTTTGCATTGCAGGAGAATGGTGTAGACGATTTAGAAAGTGCCATCATTATCGTTGAAGAATATCTGAAACAAGCGCAACCGACTCGCCATTTTACCGCCAAACCGCCAGGTGGAGCTGCGGAGCAAATTTGGATAGATTGGAGCGGTAACCCGTGGCTGTGCGGCTGCCAAATGCTCCCGTTCATTGCTTGGCTCGCCGGTGAGGGATCTTGGCTTACGGATGTCGATGGTTACCATGATGTTATATGTTATGATCCGGCTCAACATCGCGGCAGCGCTCTACTGGATTTGTACGTCACTGGAATGATTGACGTCACTACTGTGCGCATGCTTATCGACCAATGTGTGGCCTCCGTTACGTCCAAGCCGGTGCAATTATCTACCACACCCCACTTCGAGCTCACCACAATGCCAGAAGTAGGCAAAACTGGCAAGGAATTAACAACCGACGCACCTATTCCTTCTCTATGGAATTTTACAGAGCAAGGAGCTACAACTATGGTTTCGCCATTTAGGGAGAAAACGCAAACCAATGCAACAGGAAACTTACTCACTTTGCCACAAATGACATCGACTGTCAGTCAAGTGTCAACTGCTGAAGAAGGCGAACACGCGTGGGGGTCTGACCGCGATGTAACTACCACCACCAGCGGTGTTAACGTGTCAAAAATGTTTACTTATCACACGACCCCCTCAAAGTCACAAGCAAAGTTACCACATACATCGAAAATTGTTCAAGCCATTACCGCTACCGTTCAGAACGATGTAGAAACTACCACTACCAATTACACAGCACCCCCCACATTCGCTGCTCAGATAAAGACCTCCACCATAACACCTCCTTGGACAAAAACACGTGATATTTTTCAAAATGAATCTCAAAGTGCCAATAAGACTATGTTGCACCGCGTTGACAAGCAGGAGAAGCCGAAAACGTCGTATGTTACAATCGTGGTGCTCTGTGTTGTCGCTGACATTGTCATGTCCTTTGGCCTCTTTCTGCTGATAAGAAAGTGGTGCACTCAAAAGAATAAGCCTCAGCGATGGGCTACAGTCGTTCCAATTTCATCACTTCCAACCCATTCGTCTTCTCCCAACGACATGGTTTTGACCCCGGTTCAAACGTAACAGCAAAATGTAAAGTCGCGTGTCAATATGTTGAAGTACATTGTTGATTTGACGCTAGGAGGCAGCATAGTGTAATCTGGTGGTGTAGTGTTGTTCTGTTGCCCAAAGGCGGCCAACTTACCACTTGCTAAATACATGTTTGATTTTTCGTATTGCATACATGATCTGAAAACCATAAAAAGTTTAATATTGGCATTACCACAGGACATTTGTTGTTGAGCTCATTTTTAAACCGTTGCTATGAAATGAGGTTTCTGTTGACAATGCTGCGTTTTCACAACATGACTAAAACGATGCTCTTTGTTTGTGACTACTGTCCTGTAATGACAAATGTCCCAATAGTCTCTAGTGGCGACAATACCGCCGATGTGTGTGACTCCGAGTTAAGAGCGTATAGTGCTTTTAAAGCATGAGTAAAAAGCAAACAAGCTCTTGATGCAACGAGCTTGTAATTGAGCTTAGTTATCTGCAGGCAGTTTGCCTTTAAGGGCGTGGCCCTACTACCATGTGTGAACAGCACTTAAACCGGCAAGCGATAATAACTGTCGCTACACATGATAACAGCCACGCACTCAATGAACTACCGAATGGGACGTCGTGAAACGCCAAACAGCTCGGTCTCGGGTTAAGTGACGGACATCGATTACCGCCACCCGCAGTCTTAACAAACTCATTTTATCGCTTACGGGCATTTACTCTAAGAAGTTAAGTAATAAACAGCGGAGGATGAATAATGATCGAAAACACATTACGCGTTGTGCGAAATTGATTTGACCGCGTGAACCAGTTTAACAGGTTAACCATTAAGGTACAAGGTACAAAACGATCAAGTATCTTACTCTCACGCGAGTTATTTAAAAAACAAAACTAGCCCTGATTCTCGCGTATACCAACAATGATCGAGAACGTTCCTTTGTTCGATTTCCAGGTACAGTGTAGTAAAGTTGACACAGTTGCGTAACATTCCGTTGCGATCATCCGTAACTCGGCGCCATCCATTAGAACAAACACAGTTGATGGTGCAACTCCCTCACCGGTGGGGAAATCACCCATAATATTCCACTGAAACCAGAATTGGGGTTTTACGGAAATTACCCATACTTCTCCACAGGAACTACTGTGAAAGAGCTGCGTTGATGTTGAAACGATAAACGCAAAGTATTGTTAACCTAACAACCAAAACCGACTCCAAGTGCAGGGAGTTTTGTGCAAATGCAGTTCGTAGTAACCCGCTGACCTACTTAGTCGCGAGTTCAGGATTGCGCAAGTTTTCCCGCCAAAGGGTATCACGTGACGATTTTGGCGGGAACATGGCGCAATGTTGCTCGGGAAGGCGTCGGGTTTCGAAAAGATAACAGTTTTCCAGATAAACTTGCGGGAATCGACCGTTTTGCAAACTCATCGTAATCTATATTGTGGACTTTGCTAGTGAAGCGTAGCGAAAGGCCCAAGAGACATTGTAGGCGCTTTGTACGAAAATTTTAAGACAATGTAATAACTGGTTTCGTGAATTTCGCTTGTGGCATCGTTTACAAGACAAAACAAACAAAAAGCGTGTGACTTTGTTGTTAAAGTAAAACATGATTGTGCTAGATTGGTACTTGATTTTTAACCTCTTTTGTAAAAATGCCACAATTTCATAAAGATTTTGTATATTTACAAATATTAATTTAAATGCATATCATAAGTAGACAGTTTGTATGTTTAAACGTTCGTCGTTAGCTTTTCCGAAACTATTGCCGCAACGGCAAATGCTGCAAGGTGACCTTTGCAAGTGATGCGGAAAAACACAGTAAGGTCGAAACACAAATAGTCGAACGAAAATCGAATGAGTCATGTCGCCGTCTAAAATAAGTCGCGCAAGGACACCCCGCACTTGGCAAAACCCGAACCCTTTCCAGTGCATTTTTAACGTAATAAACCTTTACGATACAATACATTAGGACGCGAACGAGACAATCTTTCGAAATTGCAACATTTTCCGTTGACACATATAGTTAAGTTGCGTTTCTATTGTTGAAGTCTGGTGCAATTTCTCGTGACAAAAAAATCTCATGGCAATAAAAGAATGAATTCGGGCGATTTGCGGTCAATAGTTACAAAAGTGAGCATTGCCCTGGAGCAGTTTTTGGACTTGTAATCTAATGATTTAGCAAGCTGATGCAGCCTTGAATAAGATCGATAGTCGATTGGGAAGTAAGTTGTTTCTCTTGCTTGTTTCTGCAGGTGGCCGACAGCCATTATTGTGGTTCCGATGGAGGCCTTGGTGCACTTATGTCAGCAGAATTTGTTAGGTATTGCTGAAGTGCGCACGTGCTGAGGTCAGCTCAAATCTGACCTTGAGCCATTGTCAGGTGACCTTCACAGGTTGGCTGCGGTTTTGGGCACATGCCCGAACAGAGATAGATTTCATTGGGTGCGAATGGTAACCGTATATCCCAAAGCAACCGCCCGCCGCTTTGCAGCAAACAAAGAGGCCCACACTTCCACGAAGTAATTTTGAGCTGCTTTCTTGTGAAAACAAGCGGACAAACCCGAAAGCTGATTTGTCACAAATTTATCCGCAATCCCCGTTTGCGCGGTTTAAACGAGCCGCGCCTCATTGCTGCATATCATCGTCGCTTAAATGTCAATCAAAATGAATGAGATACGGTCGTTCATGTTATTTGGTCATCGGTTTTCGCTGCGGGCAATACGTTAGGATGTTGGGACACTTAGGAAGTTCTGAAGAAGTTTAGGGTTGTGTGTTGGCCTTTGGGTTATTTCCTAATGTATTATAAACGTTTCAGCCTAAGGGCGAGACACAAGATATAATAACTAGGATAAAATCTTGACAGCAGCATGACCTGTATTGCATGGATCTGTTGGATAGAAGTTACTGCAAAGGTTTTAAATAACGTTATTTATTATTTTCTGTATGACTTGCAATCATAATGTACATGTTATTTTTATTAATATTGCTTGACAACCTGATATGACCTTTGCAACAAATATGACTATACAAGTCACAGGTGTTATGCATCACGTGGGTAGTATTCAAATCAATCACATCAACATCCTGTGTGTATGCATCATTCGGTTTGCATAAACATACAACTCAGTCGTTACAACATTGCATCAGATGCGCAATCTCACATGACATGTCCAGATGACCAATCATTGTAAAACGGAAGAGCGCTCATTAGCTTGTCATAAAAACTTCAGTCTTTTTGAAAGCCCTAAATGTAATTAAAGAGGGATGATAAGCAGACGTTTAGTGTTAAACTGCAGACACAAAGGGATTTTAAAAAGTGTAACCGTGAGATTATTTCCAAGGTTCCAAACGTGTTTTGACTTCCATATCTGCGTAATTTTGAAGTGGAAACAAGCTTTCGTGCCGCACAGTCATGCAAAATATTACAGAACAGTCGTTAAAACAACTGAGTCTCGTTGTCGCACAATATTTGAAATCAGAATGCGCAAGACAGTATAAATTAGAACAAACACTAATCACTAGCAAACAAGGGCGTTCTATTACGGTTTTGATTGTTTAAGTTGACCATTGAGGCGACACGGTTTGATTTTTATGTATTTACGAGCAAATGTCTTAATCCCACAGAACGCTTGAAAACAAATTGCATCCCAGTAAGCCTTTCTGCGTAACTACATTGTCTGAACAGCATCTTAAAAGAATCGATTAATTAAAGCTAAAACGTCGAATTTAAGACAGCATGGCACAAAAGGAGTTTGAATTGCTATGAATCGTGGCTCGCTGCTAGCACGACGAACGCCACAAGAACTCATTGTTTATGTTAACGATTCCCAGAAAACTGTGGTTTTCCTGAGGCACATTTACAGTCGCTTATAAACCTAATAATAGCAAGATCGTGTTTAAAGCGCACAAAAATCCATGAAAAAATTTTGTATTTATTATTCACAAAAAATATCGCCTACAAACGGATTTTTAAATAAATGTTGGGGTGTAGTACAGGTTGAAGGTTAATAAAAGGTCAGATGACTGAATTTTGAAATGATTTGTAAAGGTCAGATTAGTTAAAAACTGTGGAACGGTAAAACACCATAAAAGTTATTTGAAATTTGCAGCTTAAATCATTGCAAAGGAAATTAATCTTTAACCCACCAAACTACCACGTTACAAGACAAAATGTCACGCGATGTGTAACAGCTGCTTGAGCGTGTAACCGCTCGCAAAAAGCGTTAAGGACATTAATTACGACTGCTCACATAGAGGTAGCCCCGAAATCGATTGTTCCTTTACATATTCGTGCACGCAGCGGCAGGACGCTCTGATACTGTCGTGAACCATATACAAAGATGGCAGGAAACGCATCAAAAGAGGCAGGCCCCGACCGCCGTTCGGCACTTTAAATTCAGTTACTGTTGTCATTGCAGCCGATAGCTAGAGTTTCTTTCGAGTTTGCAGAGCACAATTAGATTCAACATGCAGCTATATGAGAACAAAGTTTTATAGCTTTTTGACGTAATGAAAAATGTAATGCAGTTTTGAAACGCAACTTTTTTCGGGGAAAATATTCAGTTGAGTAAACAAGATAGGCAGATATTGCAAACATAAAAGAGTAGCGTACTGATAGTACTATAGCTTAAATGCGTGGCGATCAATAAAAGACCAGTGTAGGATTGTAACTGAGCATTTTGGCGGATATGGCGTCATTATAATCAACAGTCAGCACGGCATGGTGGGTTAAATGCGACATGTCACATTTTGTTCCTGTTGTAACCATTTTTCAAACACCAGTGTATAACATAGAATATCAACTTTAGTGTTGGCGTGTTCACGGTATGAAGGTATTGCAGACTATGTAGCGTTTGACTTATGATGAAATAGTTGCATCATGATGAACTTCCTATGTACGTTTTCAACTTTAGGAACGTTCGCTATTATATACCAGCGCCAAGTCACACGAAAAGCAAGTTTCGGGTATCACACAACTCTATAGCACAATAGTAGGCCTTTGATGAAAATAACAGATGATGTAACTTTCGATGATGTTAAGTCACACAACGAAAGTCACAGCTATGATATCAGATATCACAAGGGAAATAATTCGCACTACGGAACACTGACTGGTTATCTTTTTTAAACAAGGGTTGTAATCTACGTGTATTATACACCAAACGTTTTGGACATATATGTATATATACATATATATATATATATATATATATTTAACGTGTTATTGCCGAAATGTTTGTTGAATAAAGAAAGTCGCCTATTACCATTAGTAACAAATCCGTTGTATTTTAGACTATTACACTCACTATAAGAAGGTGAATAGAGTTTTGCAGGATGTATGATTAACTTACATTTTCACAAAGCCGCATATAGCAACCAATTCTTGTAAATACGTCTACACATTGAGACGGTTTCGGTGAATGTTCGTTGTCAAGTTTCACATGGATGTTTAACAGCAAAGAGTTCAAGTCACGGATTTTTGTGAGGTATTTCCCGGACATGCAAATCACCCATACCGACGTAGTTAAACCTCCACGGGATACGAACGCGATTCTCCAAACGAGCTGGGCGGATTATTGCGCTACTGCCAAACGCATGAACCCGCCGGCTTGGTTCACGTTGTTTACGAGCAGCCAAGTTTACTACGCGAGTCGGCAAGCCATCTTCACTTCGACCCGGTCTCCATAGGCGAAGGAGGGTATTGTATTGTAGCCTCAATCGGTGTGAGTGCAGATAACCCGCGAAGAAGGCATTCCGTAAACGTGTTGCAACAGATAGTAGGCTAAACGCCGCGCAAAAGTGAGTAGTACTACAGATTACGTGCGTTTTGTTTGTGTAATAGTCCTTTGACAAGCGATATCTGTCATTCGATAATTGGATGCAGTAAGTACAGCATTGTCTTCTGCGTAAAACATCAGGATACTTATAGTCGAGTTTTAAACGGCTTTAGACTTTTTTTAATGAAAAGCAAAACTGACAAGAGATTAATTAGAGCAAATATATTTTCCTGAAGTTTTTTTCAATAATCAATGTTTTTTACCATCGTTCTCTCGCTGTTTGTTTTCATCAAGTTAAGTCCGTTATTAGTGTTCTTTACGTAAGAGAAACCACCAGAAAACAAAGACTAAGATAGCGAGAATACATTTGTTGAGATCAGGTTACTGAAACCATTGTTGTCGGTGAGGAGAATAAAATTTGTCCTTGAATTTGCGCGTTGGTATGGTTATAAGTCGGTTGTTTACCTGGATGTGGCCTATCCGTTGCACCATACAGTACATCATTTATTTCACGTTCAAGGACCCATAACGTTTTCCAGACCAAAAGCGAGCGACGTGACTTGGGCATCTTCACATTATGACCGCGAGATTCGCTATAAAATGACGTTCAACTGGCGTTATAGGCTATAAGCTTGTTTGTGAGCCAATTGGTCTGCGGTTTGTTGTCCAGTGGCACGTTAAGTTGTTATTGAACCCGTCCTGTTGTTTGGCAGCGTCAGGTGAAATTTCTCGACCTGTTCGTTGTCGTGTCAGCATACCCGAAATTGGTGTGACGTGGTCTTTGTTATTTGCAAACAGTATGAAGTGTACTGATGAGGTCAGGGCTTTGGACTGAGCCGATTGTGTCTTGTATATCGACACAGGTACGCTTGTTTAGTGCGCTGTTGTGTAAACACCGGTGACACTCCCGGCTTAAAAGCAATTTCAATTTCATTAAGTAAATTATTTTTTTATCAAATTACGCAATTACCTCAGCGATTCCCGTTGTGAAAAATGTTGTGACATAACTGGTTTTCGTTTCTTATTTTAACACGCCTTCTTTTTTGGGGGGTAATGGAAAACAAGTTTTAAGCTACATACTAAAAATTTTTATTTAAATTTTGAGCTACCAACTGAAGATCCTAAAAATTTTGCTGTCGACAATCGCTGATGATGGTAGTCATGTTCGAAGTAAAATGTCTGAATTTCACCTTATTATGGGGTGATTGAATGGTCTGGTGGTAATCCGAAAGGGGAATTTTACCGTGTCGGTCGCACGTGATTGGTTGTCAACAGGCTCATTGCGCATCCAATGGATTGTGACATCACAATGACCGTCGGCTCGCGCAGCTGCGAACGTTTTACGAGTTTTTCGGCTCCTGTTGTTACCATTTCCGGATGGCGTGGAATGTTACAGGCGTAAATTGCGATCCGCTGAAAGAGTTAGTTTAGTTTTGACCCCTAGTAACCTCTTATGTCGCGCGTTGCAAGGTATCGCCAGTTCAGGGTGTACTCTGTGTCAATGCACTATAGCGTGAATTGCCAGACGAACAATCGCCGACGTATGTGTATTAAACGTAACTTTTCCGCTGTCGATTTCGCAAACAATACGGATGGCATATATGTGTACGAGTTTGTGTCAATAAAGTGTCTAAAAGTGACTGCATTTTTTCTGTCTTTAAAAGTGCAAAACAAGACTTAGCCTATATCAGAACAAACCCAAACCTTCCCCGTGTTACAAACATACTGACGATTTCGTATTTGCTTTAAGTTGTCGCGTCGCTTGGAACACTTACAAATGTCATAACTTTATGACAAGCCCTCACTTAGCGGACGATGTTACTTTGTACGGATACGGACCCACGGGCAATGAGACATGCATTGCCAGACTATCCCGAAATAGAACTCGTGCTCTTGGCGTGTTGATGCTGCTGGCACTTCATTGCAAGCAACAGCCGCTTATGCTAAATATGTTGTGTACTACCGCGGTCTCCTACCACGATTTCCAGTCCCTTCGCATTTAAATCATGTTCTTGAATTCGTGACAGGAAGTCTGTCAGGCCTCCCTATCATGTCACGTGATTTGCTGATGGAATGCACCCATGTGTTGTCTAATTGACCGCGCTCTGTTATATGTTACAGTTCGTTAGAGCGCAAGTATATAGACATTGATAGCATATGTTAAATTATTTGGTTCATAACACGAAGATGAGCGACGATCAATCATTTGGCACCAAGCTGGAACTTCCATCCGCAAACTCGGCGTTTAAAAGATTAGAAGTTAGAGAGGACGTCATCCCGAACCCGGCGCGATGCGTCAACTTGTTCGGATCCGACAACCAACGGGTGAAAGCTATGCTCCACGAGGAAACGCAGCGTCAGCACGCGACTTTCCAGTTCCGGTGGACTTGTCGATGCGACGCACTGTCAACTCCCCACAAAAGTAACGCATCAAACTCTCAATCGATTCCCACACCACGCATGTTTAACTGGAAACCGATTAACCAATCGAAAGAAGATGTTCCGCATCTACTCAAACGCTTGGCGCTGGCGAAGATAAGCGTAGAGAACATTGACCATGTCTCTCCAAGACTGTCGATTTCAAAAAGCATTGAAAACCGACCGGACTCTCCCGTGCCCTTTAAGTCTGCTCGTTTCGATGCCAAGATCATTCCCGAACCTGAATCCTCGAATACGCCCTCCTTGTTTAACCTCGGTGGAGCTGAGGTTGCTATGGCGGCGTGTGGGGAGGATCAGGAAATTGCGGAGGCATCAACGTCAAGCGGAGATGAAAACAAATCAAGCCTACCCCTTGTGCCGTGTCTAACTCCTCCTCATTCGCCGTTGAAAAACTACCCCCGGTACATGCTTAGAAATCGACAACGACAAACAAAACTGACAGGTTCGTGTTTACTTTCAGAGTTGCTAGTTTTTAATTTCGAAGCAAAAACATTCGCCCATAGCCCCATACAGTAAAGCTATTGTTAGACAATGAAAACCATTATCCCGCATGACTTGATTTACCATGTTCGCGCGAGTTTTGACTCTCACCAAAGTTTAGATTCCACAAAATGGCTGCGTGAATGCCGTCGAAGTGGCGTTTTTTTTCTCTGAAAAGTGCTTCAGGTTTATTGGCTGTCGATTTGGGTGACTTAGCTCAAACCATACGTTTTTAGCCGACGAAAAAGTATACTCTTAACATTTGTGCGCAAAAATTCTGTTTTTTCATGGATCACTGTCGTGTTTATTGACATATTTCTCGAAGTAAAGCGTCCCAAGTGTCATAGCTTTGGTCCGGTTCGAAACTGGCTTGAGACTCAACACCGTGACTGTTTAGTGTTTACGTTGCCTGGTTGCGCTTTCATAACTTGCTGACCCATATCAACGCTAATGTTACAAACGTTGCAAAATTACCGCCGTTTTGAGGGAGTTTGTGTTATGACGCCAATAGACTTTCTGTCGCTGGCAAGTATTTTTCTGCGTTTAAAACTTTAGGATAAATCTCTTTCCGGTTTAGTTTCTGCGTTTTGCTTCAATGCCAACTGGGCTTAAAGCGTTGCGAATGTGTTGATAATCGAAACACGAACAAATCTCACGAATATCGTGGTTATGGAATCAGATATTTCATCTGCATGATCAGAAAATAAAAATTTCACAATAAAATCCCCGGCTTTTGACAGGTTTGCTTGTTAAACGAATGATGGTTGAATGTGTACACAAACAAATGGAGTTTGGTTGAGTTTTGTTTATCCTTTTCACGGTAAGGGCATTCGCAGTACATTTTAACCATTCCTTCAAACCGCAGAATGGTATCAACCTCGAAAGACAGCCAGCTTGTCCAAGATTCACCACAGAACCGCTTCCTCTCATGTTCTGAGGCCGCGACCGCGATCCTTGCTGCTCGGCAAAGGAAATGACACATCGCGGCGAAGCAGAACACAAGCCAAGAAGGCGCTGCGATTTTCGACGGAATTTTGAAGGTTGGTTAAAGTCAAAAGTTTTTTAAAGTGCATATTTTAACAGTGAACAAAGGAATGTCGTAAGTTTATTTACACAGCATCACTGCATATAGCCTTTTTACAAAGATAGTTGTTGACGGATTTGCGCAATTTAAGGCAAAGCAAGAATCCTCCTAAACAGATCCTAAACACTTTAACATGGCTGTTTCCTAACAAAGGCACTATCTGTCATTTTTTGTTCCTTATTAAAACCTGAATCAAAGAAGGATTAAAAAGCCCAAGTTGCAGCACAGTATCGTTCTTTTTCGCTATAATAACTCGGATCCCGGACGTAGTTTGTCCAGGTGTGCGGAGTCAGTTACGAGCGACGACCGTGAAATAAGTCAAAAGCCACCTTATAGTGTCATCAGATTTTCGTGAATTTGGTGTCGCGATGAAAACGACATCGTCCCGCATAAAAGTCACGTGGCATGTAACGCTCCACTGCGGCCGGTGATCTTGCTGGCGCGTCCCCATTTCCGCACTTGTGGGTGACTCATTGTCGGGGCCTGCGTTGGAATAGACACGATATTGTCCGCCCGGGGACTTTTGCTCGACTTACCCCGTATTTAAGGTTTGGTGTCAATCAGAAAAAACACTTGACATAATAAGTTTCCACCTGCTTATATGAGAAAGGTAACTCTAAATGCCGCGTTGGCCAAATACAAACCAACTTGGGGACCCAGAGAAATTATTTAATGCATTTGTATTTGGGGCACAATAAAGGCAGCAATGCGCATTGTTTTTGGTTAGCTTCCCGCAAAGTAATTATTCGAAGGCAAATTTTCGTCTTGCTTACCTATATCGTTGCCGCAACCTGTCTGGGGCACATTAAAGGCAGCAATGTACATTGTTAGTGATTAGTTGCCCGTATAAAAATGTTAAAACAAAAATTGTCGTCTTCTTGTTTACGTACTATTCAGTATTGTTAATTACAGTTGCAAGCAAGAAAACTGAATGACATTTTCAACGAAAAACTTTCTCCAGGATATGGAAATTAGGTGCCGCCATCTTTTCATACGATTCGCGTAATTTCCCAACATGTCTAGTCGTTTAATGCCACTATGACGTAACTTTTAAAATTCCCTAGTGGGCTAGTTGTAGTTGTTTAGCAGTTGTGTCGTCTGTTTCTGTTGGAGCGTGCACGATTTCTGTAACTCTAGATCTTGTTTGTCCTCTTCCATACATCCTGCCCACTCCAGAATAGTTGTGATGCGAGATTCGTGCGCATGTTCGTTTTAGGGCTGACGCAGTTCCGGGGATTGTCCTTTTCTCAAAACTAAATGAAGAGTAACGATTTTATCATATCATTCAAATTTATGTGCTAAATTTCCGGCAGTTTTGTATTTCGTGCGATGTGTTCCTGGTTCCTGTTATTCGATTTTTTGTGCATTTAATATTTCAGACAGCGATGTTATGCTAGTTTTTGATGATAGAGACTGTGTAAATTGACTTTTGGGTGGTTAGACGCAGCGTTGTTTTGGTGTCCAGACATTTCGTAACAAATCATGCGACCCCTGGCATATTTGAACGCCGTAGAGCGACGAAGGTCAAATAACCAAGGCGCAGTATGTAGAAACAATTCGGCGCAGCATAGGACAAATTTTCCTCGCGCTTCGGTCATAAATCTGGCGGACCAAATTGAAACAAGTCCACAGCGCGGTGCCGCAAATTACTGCGTCGCCTGTTGATGCAACAAAGCGAGGCCGCCAGTACGTTAAATTAGATTTTGTTGTCTTTGCAGGCCACGCGCCCGCTGTAAGTGGTGCGATGGAGCATGAACAGAGTCAGGGATCGCTTAAGCCCTGCTTTACGGCTGTAATTGGTCGGCAGCTTCGAAGCAGGGAGGGACGTTTCATTACTCAGAGCTTACTCGGCGTGTCCAACGAGACCGCAGCCCTTCCTTCAGCGCCTGTTGTCGGTTAAGATGATAAACAGCTCTACTTGGACCAGGCGTTTGTTTTGATTATGACCGCTCGCGCGTGTAAAGTGAATATGGGTGGTGAAAGTGAAGCCCGCAGAGATTAAATTACTTTTAGCCAAAAAACCTACTTAACGTGCTCTTTACTCAAATAACCGATCCCTGTAAGCGAGCACAGACGTGATAAACTTGTATAGTTCACGCGCGACCCAAAACAGTCTGAAAGCCATTCTACAACAAAATGAAACGAATTAGCACACTTACATGGGGCTCAGACATGCTCGGCAAAAACACATCGACAGTTGAACAAAATCACACCATCAAACGCGGGAGGATTATCGGCTACTCGATCACGATTTTTCACGTCTACCGGCGCGGTTGACTCGATCCAAACCGCGATAAAAGTCATCAGCGCGTTTTCCAAATTGCGGTCAAAGGAAAGTCACTCCTCGGTTCAACGCCGCAATGCAAATGAATGTCTGTCTGCTGTTATCACGCTCCAGACGCGCTGACACCACGACTTACCCTTGTCGTTGACCCCGAACTTTGCCGCAAATTTAGCTTGGGCCGTAATCCGTAAACGAATGGCCCGTACCTTCACGGTTCGCCGGTAAGCGAGGCACATGCACTCAAGAGAAACCAAGCGGTTCCAAACTAAACGGTGTAACTGTGTGGAGAAGAGATTCATTTGTGTACAAAACAATGCCGCACGCAAATTCTGATTAGCGACTCCTCATGTGACTACGAAACAAATTTGAGACTATATTTTTGTTTGTTTTCAGGATATTTTTCTGTCCATACCCTTTTAAAACTGCGACAAGAATTATAGTCGTCGGACGGTGGCGCCCACGAGTTTCTTGGAGAATTATAAACTGTGATTCCTTTTTCGCAAGCACAACGACAAATGGCCATCTAATTCAACATTACACTGAAACAGAAACTAGATACAAGAACCAGAGTGTGTCATTTTTTGTCATCAACTTTCCATCCTATCAAGAACATGTAGTATTTCGCTTTTACTTTTTTTGTGCATTTTAAGTTTCTGAACACCATATATAAGTGTTGTTTTATTGCAAAAGATTAAGTTTGGTGGCTTAAATGAGTTTATGTGTTTGAATTTAATAGAAATATTTATAGGTGCCACTGGCAGGGCAACATATGTGAAAACTTGAAAAATGTATTTAGATGCAAATGGGTGATTGCACTGCCAAAACGTTTTGTTGGTTCGAAATCACTTGCCACAAACACTGTTAGTACTTTTCTATATTATTTTAAGTCCAGTTACTGCCCATACTCTTTTAAATGAAATCGGAATAATAAGGCTTGTTGATGCAACAGGTATGAATACTTACAACATTATAGCCGAATGTGATTGAATGAAACACGTAGGGTTGCTGATATTGGTAAACTCCTTATGGATGGATTGTGCAAACAGACTGCTGTGTTCTTTTTTCTGAGAAGCTTGCGCTACATGTATAAATATATATGTTGACCTATTGCAAAGTTTTCGAATTGCTTCAAGCCCGACGATGCGTCCAATATATTTGGTTTGCTTGTGCCGTTGAAATAAATAACCTATTCTATCCTTGCCAAGCTTATATTGTCGATGTTGCACTTTGATCAAAACCAAACATTCGGACTGCAAAACAGCTGTCAGGTATTTAAAGCAACAATGTTTTACTGGTTTAAAAATATCAGCATGATATCAGCACTCTGTGCAAAATAAGGGACTTTCGCTTGCGTATCTCAACGGTATTAAATTCACTGTACAAAACAACAAACCGGGAGGTCGAAACTATTGACGATATGTATGTAGAGTAACAGTGTGTCTCGACTTTATAACCTTTGGCGTCAACGGTGATAGCACAAGTTGTGTAACGCTGATTTATTTAATGGTGAGTGGAAAAGTTTAGACTGGGTGATCTTCAAACTGGATCACGTGATACTAACGTGACAAGTACAGTAAAAACAGTGTAGTCCGAACCAATCCATAACCTTCTCCCTTTGCCGTCAAAAACAAGGCCCTGGTGACGTCGGTGTTGTCAAGGTTACCGGGGGGAGACAAGCGGTCGCGACGCTTTACGGCTGAGATAAGAAATCTTGAAGTGATGGAAGGCGTCGGCAATCTCTGCGTCGCCGGGGAGATTGACTGGGCGGTCTGGGTGGAAAAGAGAAAGATAGAAATATAGCGAAGGTCACGCTCCAAAAGATTTTGTTGACTCCCATGTCTGGATGAAACTGATGTTCTGAACGTTCGGGGTAACGAAGGTATACAGCGTTAACGAGACTCCGTTTTCAAAGCGTTTCCAATGTTTAACGAATGAGGTTAATATTTACCGTCTTAGCACACATGCAACTGAAGACAAGACCAATACCACAAACAACTTCTAAGGTGCATTTACCCACCTACATGTTTTTTTAATTAATGTGTTAGGATCGTTTTCGCAAAGAACGCCTAAACGTCATGGAGTGCAAAAGTAATATGGGGACAAATGAGACCAAAGCCTCCCGCGCAATCTTCAATCACTCAAAATCTTGTTTTCAAGAAATGCAGCCACCGAGTACCCCATTTTAGCAACCTGATATTCCCATGTGGATATTCCAGGCATCGGGTCTCGCAAATTCAATTGTGATGTCGTCGGCAAGACATCGGAGTCAAATAGGTTTTGGAAAGATCCAATTATTTCCAACTCGACGTAGGCGGATAATCCGGAGCATTGGAAACAGCAGGGGGTGCTTGAGCTCATGCTGGTTCATCTGAGTGTTGGTTATTGACGTGGGAAGGATGCTCGGTTTATCTCAGGCCAAATTTTCAAAACTCATCTTGTTGTGAAATGGTAAATTTATTGTTAGATGGACGTTTATAACACATCCATTTTTTTGAAGACGACCTGTAGAGGACGTCGAAACGTCGGAATAAAATTACATTTGCCAGAAGAGCTCTTTAAACTTGATACTATGCCTGGCAGCAATAGCTTATATATCCATTTTTCTGTTGTTTTACACTTAAGGTGCAAAAAAGAGAAGAGGCTTAGCATCGAAAGGTGCTGGGGGCGCTTTTGAACTTTAAACCCACAATTGTAGATACTTGTAATCGGTTAAGATTGTAGCAATCAAACCTGCGATAGTTAACGCGAGATGTCACGTGCAATGCCACGACCTTCAATTTACTGGCCAAGGTCAACAGGGCCAGGATAAGAGGATGGGCGTGAGAAAATGTCCATACTTTTCGGCACTTGTCGGAACTGATCAAAGACAATTCGCCTTGACGATGACCATCGCATGCGAAACTTCACGGCATATATACGAAAGATGAGAGTACACAAATGTAAACACAGGAGCATCGATTTTTTTGCCTGTACGCTCATTCTTAGCACCAGCACCTGTAACAATGTAAATGTAAACCAAATATAGAAACGAAAGTTTGATTGTTTGGGTATGCCCGGTGGGTTTGGGGGTAACTCAACAAATTTAACTCGTCAAAGTTTCACTACGAATTTCTACCAGCAAGTGTTTCTCACAAAGAAAAAAATGTCAACAAAAACTACTAGGTCGCCACGTCACGCAACTAGCACCGAAGCTGTGATTATGACAGTTTAATTGCGGCTTTGTAGCAGAGATAGTAAGGCGTGGTATGCACACGGACATGCAATTAGTTGTGTTAACGGGGTTATTAGTTCGTTATGCGACCGGGAAATGGGTCCTTTCGGAGGCAATTATTTGTTTTACGACGCGCGACCATTTCCGCAGTTGAAAGAACTTGTCTCTTTGACCAAGGTCGTTGTCTGCGGTGGCTGAAGACAAAGCAACGACAAACAGTTACGATTTCGCTTTGTCGACGTTCGGGCGACGGCGTTTCCTACCCACAACTTTTTTGACGTAATTACGCACTGAGACAAGTGCATCAAGCAACAATGGTTCTCGCCACCAACGTCGTTCACAACTTGCTGATCAAAGCCACGAGAAAGCAAAGAAAACTGTCAACTATACAACCAAAAACACAACACTTGATTGCAGTTGCAATTATTTTCTATGGAGAAACAAAACATAGCGACACAATCGCCCCAATACAATCATCAAGACGGAAATACCTGTATAGGTAAAGGCGGACAAACACTGCAGGGTAGGCTACAATTGTGGTAAAATGGCAGTGTCGTAAAACAGACCACATTAAAATCCCCCGATCTTGCATTTATGCTGTACAACTTTACAAATTTTCCATACGTTGCATTTAACATCAAGGCAAGCGAATCGCACCCGAACTCGATCTTTACCAGTCCGTGTTTAATGAGATACACTGAAGTCGGCAATGATGTTTCCCAACCAAGGGTAGCATTAGTATCATGGTCTGCTCTTCAGCTCTCGTGTGTGGCCGCGGCGAAACCTAACCGCACGTTGTGAGTTCGAGGACGCAGGGGTTCGAATGGGTTTGTCGACGTACGTGTATTACCTCAATAACAGCGAACTTGACAAATAGACGTGGATTTTGTGTGCTCCCGGGTCGCGCGAAGGTTTTTGTTGTTGGTTCTCTGCTGGCATGCTATCCAATCTCCAAATAGTCAACTTGTGTTTATTGTAGAAGAAATACTTTCCAGCCACATGTTGGTTACGTTTTGTTTTACTTTTCAACAGACTACCACAAGACAAAAATTTTGGAAACACTTTCAAAATCACCCTTGTCTGCGCCGCAACAACGTGTGAGTGAAAAACGTGTACAACACCAGTTGTCTATTAAGGTTAGCTTTACGTATGCATATTCCTTCACACACATACATTTATAACGATGCTGAAGAATGCCACATCGATGTTACATAACTGTGCCAACATTAAAGAGTAACAATTATCAGTGACCCCGAAGTGAAAGTTCAACTTATATTTGAAAAGCTAGCTCAAAATACTACGAATTCGCAACTGGCTTAAAATAGCATTTGGAAACTGGCTTGAACAATACGACAGTGCTGTTGCCGCACAGCGTGAGAAGGGATTTGGTCAAAACAGGATATTGGCTTTGATAGCGGTTTTGTGGGCGATGTAAATCTCTCCCAATACAAGCAAAGATTAGTATTTTGAAGCCTGGATTAGGGCAAGGCCAATAAAAACCTTCTCCAAAGCCGGATGAAAACTTATTTAAGGCGTTTTATTTCAATATGTTTAAGGCGGATGCAAGAAGATTACAAACTAAACAGTAGCATTACTGCTGGTAGGAAAAACTTTGATTCAGCCTTTGCCAAAATCTTATGCGAGGAAGTTGCCCACTAACTTTTCATCCAAGGTTTCCTTCAGTCTTACTTTCATGCGTGGCAAAGTTGATGCGAAGATAGTGTGGAGGCCCACAGTAAAAGGAAATGAACCCGCAAGTGTGACTACCAAACCTTTTTAACGGCGGTGTCTGTGGAGGTTTGCACTGCGCCGACCGACAGCCGTTTCCATGAGCATCCTGATCCTATGCCATCACCTGGCAAAACACCCAACCTAAAACTTGCACACGAACAAAGGCGCTTTTCGTAGAAGAACGTTAAATGAGTTATAATGTGAACCGACAAACTCATTTAAGATCAATGGCAGCAAACAAACTACTTGGTATTGGTGAGGTAGCGGTGGGAACAACATCACGCCGCGTCAGGATGTTTTGCACTAGCGCTGCACGAAGCACGTGACGAAATAGGCGGGAAACTTGTTTACGTATTTGGCGGCGTCTTGGTTACTGGCTCCTTGCGAGGCTCAAGAACATCTTTCTTTCCTTTTCTCTTGCTTGTGCATGTGGAAAACTTGACTGCGCACCAGGGCTGTTAAATGATGCGCTCGATTAACTTCAAAACTGATCAACATAAGAGACCATTCGCGGAAATGAAGCTAGCGTTGCATGCATGAGGTTGTGTTGCATGCAATTGAAACCTCGCTTACGCATCAGTAACAATTCAACCACATTAACCACCGTCTTCTGTGGTTGCAAATACGCAAGGTGCAGCAATTACAGTGTTTGCACGCCTGAACTGTTATCTCGACATAAACTTCAACCCTTGTATCCCCCAGCAACGACAACAAGACGGTGAATGCGGTTTGCAATGTGATTAAACTTGATAAAGGCAAGTGAAGACTTTATGCAATGCACAAGTGTAAAGTTACACAAATGAACACATAACAGAGCAAAGATAGCAGAAACACCATATCTCATGTCAACCAGCAACACCATAGGCGTCATCACCAACGCAGCATTTTACTTTCATGGCAATCCATCAAAGTCCAAAGGTAATCGTGAGGCCGTTAGAGTCGTTCACCCGCAACAATGTGGTTGCTTTTCTGGAAGTTTAAACAAAAACCCGTCGCCATAAAAGAATAAATTATACCCGGGGCACGCTGTCAATCGTTAGCCAGAAGAGGTGCTTGAACTCGTCGCGTGCCAAACAACTCCATCTCTTGAGATGTGTGCGGGTGAATATTGACGGGAAAAACAGACCATCTTTGCAATACCCCAGGTTTAGGGCAAGGTAGCACGTTCAGGGTTTGGTTCTCTCAAATTTAATTCGTTCGTCCGCGGTAAAACTTGGTCAACATTGATATCGCTACCATTTAACAACTGTTTTACGGCGGTAACAGGTGTGTGGGACCCAGGACAAACATAAAATGCAAGCTGTTAAACAATAACCTATACCTCGACTCTGTGCTCAGCCACCTGTGTTGCTCGTTTAAACGTAAAACTTTGTTTGCCGCAATAGGTTTTTAACCGGTAGTAGTGTTTACAATGCAAGGAACTGTTCCTCGTGAAAAGATGAGTGTATAAGTATGGTGGGTTTTGTCCGCAACCATAAAGTTTTATGCAATTGCTGCGGCATTTAATTTCCACATCTTTGCCCTTGTAATACGTGTGTTTGATCACGTAGGCACTAGGCTACAGCACCGGACACTTAAATATACTCACAAGTTTATCGTCGACTACAACAACACCGTACTTCAAGCAATTGAAAATCTAAAACCGTCCTTAAATCGATTTTTCATCCGATTAAAACGATCGATATTAACAGAGATCCAATTTTGTTTAATCCACGCCATTAATTCAAACAATACTTGAATCAACTCTTCGCCATTATATCAATCGTGAACTTAGTGCTCTCAATATCGTGGCTGATATTAACGGAAATGATGAAGGGTTTTTGGCCTTTGTACACTAAAAGATTCCGTTGTCCACTGAACAAAACTATACATCATTACGAGTTTGTCGCCCCGCAACACGCGTAAAAGTCTCGCCGTTACGTTGAAGTGGCGTCCGCAGTGTTCGTTACCCACAAGCCCAATCTTTACAACAGACTTCGAGCTCAGACGTAAACAATCGCAGATTTGGCTTTAATAAACTTACGCTATATTTTAAAATTAAAACATAACAACATTGAAACTTTAGGGTATCAGATTGTTTATCCTGCAAATGTTGATGAAAAAATATTGGCACAATTGCATGTTAGGTTTGTTTCTGTTTAGCAGTATTTGATGCACAACAATGCAACAACAGTTAACTTGGTCAGGATGGCAAAGATTTCCTGTTTGTACTGTTAGAATGCCTGTACACCCCCTTCAATCGGGTTGACAACAAAGCAAACATGATTTCAATATATTATTTTTTCTTTCCGCCACGCCTGAATTTGTTTTAATACGACGGATGAACTTCAGCCATGGTTTATACGTTCGTGACCGGACACAAAGGTGTGCAAGTGTAACAACACGCCCTTTCCTTTTGAAACCTAATTCAAACCTCATCGTCGTCTGTCAATATTGTTTCTAATGTGACATGAGGTTTATCTAATTACAGTTTTATTATTTGTGTGTGATCGGAAGTTTTAAATCTTCTACTGCTATAAACTATAGACTGAAGCTTTCAGTACACTTACATCAGTCATTGTTTTTTGTCATGCAATGTAATATGTAAAAATACAAATTTTACATTGCATGACGAAAAGTTCGGACTGATGTAAGTGTGCTGATTACTGAAAGCTTCAGTCTAGTATATATTATATACGCAACCAAAATCTTCTGTAATGAGCGCGCGTTGATTCAAGACAATTTCTGTATATAAGCACAGTTTTATGACGTTATGTACCCTGCGTTTTCTGCAATGATTTTGCATCATAAAGTTCGTCTGAATTTTTTGGCTATACATCATAAATTTTCAGTTTTAGCGCAGCGGAGGGACGCCGCAGTAGTAAAATTAAAAAGCGGGGTTAAGCAAATAAATGAAACCCCGTTAACAGATGATTGCGAACAGTGAAAGGGGATCTCAGTTAAACAGCACCTACTTAACACTGGGCCAAACTGCATTCGTGTTATTTGTTTTGGCAAGGATAACACGTTCAGATTCGACTCCTGCACAAAGCGAAGGGCAATGAGAAAGATCAATAGCAACACCATGTACAGCTGCCGAACTGGAAACATAAACGCAGGAAACGACCTTTGCAGTGTAATCCAAACAAGGCCACCGGTTGTTATCGACATGCTTGGAGCTAATTTACAAGCCTACATGCGAGCAAGAATAGCCACCTGTTTTGCTTGACGAGGGAGGTTGCTTCCCAACGGGACCAAATTAGACATGAGCACGCGCGAAAAATCTTGTATGGTAACGAAGTTCCGGGTTGTTTCTAAAATAAATTGTGCCTGTTTATGGAGCGTGGAATAGCTTCACAAATAAACGTTAAAGATACAAACAAAGTATTTTGAAACCTGTAGCGGCAAAGCGAAACGTGTTCGAACGTACGAAATGAAATTCAACATAGCCACAAAAACTCTTTGATTAACGTTGGTAGGTATGATAAATATTGCCAGTTTTCCGTGTTTGCGGTGATCTGTCAGTCAAATGACAATTTTCTTAATGAACAATTGTGGTTGAAAATCTCGGGCTCAGGAATGTTCCGACCCCTTACAACGGACATAGTTTCATTTCACTCTGTCAACGCGAGTGTGATATCAACTGCTTAGGGGAATTAAAACAAGCGAATGGCTGTTGTTTGCAATGTTTGAAACCACAATGGACCGAGTGTGGAACGCAACATTTCCCAACAGCCTAATCCATTGTGAGTCACTTGGTCGTTGCGCGATAATCCATCACGCAAACTGACACAATACGGAAGCGTTTTATGATTCAACAAAAATATTTAGGTTGAGAACATAAGCCACTCAACAAGTATTGCGGGTTTTGTTTTTTCCTTATTTGGTCGAATGACGTCACTTCCAATATTTTCGCTTGGCGTTTATTGATATTTGGAGGCGATTACGGAAAGGGGGTAGTTTACTTTTCTGTTGAGCGTGTTTTTGTGCGAAACGGCTCTATGGTGCAGACCGGATATAAACATTCCGCAGTGTTTACTTGCACTCCTGAGCCTGCTTTAAGCCGTGAAAAGCGACACCAAGATCGACTAACAATCGCACTTTTTGGTGATAACTTTCTTCGTCGTAAAATTGACACCAAAAACATAATCGTATTTTATGCACGCCAACGGCGAATAAATTTGGAACAGAAGAGGCAAAAAGAGATCACGCAGGTTTAGGAATAATACTTTCAAACGGCACTCACTGACTTTAAAACGACACTGCGTAAAATGAAAAAAATTATTGCGCGTTACTCATTTCCTGGTTACTGGCCCGGTCAGCCTACTGAGTATAGGCACTACTCCATCTACCTCTTCAATATTCATTATTTCCTTCTTTCCTAAAGTAAATATCCCACATGAATTACGTTATATAGAGAAAAAAAGGCCTCATAGGATTTTATAAAACTGAATTTCGATCAACCTTTTGCAAAAAATGAAATGAAGTACAGTTTCTTAATTTGTTTTTTTGATATTTTTTGTTTGATAAACGCTGTCACCAACCAAGTTCATGTTGATGTCGCAAAGGACTTAACAGTACTTGTGGATAAGCTAAAGCACAGTTCAAAGTAGACTGTGCGATAAAGACTACCTTTGAAGCACATTAAAAGGCAGACCTGGCGTTTTTAACAGAGCCTTTGTTTTGACGGGTGTCAACAGTTGCGCTACAAAGCAGTTGTGATGTAAATGCCCGTTCGCCTTGCTGCTTCGGAACTTGCAACCAGAGCATCACGCTGGTTTACAAGGGAAACTGCTGTACCGTAAATCGGGCGCAAAAAGCTTTTCGACCTTGGCTGTGAAATGGGGCAAGTACATAGGGCGCGAAGTTTTCACTTTTCTGGCTCTTGGTGTCACCTTTCACGAAAGTCGATAGTAGAGGTCGAGCGCCGGAGTCTGTTTCAGTGTATATTAACTGGTTTTGCACGTGCCACCTTTGCCTGCTGTTGAGTAATTAGCAGCGGATCGCTAGTTGGGTGAATAATATATGAGCTCGTTGCCATGCGATGCTGTCGGTGCGCCTTTCATCACGTCCCTGATACCACAAAGAAAGGACCGTGATTTACAAACCAACTGGGCTCGATCAAAGGACAGATCCATATAGTGACAAAGGATTAGCAAAACAAACGTTTTCACACACGATTTTACGCTTGCAACAATATGTCACGAAGTCGTGTTCAACAAGTTTACTTTCTATTAGACAATGCAGATAAACCGATGTGCAACAGCAGTTGTTCTAAACCACTGAACAATGGCGATTTTCATCGATTGCGATGTCAGTGTTGTTTTTGCCCGAGTGGGCACTTTCGTTCAGCCATCTGTTGCTTGTTACGTCACAGAGCAACAGCCGACAGCCCTGACGTTCGCCGCTGCGACATATGCTCTGTCCCCCTGAGTGCGCCGTATGTCGGGCGCAAATTATCGCCTTTCACCGGCGATTAAAGCAATTTGGCAGCAGAATAATGCAACGCGTGCCACTGTGACCACAACATATTCTGAACAATGAACATGTGTTAAAGGAATTGTCGCGAGAGCTTGCGACTTTGGAACGCGAGCATCAAACAGCGGTAAAAATACGGGTTTGGAAAGACGACCCTGCATTTAGGATAAACATTTGTAGCAAAATGACACGATATACAGCTTGTAGTATGTTTTCATAGGTGGAAAGATTATTGATTTTTGTCGAAGTATATGTATACTTTTCTAAGCCAATCATAAGCAGCTTTGTCGACAAAAGTAGGGCACAAGGTGTTCACAAAAACCACAATCCGGCTTCGTACACAACGCATGTACTTAGGTTGCATTTTCCGTTTTTTTAACAAATCCAATTAATCTTGTATTTATCGTTTATAGTGGGGTACGTTACAGGTTGGTAAAGGTAGTTTTCATTGTTTTATTGTTTTCCATTGTATCATTTTAGTAGTGTTTTTGAAAATATTTATTTCTAATTCATATACAACAGTTAAACATTGTCAAAATTCTACAAAACTGTTTCCAGCTAAGTCAGTACGCCAATACGCGTACATTTTGGTGGAACGCAACGAACAATGAAAGTTAACTTGTACACAGGCGCACAATGGCTGTCATATGTCGCATTCGTTGCTGTGCACTGAGCGTGAAAATCGATTTAATCTTGTCTGCGGGAATCGAACAGATGTGTGGCGCGATCGGGTCGCCGGTGCTGGTCGAGTAGGTGAAGAGAGAAGCGAAAACTAGAGAAAAAGGCAATAATGATGAAAAAAGAGAAGGGCGGAGAACCCATGGAGAAAAAAAGAGACACAGGGCAATAAGAGGAGGGGCTCGGATTTCGAGAAGCAAACGGTTGTAGTACGTCGGTTGGATTTGAATGGCGTAGTCGACCGTGTTGTTGGCGAGGGCACGCCCGGACAAGACCTGAACAAGTCTGAACGTAGTAAACGGTCATTTAGTAAGCAAGTCAGCGCTGGAAGGGGCGGTCGCAGTTGCTTAGTCGTTGTGTTTTACGTTATCTGCTATAAGTTTCACATTATAGGGTATTTTATGTAAGGAAGAATGTAATTGGTTATTTTACTTATAACATGCATTATCTAACCTACAAACGGTTTGAGGCAAATTTGCTAAACTGTAAGACTGATTACCTGCAGTATAGAGAGCTAGAGGTAGCAATGTTTGGTTTTTAAAAGTCGATTATATAAATAATTAACTTGCTCTCAGTCAGATAAAGGTCGTCAGTGTGTAATGTGTGTGTTGTTAGCAGCTGGGTGCATGTCTCGACTTGTCTGTTATTGTTTGCTAATGTGAGTCATTTTTGTTCAGATACCTTTTTTGTGAGACTTACTAAAACAAGTGCTAGCAACAAATATGGTTCCTCCACCAACATACAAATCGATCGGTTCTGCATTCGATGCCATCTGTCAGCCTGACGAGAAACCCAGATTTCAAGCGTGCAAATCACTGTTCGGTCGGTCAGATCCAATGGAAACCCGAAGAATGCTGAATGCAACTCTCGACAATGAGAAAAGACGACTGGTTGGCGATTGGGAGTTTGACGCCGCGTGGGTCACCGCTGCGGCAAAACCAGTATCGAAGCCCCGCCTGACAGTGCCAGCGAGCCCAAGAAAACGTCGCTTTGAATGGGAACTGCTTGACAGCGCTTCGGTCCCCCAGTTCTATGTCCGTGGTCCCCGGCGACATCACTCGGAAACCTGCAAGCTTTTGGAATCCCGACGCCAACGACTTTCGCCAATGCCGTTGTCCTGCCGCGATGAAAACGCAAGTCCAAACCGCCCAACTAAATCCACCAAGAAGAATGGCCCATCCAAACGTCTTTGCCGAGGTCTGAGTTTCGCGAGCCCACCTAAAATCACTGAAGGCAACATCAATACATCACTTGCACGTTTTGTCACTGCCCTGAGAGTGCCCTTGCCCACCTTCTGCGAGGTTACCCCCGAAGCCAAGGGCTCCACCGTGGAATCGCCCAAGCACGCGTCGCCGTTACGTCACGCTGATGACGTCACTGTTTCTTCGCCGCCTCCGTGTAATGTCCAGCCGACAACACCGCGACAGGATTCAACAAAAACCGAAGGTTATCAAACCACTGTGAAAACCAACCTCTCTGGTGCCACCACGGGGTCGAAGCGACAACTTTTTGCGAAGCCTTGTGAGGAAAGCAAACACCGAAAAGATGTCAAAGGATGTGTCCAAATGACCCTTACAGGTAAATGTTTAAACATGTACACATTTAGTTGATCAATTTGTATCTCTGAAACTATGTGGCATTTAACGGTTAAATGGCCTTTTTGTGAAACAGTTCAAACTTCCAACCAGCCACGCGTGTCTATTGTTCGACGCGTTGTTGTCAATTAAATAGATCTAAGACAATTAAACAAATACGGTTCGAAACGGAAATGATAGACAATGCCACCTCTTTTTGACGAACACGTAAAATAAAGCTAGTGTGCTAAACACGTGGAACTATACCTATAGCGTGGGAAATGAGTAGTGGTTATTAATAATTCATTGTGGGAAATCGGCCCCTATCGCCAGTACTTCGGCTTATACCTAATCCAAGCTTTTATCGCTAGTCTTAAGTGAAACCTTGTAAATATTTATGGCTCACTTCGTCGACAAAAATAAATGCTTACGCGTTCGTTCAAAGCTGTGACCAATACCATTACATTACGTTCGCTTGCGTAAATTGTAGTTGATTGACTTTTGACTCCGTGGTCGAAAGCACTTGCTCCATAAAACTCGGTTAGAACGTACGTGAAAAGTTTTTTACGGCCTTCCGAAATGCAGTAATGCATGTTCCTCGCAGCGAAACGCCGCAGGCGCCGGCTTCCCACAGAGCCAAACATGCCGCGCGCAGCGATTTATTGCATGCAAGTGCCAACCTCCCGCGGCGTTTACGACTTGCACTTGTTTATTGCCAACTTTTGCGGCCTGGCTCCCATGGGAAAGTGGGTAGATAGGCATCTCTGGTTTTGTTTGTGCCAACACAGCACCAGCTTCTGTTCAAGACCCTTTGACAAGGGCAAAAAACGCTTTTCCACACAGAAGTTTACCAATACAACTTTTATTTACAGAAATGATGCCCCGAAAGAAATTGCGTTCTTCCACCATTGCAACCGAATCCGACAAGGCCAAACCTGCCAGTGGCAAATTGACAAATTCATCACAAACACCCACTGAAGCATCGCAATAAGGTGAGCACCAAGACAATAAACAAACCTAAAGTCGGTCGACACTAAATGTTTATTGGGTAATGGCCGTCGCGTGCCAAATCAAACCCTCTTTAACCTAGAATTGCAAATGTCAAGAGCAGCACGCGTGACAAGATAATGTCATTGAGGGATGTGGACGGTGTGGCCATCTTTGCGTATTCTACTGTCTTACCGCCAAAGACCACGCGCGGTGTACTGGCCAATAATGGATTTAGGGATTATGTTAAATGCATTTTACAAATGTCAATTGCATTACTGGCGACGAGAAATGACAATTACACATGGTTTAAACGCTGATAGCAAATCCATTTAGGCATGGGCGGGCGTTATGAATTAAATTCATACAGTTGTAAACTAATCAAAACCAGCTCGTTACACCTAGTTCGTAAACCGATAATAGCATTCCTTTTCACCGGAACTTGGCAAATTCCAATCAGTCGACGAAAGAACATCCGTTCACTCGAATACCCCGACTAACGTGGGAAAGGGGAGCGAGGGCAGGTGTAGGACAACTGGTCACCGTAGCCCGCCTTTGTTACATTGCGATTTCGGCGTCGTACGTAAGTACTCACCCAACCGTCGTTACCTTGCGTAAACACTAGGCCCAGGCAGGTTTAAAGCGCCTTTAAATGTCCACGCTACGGCCCGGGCCACAAACAAAACGCCATGGAGTAATCTAACAATACAAATACTACGCTCCAGGCTCCGAGTCGTGCGCTTTGTGAGGAGAACGACAATAAACAAACGACTTTCCATTCGCACCTAACAAAACGCCAAGAATTCGAGTCCTGACGGCGACACCTGGGTACCGCGTAGGCGCTAGGAGAGCCAGCTTAAGTTGGGGGACGTGGGAACGCCCTGGCATAATGGCGTCGGTTGTTACGTCACAATGGCGTAGCCATGTACTTCTCAAGTGGCTTTAGTAGCGCATACAAGTTTCGCGTAACGAACCTGTGGGAAAGCGATGACTACGTGAACTGACTAACTAAAAAAACGTGCCGTATATCGAGCTAATGTATCGCCTTTCATCTTCGAAACTTATGCAACTGTGCCGGTTGCGATATACAATTTTTGCATTTTCGTGCTATGCCGGAAGTGTGAAATTCGAGCCCCCTTAACTACAGCTTCCATTTTCTTTGTATTACGCTTGTAGCAAGAAAGGTCGGCTTTGTTTGCCAACAAGGCTCTTTGTTGCGTTGCAATCGTTCTCCCCGCCACAGCTGCGAGCTCTCGCACCACCCAGTGCATATCGTAACCCTACGCTTAGCCGCGGTCGCATAAAAGTGGATACAAAAACGTATGGGGGCGGTTACACAAGTCAAGGGCACTCCCTGGTTTGAGGGTCGTTGACAATCTATTGAAACACAAAAGCAAATATGATGTCACGCTAAATCTACATTACATCATAGTTTGACAAACAGACAATGAGGAACCGACTGCTAGTAGTGCTTTCACTCAGACTCATAACTTTTATTTTTATCTTTACAGAATATCCATTGGATGCGTTCACACAAAAATCATTTTACCTTTCTGCTGATGCTGCCCGTACGGAACCAAGCTGCCAATGTCACCAATCATAACCAATACAACGATTCTGCCATATATGACAACTGCCTCTACGAATGAACCCTGTGCATTTTCGATTTCGTATTACTTTTTCGTTTTGTCATGCCTTTCGTTTGACCCCTGCCACCACACGTTTGGCTGGCACCCAGTGATCTTTGCACGATCTGTAGTCAGGGACGCTCGTTCAAATTTATCGTTCGATGCACACGACTGTACCGACAACTGTGTTGCCATATTGCCCGGCAGCTGGCCAAGTGAAAAGCATTGGTCCACAACCGGACCGAGGCACTTTTGCTTATCTGCACAAACGCGATTCGTGGAATTCTATAGGATAATATACACAGCCGCTGTGAAGTTCACCTTATTTTCGTGCACCATGTTTTTTGGGAGCTTTATTTATGTTCGCTTGATACGTCGTACCACCGGCTGCTCCACCATTTTAGATGGTGGATGTGTGACTCCTTCGTTCAAGTTTCTGTTTCTTCTAGAACTTTCTGTTTTGTGTTGCTGGCGCTGATGTTATCACAAAATAAAACGCCCACACACTGTATTTTTGGTTGTTTTCTGTAAATATGGACAGTTTTTAACATTTAGTCACAAAAAGGACCAAACTACAGTTTCGAGTGACTTAAGACACCAAGCTTGTCAGAGTAACTCATATCTCCACAAATAACTTTACTTTTTCTCAACAATTTTAGTGCGTTTGAAGTACTACATACTATTTTCAACCAAATATAGAAAAGGTAACTCGTATGCTTTAGCGAAGGAATAATTGATTGTTTGCCTCGCTGTGGATCGCATTCCAGCAGCCACGAAAGACTGCAAGATCAGGTTACTGCAATGGTACGATCTCCAACCATAAGCAATGAAAACCGACAAACGGAGACTCTTAAATATGTATGATCTGGCACCGTAGGAAGGCACAAATACTGAATACGTTACGGTGTAGAAGTTTACATTAAAACGAATTTATTAATGTCAAATGCTCTACACTGGGAACAAAATGCGGCTGATCAATGCAAAAGGCAACAGTCACAATGCCGCATTTAAGAATCTGTCGCATAAGGGAGGGTTCCTTCTGGAATGTGATCCCAACAGCCTGAGTGAAACCCGAGATGTTTTGGAGCCCTCGGCCACACGTGTGCATCGTTGGCGGGAAATCTCGCTAGCCAATCAGCGCACAGTGTTGTTACTATCGAGCTGTCGGAGAATGACAACGCGGCAGCTTTGCGGAAATTATTAAACGTGTTTGGCCGCGCATTGAAAAGTGCTCGAAATTTTCCTCATCAGAATTAAAGCCATCTGAAGCGCTAGCCTTTCTGTGCCAGCAAAACGATATTTTCTCCAGCCTACTTCGAGTGTCCCTTGCCGACAATTTCGCCCAAGGAGAAAAGTAATGTTACCGCTGTCTGTTGGCACTAACCCAACAGGCGAACGTTTGTTGTTGTGATTTACAACACGCTTTAATCAGTCTTGTGCTAAAGCATGAACGCTTTAACCAGTCTTGTGCATTTTGACTTGACGTTACTTCGCTGTTGATCAACTTTGAACATTATGGTCCCGCAAGTTTACATTGGTTAGTAAGCGAAATTTAACGATTTTGCTAAAGATAACAATCCTCAAAACAAATACTATAGTCATATGATTTTCAACCTTTAATGGGTTATGTCAGTACGTGTGCGTGGCGGGAGAAAAACAGTTTCAAAGCCAAGGATTTTTTGTTTGGCAAAATTCCACAATGTACAGCCACATGAAACGAGAAATGAACCACACCAAGCGATGTACAGAGTATGGCCAAACTTGCGATCAAAGCGAAAATGCCGCCCAAGCAGACGATAATCTAATGGAGCTAACTGGTTTCCAGACGACCTTCATTAACGAACAGCAGTACTGGCGTGTAAGCCTCAATTTCCCTTGACCATATTAGCATGATTTGTATTAAGCCTTCAGTCGATAGTACTTCGACGGAATGGCCTTTTTAGGCTACGCTTCATAATCTTGCTGTCAATCACCGATAACTGTGCAATACAGTACTAATTTCGGCTGACATGGAGTTAAATAAAACAGTAACAACCCCACACCCATTTTTCTACCAGAAGATTATCAATTTAAACCAATGCTGCATTTGCTAGCATGTAGGTCTTTGTTTCAAAGCTGATGATTCAGACAAAATTATGTTTTTTTGGCAGAAATCAACATGAACACCACCAAACGGTCTACGTTTATCTGGAACACTATCTAAATGGTACGATGAAGTTATTCAAAAAAGTTTTGTAAAAAAAAAACTGTTTCAACAAGTTTTCAAAAAGGATTTGCTCTTGGATACATGATGTTAATATAGCTGCACGATTTTCAGACAACGGAAGCTACCATTTACTTACTAGAGGAGTTAGCATCACTCCGCTCTACATACAAGACAGGAGAAAGCGTCAGGATGTGCATATAATAATCGGTTTGGAGAAGTGAATTAAACCATTGGGTGGTTCATTTTTTGTACTAACAAACGAGATTATAACTTGCACGCACGGTGATAAAATTATTTGCTGTCAATTTCGCTTTGCCTGTAGCAAAACCTTATGATGTAAATGCTTCAAAACAGCAAAGAACGTTACCATGGTAATTATTCAGAAGAAGGGCGCAAAGAGCGCAGATCTTTCTCTGAAGCGAGCGTGCAAACGTGCGGTCGTATCCAATTTCTGCTGGACATTCTAATTGGCAGTGGCCAGGAAGCAATGGTCACCACATGATACGTTAAAGGTCCCGCATTACCTAGTGCTCTGCTTATGTTTTTTCCCAGTCGGGAAACATGCGATAGTGAAGACTGACACTAGGGATATTTGACCCCAATATTGTGGTACTACAGCGTCCATCTATTTTCGCGGATTTTCCTAACCGTAATTGGGAAGCCAGTAAGTCGCATTGTCCATAGCAGCGGTGTGTGGCACCAAACCAACCCAACAAACCTGCGAAAACGCCATTCGTGCGGTGTGGTCAGTTTCCTCGGACAAGCATTTCTTGCAGCATACATGTTCTTCACCGATGCTAAAAAAATGAAACTACAATTTGTAAGACTATGAATCATGAGATTTCCAAATACGTTTGACAAGTTAGACACACGACTCTAGGGGATGTGGTTTTGGGACTGTAAACAAACGTATTTTGCAAACTCTCGCGTTACCTCATTGAGTGTAGAATAAACGCGGGAACGGACGTTCCTTGTGTGAAACGAAAACACCGCATAGACACCCACTTCCCTGGGCACAGACGCCCCTTGTTTAACACAGGAAGGATCGTGCCACATACTTAAACATACGTCGATGCGTTTTTATGGGAACTGACAAAGTCAAATGAGTTGTGCGTGGTTCGAGGTATACCATTAAGGACAAAAAGCGTTTTATGTGATTATCTCACAGGCTTTGGAAAATGCTTTTTTATATTTACAAACAATTGCCTGTGTCGGTTTTTATGTTGTGTACAAAATTGGGTATCCCGCCTTGTTATCGGGCGAACGATGTCTTTCAATTGACATGAATAGTATGCAAACTAATCCGCTCAATTTAATGATCCAGTACCATCGATTGAACCAACAAACACGACATCCACCTGCCCCTTATTTTGATTGTTACAGCGAAAGCGGTTTAAATGAACGATTTCATTCAAATTTGCGACACATCTTATGTCGGCACTGCACGTGCTGTTAGGTGAACATCTAAACAATCGGAATTAGAAGTACTGTTTCCAAGCAAATAAAATAACCGCAGTAAAATCCTATAGTACAAAATGATATAGTTTAACAAAGACTTAATAAATATTCGTTTTGTTGCCTTTAATAAAACGAAGGAATTAAAAAATATCGACTGACTTTTTCTGTTACTTTGAAACAAGTTCAATTTCGGTAGATTGTTTTCGAACCAACGTTAGGTTTTAGTCCCTAACCACTTGTTGTAAGCATGTTGGATATCATGTTTGGAGTGGAACAGTTAGCACGTGTAATACCTTAAATTACTACCCTTTGACACTGCCCAGTTTTTTATAGCTTGGCAATCTTTAGGGTGATTTTGTGATGTAAAGGTTGTGATGTGATAAAATTTCTGTCGCACATTGAAATGAACACCAGGCATTTACCAAAATATCTTCATTTACGTGATTACGTGCCAATACTTCAAGAAAATCCATCTTTGAAACGGCGGGATTGTGTATGTTGTATCAAACTATCCTTTAATTGACTCAGATTCGATCCAAAGGAGATTTAAAACGTGATTACACGGTTGTGTTCAGAATTATGCCTCGATGGATTCAATAATCCGCAATACCCACACCCGTCGCAAAATTTCAAATGTCATTTCAATCCAGACTAATGTGACCGATAGATGTAACGGGCACCTGTTGTTTCTAATCTCTACTCGCTGTAATCTCAAGCACAAAAGCTGAAGGGTTCGTCGCGATGGGGTTAATATTGACAGTATGGAGAGATCATCTGCGCTATAATCTCTCGACAATACACAACAAGTACGATCGTGACGCCGCATCGCCACGTCACAAACTAGGTCACAAATTTTCCCGCCAACAAGTTGTCACGTGACCTGCGCACGTGGGAAAGTGTTTCTAATTTCTGGTGATCTCTAAACTTCGGCGACAGGTTTTATGAGGCGTAAGCTCCCGCGGTGCACGGCGCAGACGCCCGCGGGCTATAGCGGCGCGATATGTTTACTACAACCTGCACGATGATTGTTGAGATTGTTTCTCCAGTTGCGCTCGTCTCGTCCCAGTTGACAAGTCGCCGCCACTTTAAATCGCATTGTATTTCAGGACCAAATTGTCGCGAGCCAATTACAGGGGACAGCTCTTTTAAAATAGAAACTGCAGTTACAGGTTGACAGAGGTCAAGCTATTTTTTACTCCAATGGTTTATAGAAGGTAGATCTTTGAGTGTGTGATTTTGAATTGGCGACATAACGGCATGACCTACAAAATACCTGAGTCCACTTTCAATCGAATTTCTTTATTACTACAGATCATCAAATTCCATGCATGTACCATACTTAAAAGTATGCAGTCATTGTACATTACTTGCTTCATTTTTTTTAAATCGATAGGCCTTTGTGAAAACACTTTCTATCATATTCATTTTAACAACACTTCGAAAGGCCTTTTTGCGAAAAACATAAAGATTATGACGAAGGACGTTTCTTCCACGGCATTCGCAAGGCCACGACGAAATCCGCACTACAAACAGCCCTGTGGATTTCGCCGTGCCCAGATTACACCCTTCCTAATCCACCTTACCATATTCGGCGACACAGGGTTGTCTATGGATCAGCATCAGATTATAATCGGATGAGGCCTATACACCAGTCAAGGAGCTTGCGCAACTCGCGTGCCGACCGCCTTCAAATGTTGACACCTTTGTGTTGTCGGAGCTGTAACGTCTTACAAGGGCACATAATTTAATCGGCTCAGCATTACGGTTATCTCCACAAAGGGCGTTTTTGTGTATTTGGTGCAAAATTATGGTTTATTTAAATGAGCTTTTAACGGGTTCTGTGACACACGAGCCGAACAAAAGATGGAGCGTCTGGCAGTAAGGCGCAACTAATTATTTGACCCAAAAAGATATGGTAAGAATAACGATGTACTGATACAGAAATCGTTCTAATGCACGCATGCTTAACAGATGATTCCTGTTACATATATTGACAATACTTGGCTGACAAATTTAGCACACTTTTATATCGTGATTTATTTCCTGTTTGGGACTGATGAGACAAGTTTTTGGGCGAAATCGATATCACCAGTAGTTTGCAACAAGAAATACACAGACACATTTGAGTGTGCTGAATTTGTCAGCTAAGTAATGTCGTAAGAACAACATTGGAGTAGACTTACATTTAAGAAGACAATTAAACCCAACATGATATCAATCAGAAAAAGAGACGTGTCGCTTCCGAAGGTACACCCTATTAGGTAACAAGCTGTCATACTTGACTCCGCCTTATAAGTCCTCCCTCGGGTCACGTAACATCCCTCCCGTTTTCCCATATCGAACCCGGTTTGCATTTCTGAAACTTAATAAAAGTCATTTGACAGCGGTTGGTATTCGCCACTGCGGGCGTCATGTGGAGTGTGTGTTCGGTCAACCCGAGGTAATATGGCAATGAGCATTGAAACATTCTTTATGAAACGAGAACACCCGGCGAGCAACGGACATCATCAATCATTTTGTCAGCTGCCCGAAATCGAAACCGAGGCTTCGTGTCACTAATAAAGACAAAAAACGTGACTTATGAATCTTTTTCGGATTATTTTCTTCACTATTACCATTTCAACATTCAAGACAACTTGATTTGTTGCCTTAAAAATAGCTTTACAAATATCTCGAGTTTTTTTGACGACAAAAAATCGAAAAACAAATTGGCGAATGTAGCGTTGCTACAATTTAACCAAAATATCTCATTTTTATCTTGGCTTTCGTTTTTTAGTTTCGAACCATACAGAATGGGGAAAACTTGTTTGTACTGATTGGCCACACGCTTCACTTAACAGCTAATAAAAGCAATGTTGTGGTTGTTCCAGATGAGTGGAGACGAGCGAAACGACGTCACGTGATTTCAAGGCAGGTCTAAACACGCCAGTCGACCGCTTGGCTACCTGACAACGCTTAAGTCGGTACTGAAGTACTCGCGTGGGCTTGTCTGTACTTGCCCGACGATCGACGGATGTTGCACCATCGCTTGACTTTTGTGTGATGTCTCAATTGGCGCCGACTTTTCACGAGTTTGCCTTGTTTAGTTTTTCATCAATGACGCCGTTATTGAAAACACGCGAAGGCCGCGACTGTGAATTGCCATTTTTGAAGTGCCGATAGCGAAAAATGAAGTCCAGTCAACAGCAAAAAGAATAAAGTGTATCTTGGGCTCCACCAAGTGGTAGTTGAAAATGGCCGAACTCGACTCAAAAAAGGTTCTGGCCAAAACCACATAATTTCGATAAATGTTTTAAACTGAACCTTATGTTGTTAATGCAAGTAAACTCATAAAGACACTTTAAAACAATTTTTTTTTCCTAAACAAAACACCACTAGGTTCGTGAAATAAGTGTGCAGCGAAATATTTGGTTTTGCAGAATTCAACTATCGTCAAATCAAACGTCTAAAAGCTTTATGTTAAGTCCTATTTGTGCATCTCACGGTGATTATTTTGAATATATTTTTGTTTTTTTAGGCTGTGCAGTGTACTGCAAACAAACATTTAGCTTGTTAGCGGCGCAAGCTCAAGAAGTTGGAAAATACTGTTCTAGTGCAGTGCTCCGCAACCTTTTTTCGCACACGTCACACCATACATGAGTTAAATGTTCGGCGGCACACCGAACCAAAAAATGCGATTTGAATTTTTGAAAGCCTAAAAACGCATTAATCTAGGGGTCTTTAACTTCTTTGAGGGCCAAAAACATTTTTTTACGTTGGTAAAGGGCCGTACTATTGGAACTTTTTTTGTAAAAGTAATATGAACAAAAATATTATGTCCTTGAAAATGTTGTGCGTTTATGCCATATAATGTGCATAAAACATTTGCAATGCAATAAACAAGAAACAGATAGACCAGTGGTTCCCAACCTTTTTGTAGTCACGGACCCCTTTATAAATTTTATAGGTCCACGGACCCCCAACGTAATTTAGTCTTGCTATGTTTTTCGTTTCCTGCAGTATAAACGTTATTATACTTTCGCTTATTTGGGCACAATTTTAATCAACCTTCACAGTCCTCCAATCTCAATAAAGTTGTGTACTGTACCAGTCAATGCAACGAAGAGATGAATTTTCTGGTGTACAATACTTGAAACAAAGCACAATAATAAAATTGTGTCGTTAATGTGTGTTGTGATGTCACAATGGAGGTAACAATTACAAGTTTCCCTGATCCAAGGGTTTGATAAACAGTTTGCACTCAGATACAGGATTGTAAAAACGGTTTGGTAACTTAAAAATATTGTATTGTTGTTAATGCTACTGCAAATGTTTGCCTCCACGGACCCCCTGAAACCATCTCACGGACCCCTTAGGGGTCCGCGAACCCCAGGTTGGGAACCACTGAGATAGACGGTGTAGCAAAGTAAAAATACCAAGTGCAGTAAACTTCTATGTCGAAAACAATGGCATACAATGCCGAAACAATTGAAAAATTTGACGCAACAATTGGAATTGCTGATTTCACCAGGAGGAACTATTTCCATCATACGATTAAAACGTCGCATTTATTTCTAGCCATTACTAATAAAGAATAATTGTTTCTTAAAATCAGTGGTCTGACAGGGTATTCCACCTGAGGTAAACACCTAAAATTTAAAAGTTAGTTCGCGGGCGGCACAAAAACCCTCTTGGGTCCACACCGGGCCGATTAAGCCATTATGACGTAATAAAACACGAATGTACAGTATATTATGACGTAATAAAACACCAATAGGTAGTGTAGCTTTAGTTTGGTGTTGTGAACCGTATCGTTACTAATTTAAATATCAACGTTGACATCATGAGCTATGCATGTGACTGTTGGTGATTGTTTAATTGGAAAAATGTGCATTGTGCATTTTTGAAATTTTAATTTTCGATTGATTATTGATTTCTGAAAAATATCCTTTACCTTCTTATTTAACATGCTGGGCGCAGTGTTTTCAAAGCCTTACGCCCTTCCTTATTTTCTTTTTGTGGACAAATACAATTTCAAAAAAATAATCGAACTACTCCATAAGTGAACAGTATTGTTTACATTCACTCTCACTGTTCCCCTTACCGTTTTTGAAAAGAGCAGCCGTAAATTGCGTTGATTTATCGTTTTGTGTTTCAAAAAAGACGGCTTAACAGAAGTGATAAATCAAACAGAGTGGCTTACTTTTATCCGACCCCACTGTACATCAAAACAGTTTATAGCAAGCGTGTTGTTGTGGAGGCCAGCTGTCCCTGTGGTTGATACTCTAGACATATTCAGAGTCCTGGCCCGAAATTCACCATGCCATCAGCGTAAAAAGCCTGCTACTTGAGATAACACAGCGATATGAGGGTGGTAAACCACAAGGAAACCAATTTGAACCCAGCATGCGACTGAAAGGCACGCTTACGAGACTGAACAAAGGGGAATGCTTTCAAAAAATATCCCATACCCACTTCGGCATTAAGTAAATCCGTTCCTCAGAACAAGAGACTAATAAACAGGACGAAATGGTGCATGGGTTAATGCGCACCTGCGAAGTATGGCTATGAACTCGCTTAAAAGCAGCTGCATGACAGGTCTCGCTAGAATGAACAAGATAACTGTGGTTTCAAACAGCGACTCCCTGGAAAAACAGTCGCCAAATCACGACTCTTTCGTGTCATCAATAATTCATTGAAAGCCGCTGCTGAGCCCACTCCATTAGGCCGCAATGTATAATAGATGGGGGGATAAGAAACAGTTGAATTCTAAGCACGACATCTGTGAGGTGGGCGAGTTTGTAACCTATCTGAGATGGGTCGGGTAAGTGTCTGACAAAATAAATACAAATTCACCTATCGGATCATAGTTCGTTTAACGATGTTTTTGTAACCAATCATCCGCAATGTGCCAACGCAACTTTGTTACAGTATTAGGATTTTTAAAATACTATGAATAAGACATGGCAAACCACAAAATGCGAAAGTCACTTAAATAATAACCTCATGACCGCACTGTAATGGGATCGGTCAATTGGCAGGAAAAATACCGACAACAAGAAAAAGATTGTTTATTTCGCCCCTTCCCTCTTAATTTTGCTGAGACTTCTTGTTTTGTACGGCTATCGTCATTTTTGACATCGATGCTACAAAATTACTGCAGCATTAGCTCTTCTGATTAACCTAGATAACTTACTATGCTTAGCAATACAATAACTTGTTGTTTTAAGATGAATGAGATCATTGTAATTCATGATATCCCAAGCCATACTGGTTGAATAACTAAATTGTGATTTAAAATGCAACTTAACGTCGTTAAAGCTAAAACAACACCAATGACGTTTAAAAAGGCAATTTTTCAAAAATGTAAAAACAATATTATTTTCTGAAATGCTTACATTAAAAATATTATAAGCACTAAGTAAGCCTCGGTGTTTTTTCCATCAAGTGCGCATGTAAACCGATCTTTGGAAGTAAAAGGTGCCATCCATTTAATTTAGCTCCGGTGTGCGTTTAAATGTCTGACTTCGACGGATTTATGGGCGCCTTAACTAAACGACCTACGCGTCTGGATGCGCATGATTTCCTCGACCGGCTGCCAGCTGTCCAATCGATTTCGATTATTCGATCGCGCTCGATCGAAACGTATACATTTGAGAGATTTTTCACGGTTTCAGGCACTTAACCCCGAATAAGTCATTTTGACTACACCAGTCATCACGACTGAGCCTAAATTGTGTTCTGTTATGGAACATTACATTTTTCTAAACCTATCAATACATGTCATGGCTGCACGATAAGGTTTCCATTGTCCCAATTATATAACGTGCCCAGTGATATTTCGCAAAAAACCCGAATCGCTTGGATCAGAGCAAATGAGGAGAGAAAAAGCGAGGTTTAAATTTAACTTGGTTATATCGCAAAATATAGATAATTAATAAATCAGACATTCGCAAGTGTTTAAGTTTGGGGTGTTTGAACAGTCCATGGTTGCCGCTCTTTACATGTCAGCTGCGTAGCCGGGATTCCATCTTACCCGATAAAAACGATCGTATGCGCCACTTGGCAAATCCCATGAGAGGCAGTTAAAGTCTAATCGACGACCTTTCGCCCCTCGAAGGCGACTTATTTCGAAATCAAAGTTTCAACCACTCGTTAAAATATGTTATTCGCAAACACATGGTTTCCTGGTTGATGTGAATCTATATGTGTGAGAGCGGTAAGTAAACACAACTTCACATCCATGCCAACCAAAATAAACCTTGCAAACATGTCATATTGAAAACCATAGCAAATGGGTGGTAAAGTTCTCACACGAAAAAAACTAATGTAATAATAGATAGCAGTTTATGGTCTACAGTTGTGTAGAAACTGCAGCTATAACAATAACCTTGTGACAGGTAGTACCATATGAGAATGTTTTTTCATGCCATAGTGTAAGCGAGTTACAACAAAACCAAAGATCCACATTTCCAACAAACAAAACCAGTCGATGCAAAAACTTCTAAAATGGTGTATGATAGACAGTGAAGCTGCCGTCTGGGCAAAATATGTCCTCCAAAGTTACATCGCCTGTTTTTTGTGTGTAATGTGTGATCATTTTTAGTAAGTTAGGATGACTATTAGTTTGTAAGCAGCAAAGAAACAATCTTGTCTAACTTATTTGTTAACTATATATATATATAATATATATGTTTTATAAACACAGTGGTTGTAGGCTATCCCAATTTCGAACGGCGCTCTATCACAAGGCAATAACCCTTAACAAACCAGCTCACTATTGCCCTCTAGAAGAAGCTTACACTGCCACATTGCGACAGCTTGGACAAAAATGGCGTTTTGTTTGTACCAATACAAAAACTACACACTAACCTTACCAGGAGTTGTTTTTTGGATAATATTCTCCAAAATCCATGGCATTACTTTCCTAGTACCTTGCAGCTGCACTTGAACTTTCCTCGGCTTGACAAGTTTACTAACTAACAAATCATACAACATTTGTACTAAGTTTTTAGGCGTTGAAAATATAACAGGCGAAGCAATTTACAATGCAAAGAATCAAACTGTTTTTTGTTTACATGCAAACGTCATAATGAACTTAAAGCGCGTCAACCAGTCAACATAGAAACACCTACTAAAAAAATTATTGCAAACAATATTCAAAGCTAAACTAGTAGGTTAAGAAAACTTAAAAGACTGTTAGGTTTCACGAAAATCAAATATGCTGTGCATTTCAATGTTTGTCAGGTAATCAATCCCAAATTCTGTTTCAAATTTTAAAGTGTAAATGCAACAGCCAATATAGTCATAATAGCCTGTAAGGCGGTTTGAGTGGGATAAAATGCATGTGTACGGTAATGGTTAAAAAATCAGGATTGGAATATGGATGCGGTAACCGACACACCCACGTATCAACATTGTGCCTTTGGCGTGGACTGTAAATGTAACGCATTTCAGGGATACAGCTAAATCACACAGATGTACGTATTGACGACAGCTTTCCTGTATCTAACAAATGAGGACGCTGCACAAACATCGTTCCCACAGCAGCGCTTCAATCGGCTGTTGACTGCCAACCTGTCCCAATTGAGTCAGATCTGTGCAGCTTAGCGCTGTCATGAAACAATGCATAATCACGCTACCTGTTCCCGGTATCGGCGGCAAATAGCGGATATGAAACGGAAACGACGACTGTGCGATTGTTGCATCGCTGACACGTACAGTGTTGTCACTGTAGAATGCACCCGTACGTTCGTGTGGGAATAGCGGGACTTAAGCGGGTCGACATCATGTCCGGATGATATCAGTTTAAAATGGCGTTTTTCGGCGTCTTTGTGCCACTTTTGACGCTTGGAGATGGCCAGGGCATATCGTTGACGCACAGCATAGCTACTGTCAGTAAAATGGTTTTAGTATAAACAGTAGCTGAGCAGTAGATCATAATGAAGGGCTGTGTGCTGTTGTTTTTGGTAGCCCTGGCCTATCCAGTTATTGTGAATGCACAGACATTAGGTAAGACTGTTGTAAATTGCTTAAAGTATTATCAAATCGTAGTAACTTGCATTTAACCTTAACTCACAAGTTTGTTACAATCACATCGCATGGTCCGGCTAGTTCAACACTTTTATGGTATGTTTTCTATACTCTACCGTAAATGAGTTGAACTGGGTGAGCTGTGCGACTCACAACAAGAAGCGCCCTGTGAAATAATACTAATGACCTCAACAGGAAACGTTTTGGCAAAACAATACAATTGCTTTTCAGTTAACTCTACGCAGCTGTGCAATGATACGAACGAGAATTTTCAACTCACTTATTACATGAACTGCACTGAAGTGTGCTCTCAAGACTGCGGCGTTTCTCCCAGTAAGTCAAAAACCTAAATCGCTTTTGTAATGTTTTGCTCACATTAAACGTACAATCATCGAGTAACTGTAAATTTATGTACAGTCATGTCAATGTATCAATTGTATATCCCAGGTTCATCTGATACATGCAAATCATTGGGCACATCTTGTGGGTCGTCAACAATAACCACTTGCGGCGCTACAGGTTGTGAATGTGTTGCCAACACCGATCTACCTGGCAATCCCTATTCGTCTGAAAACATTTCAAGCAATATAATCGAAAAATTGGTCTGCGCGTCAAGCGGAATCAAATTGTTGTAAGCATTTTTTTACATATAGATGACCAAGTTAAACGATACGGGCTTTGTATCAGGAGTGCGCATTTTAAAAAGTTGTCGGGACTGAGATTTAACTTTTAGCGTTTTCACGAGCCCCAACGTATTTTTAATGTTACTGCTTTGTGGTAACATTACAAATTACCATTTTTGTCTGATTATTTTCCCTACAATTTAAATGTTTACCGCCAAATCAATAAACACTCGGGCCGAACTAGCACAAATTGACTAAATTTGGATCTATAAACGCACAAAAAGAATTTTTAGGTATATACACTGATTTAGTTATGTCTAACGTGTGTGTTTTCCAATCCAGTTTAAATAAATGCGCATTGAACGCGGCTGATTACCATCTTGGCGATCTCTACATGAACGGCATCAATCAGAGCGCTCTGGAGGCACAGAACGTGACTGTAGCATCTGATACAAACAATACATGCTTCGGAATATTTAAGTACTATAGGGGCACAACTTTGACGTACAAATTTGCATTAATCGGAAACCTGTCCGCATGCAACACAGATGTTCAGGTAATTGGTAATGCTTTTGTTTGTTAATTTGCTCTCGCTCATTAGTTTAAACTTTTTTGCAACGTTATACAGTTGAGCACCGATGGGAAGAATATTACATTCTCAAACGCAATACAAGGCATGTCTGGAACATTAGCTGCGGATGCGATCATATCTCGCCAGTCTTCGCTTTATGTTCCATTTTCATGCACCTTTCCAACCAACATTAATATAACTGCTGATCTAGGCATCACCCCAGCACCAAAGTAAGTCCCTTTCCGACATTTCTTAATACAATATTGTATGTGTTTATACCTGACGCCTAAACGTCTGACATTTTGCAATTAGCACTATTGAGGCTACTGCCCCTGAACAGATTGGCGCGTTTACGATGACCATCGGACTATGGACAGACACTTACTTTGGAACCTCCTATGTCGCGAACGAACAGATCACAGTTAGCGATTACATTTACGTTACTGTTCAGAGTCCTGCTTCGTCAGCGCTTAGCGTACAGGTAAATTCCACACAGAATTTACATTTTAAAGCACAGCTTCGCTCATTTTCATGACATGCATGCTTTAGGTTCTTCTCGCCTGGGCCACTCCTTCAAGTTCACCAAACGACGCGATTTCGTATAATCTACTGCAAAGCGGGTACGTATGGCTTCATTGCATGACAATTTTCCCACGCGTGTTTGCTTAAGTCGTACATACTTCTTTTAGATGTGACAACCAGAATGAAGTTTTGTCCGACGGGATTGTGGTGACCAAAAACGGTGAGGTTTCCGATTCAAGGTTTATGTTTCGTGTTTTCCAGTTTATAGCGGTCTCTAGCGGAAGTGTACAGCAAATTTACGTCCACGCAATGGTGCACTTGTGTGATCCAGTGGCGGAGGGAAATTGCTACATTGTAAGCATGTTGTCTGGTATAAATTTATATTTCAAATATTATGAGGATTTTTTACTATTATTGGCTACGTCTATACAGATTAGTGCATCATCACATAGAAATGGGTTTAGTACTGCCAATTTTGAATTTTCGTGTAAATTCATTTTTCTCGTGTGATTTGCCAGTCTGTCACATTGTTTAACTTGCTCGTCACTTTATAGAACTGCACCCGGGCTCGTCGCAGCATGCATGAGAACAAACACGTGAAAATCGCCACATCGCTTCCTATTACTGTTGCAAAGCGAGCCAGCGGCGACGCAGTGTTGGCCGGTAAGTGACTAACAGTTTTTATCGCAACAGCTATCCTACGTCTATTTGCTAACGTAGAAATAGCGTTGGGTATAGGACACAGATTAAAACAGTCACAATCGTATAAGCTGCTATGCTTATAAAGCATATAGTTTGTCATAATTCAAGTATGAATAATTTGTCTCGTTTACCTTTTGACAGATTTAAAAAATCGTGCCACCGGCTGAGAAACTCTTCTTTAAACATTTATCGCCAACTGTAGACTTTCCACATAAGCTGTACAACTAAAATCGCTTGACTAAGTGGTCGGACTAATTAACATAAAAGTTAGGACTAATTAACATAAACATACAAGTATGAGTTCTCACCGACGGAATTTCTTTGCAGAAAATCAAACGGAGAGTGAACCACATAAAGCGTTGCGAATTATCTCCCATGTCAGTGAAAGTTGGCTTCTTGTGCTCGTTGCCATTTGTTTCCTTCTGCTGTTCAGTGTCCTACTTATCTCCCTCTGTTACGTTGTTATTAAAAATGTTCGAAACGCAGACGCCGCCGACAAACAGGCACTAATTGCACAAAGTCAAAGAAAACAGAGCAAGGCTTAAGTGACTGATTTTGCACATTTTGTAACCGGTATATGTAGGTGTTTTTGTACGTGTATGTTAGTTCTTGTCATGGTTTCATGTTACACTGTTCTGTCTTATAAAGCGCTTACGTGTGTTAGCAATTGAAAATCAATTTTTACAATGGCAGGTGGTTATAAAACCTTTTAACTGTTGCAAAATACGTTTCTTGTAATGTTTCGTTCAACGTTTAGAATGTCTCCGTTATTTTGTATGTTTAGTGTTTTACTCATTTCATGTTAGCAATTTATGTCGCAGTGTTGTTTGCAGTAATAAAAGCAAGCGAGAAATGTCTGATCAAATAAACTCTTCCACCAAAACAAAACCACACAATCATTACCCAATGTGTGTATTTTATGACCGCTTCTGATAATGCTATTACTCAAATTAACTTATTTGATAACATACACAAGTATAAGTAAACATGATTGGCACTTGCATCTATTCATTTTGCACAGATAAAAACCCAATTACGTCTCTAAGCCAATTTCGAAACTGCGCAAAGGAGAGCAGAGGTGGTGGCTGAACTGCATGCTTTTCCTTTCGTTTCACATCATTCTTTGTAGGTGCAATTCCCTTGTCACTGAAGAGCGACACGCTAGTAGAGGCAGGAATCCTTGCCGAGGACGATATCCGACCCGAGGACCTCCCGCCTTTTTTGGTTGCAGGCCTTCGCGATTGTGATGTCACAGAGGTACGTAAGGCCTCGGGCAGTGACGTACGTCTGCCGAAAGATGACGACAAAGGTCCTCGTGGTGATCTCTTTTCTGGCTCTGTAAACAGTTTTGATGTAGTTGAAAACAATATGTGAGGCAAAAACTGTATATACAGTTGAAAGTATATACTTCTTGCTTACCAACTACGACTTGATTAGGATCGTGGATGTAGTTTTTCCAGAAGTCGACTGACATCCACTCCCTTAGAGCTCTGTACCGGTCCAACAAATTGAAATCCATAACTGACTAAAGATTGTGTTTATTCATAGCGAAACATGCAACTTTTAAAAACACAAGCTCCAATAAACCTGCAATTTGCGAAGGCAAACAGGGCAAAGGTGACAAGGCCTATTGTCAGACTCCTGTAAATGATTGGATCCGTTCATTAGACAACTCATCCAAACACAATGCTTTAATCCGAACATATGTCCAATCTCGTGTGCCATAACCTTGAAAAAAATGATCACGGTTTGTTTTTGTCGTTTGCCTGATTTTTTTTACACAACTGCATGACTGATTGGGATAACGGCATACCTATCTATGATCAGGCTTTAAAAAACAAGTGTGAATTCTGTTTTACTTACGTTGCAAGCTCTTCTTAGCAGAGCATCAGTGATCGGAACTTCAGACCCGTCGGCTCTTTTCGCAGGTTTTAAGAACACCGTGTAACTTAACTTCCCATCTTCAGTTTTTATCACTTTATCAGTGCCTTGCGTCCAGGTTTCATAAAACACGTCATCGAATCTGTGACACAGTCAACGTGACACCCACAAAAAACAAACAAATATAAAGTGATCAACTACCGTGCAAAACTGAAAACTCCAACCCCACCGGCAGAGGCTGCATGACTGCTGGAGGCTAAACCAAACACGAAATCCCAAGATGACTTGGGGTAGAGGTCCACCATCGTGACAGCAACCAAACAATGGGCGTACTTTGGTTTCACCTGCCGTAAAATGATGTTAACACTAAAATAACACGTCGAAGTATGTTCAGTTCTTTCAACGCCGGTTCACCTTTCGCAAATGTACCAGGATGTCACCAGCATGGAGTTGAAATCGGCCAGTGAGCTGATTAACACGGTATCGACAAGCCACTTCAGCTACTGTTACTGGTGGAAGAACAACAACCTGTGGAAGAATCAAACAAAAGGGTGATTGAAACCGACGGATATCAGAACACTAACCTTGGACTTGTGAAAGAAGGCTTTACAGTAAGTTTGCAGCCATATAAGAAAAGTATTCGAGCTTTTCGATGTGCTAGGCTGATCGTCGCCGGGGAAGAGGCCTAACGGCAGAATAGAGATGACCTTTGGTTCACCAGCAACCGTTCTTGAAGCAGCTCGACTTCTGAGTTGCGTTCGCATCGAAAACGCCGTTTGCGGTCGGGAATCTTGACCGCCATCATTCAGACAGGTCGAAGGCTCTGGTTTGCCGATAATATATGATCTCCAAAACGATTCGTAAGTTTGTCCAAGTTCATCATGGTTTACTAACCAATCTGCATCACTCACAATTTCGATGGGTTTAAAATAAGGCGAATTGCCGTCCGACAAAGCGATCTGTTCAAGTAGCTGTCTCTCGGCGACGCTGAATGTTAATTTGAAGTTTCTCTTAACCACAGAGTTAGCCCCGATGAGGGCCTCTTGGCGCTGGGAAGGTGTCCTGTTCTTCCACGGCATGTTGTGCAATTCGATCAGGCCTCGTAAGAAGTCATATTATCCAGCTATTTTTGAATACATAAGTGAATGACTACTATAGGCTATACGTAAGTTAGCCCTAATAAGTATCCTGTTGCAACTCATGCTACCTAAAAGCACAAAAGTACACAATTAAACCGGTGGCCTTATATTTATCTGCATTCTCCTGCTCATTGAGCGACAGTTGGCCTCGGATATACCCTATTACAACCCACACAGCTTTGTGCGTAACACAGGTTACTTCTTCCAAACTAAACTTTCACCAAGAAACATAACATTAGGGCCAAATTCCTCTGCTTCAAACTTACTTAAGCCAATTCTTAGACGTCGGACAGGTGACTCCTTTCATGTTCTTTCTCTGTAAACTTGCTATACTACGTTGTATTTTATACTGCACTGTTACACATCCGTGGGGTTTGGTACCAGGTGCACAAAAAGCGTAAAACAAAAACCCTTGTGATTAGCCAACACGGTACTGCTGGCTCGTATCAGGTCATTCAAGTCCCGTGGGTTCTATTTTCGGAGGCCGCTGCCGTTTTGACAAGCCGAATACACAGTTTTTCAATGGTGGCGCGGAAGGGTAAGAAAGGTGCGCACAGATACCTGATACGCCAGGTTAACGACTTCGTTTCAAGCGGCGAAACAAAACACCTATTTTCTGGAGTGCCCTTGTCGATTCCGTAACTTGAACTTTGAGTCCTCGGCCATTAGTTGTTTGGACTACCAACTGATTTTCTGTTCCACCTCAAACCTAAAAAAATACCACAATCCTATAACAGCAATTTCAAATCGACAGAAAATTTCACAATGCTTGTCGTGTATTCACTTTCGGTTTAAATTGTTTGTATTTTTTATCCTGAGAGATTTTTCACCGCGCCAATGTTCCAGTTTAACCTATAACAAGCCCTTCTATTTCGTTCCAAAAAAAACTGGAGATACCGACAAAGTGGCTTACAAACCTTAAATTTTACACGAGGCGTTTTTTCGATTAGCAGTATCGGGCAGCGGGATAGGCACTTAGTTAGCTGCTTATCAATGGGACTTGCTGACCCTTTCCTCTGCTAGGCACTATATAGAGCAGCGGTTCCCAAACTGGGGTCCGCGGTCCTTTAGGGGTCCGTAAGGCAATTTTGGGGGGACCGCGAAGCGGTTGAAGCAATTCTATAATCTTATTTGGCGTCAGTTTGTGCTACTAAATAAGTTTAAATCGAAGTAGAATTGAGAATCGTCTCCATTGCTAAACAATGGCCTTTATTGAATAACAACTATAAAAAATGCAATTGTTCGCGCACAATCGTAATGTTTTTGTCCTGTTTGTGATGTCACATGCTGTCTTTGGATGATCATTATGCGCAATTTTGCACAACTAGCTAAAATCCTGCAATAAACTTTCGTTTTTATGAAATACACATTAAGGCTTAAGGACCGCGAGCCCTCGAAATAATGGCAAGGGGACCGTTTAGAAAAAAATATGAAAAAGTTTGGGAACCACTGATATAGAGGGATGTGGTAACCCACTACAGTAATTTTCTCCCCAAAAGTTGTAATGAGAACTCGATCCAAAATTTCATGTCGGCTTGTCTCCTGGCTTAACAAGGACCGCTCTTGTCGTTCCACCTCTAGTGGTAGTGAGAAAAAAAGAAGATGACCTTCAACCTCTCGCCTTAGACTGGGAACATAAAATGTACGCACACCAAAACAAGGCAATCTTCAACTAACGCTGAGTGAATTAACACTCAATAACATTTTGATATGTAGCATTGCAGAAAGCAGGTGGACCAGCTCTGAGCTCGTAAAGTTTTGCTATCGGCGCCTGTTTAGAATTTAATGTCAAAAACATAGGACTAACAATTCCACATTAAAGAACTAACTAAAAGTACAGCAGCAACTAATTAAATTTGTAGAAAAACAATGTCCAAAATATTACGGACACATAAACCGACACCCTGAAACTTTGGAGTATTTGTGCCTAAATGGACGACCTCATAACAACTGCAATACGTATAGAACGAATAAATCATGCAGTGAATGCCACATCCCTAGCGAAGCTAGTTCGATAGTGCTCGAACTGACAGAATAGGAAAGACATTATTGGCCACGTCTAACCGCCATGCGGATGACAATCTTTACTTTGTTTTTGAGCCGACTCCACCACCATACTTCGAAACCTACGATTTACAAATATTAATTTGACAAAGTGACTAAACGAAGTTCAAACATCCTTCTAAATGTACTAAACCTTCTTTTGTCACCCGATGAATGAAATGGTTTCATGCTTTAAAAGGTAAAGGGGAAAAGTGAATGTCCATAAACAAACAGGTTAAACGAGGTCCGTATTATTTACCTATACGTTGTGCTGTATTAAAAAAAAACTGGTATAGCCTACGACCCTACGTAACACAAATTTGTGTCCGGTGTAACGTGGGAAATTTTCACATAGTGGTTCAGGTTTTATGCAACGCAAAAGTGCTGTGCATACGTTATGCTTTTTATTTCATATCGTAATCCATGCATTTGAGAAGGTAGGTGCCAAAATTTGTCCCCTTCTCCAAAATTTTGTGCCGGCACCCATGCTAACTCAAATCAACCTATGCACTGCTAAAACCCAAACTACCCAATCCTTTAGCTGAATTTTTGGAAAGTTTGACCATTATTTTTATCTGAAAGCTCGTATATCACGAATACGATTTGCACGTAAAGTATTTTTTATTGAGCAGGAACTTGTTTTCAATCGCTCGTGGCACTATCGTGTGGCGGTGTGAAGTCACGTGATCAGATCTTGTTGAAGGCCACGATGTCCATGCTTTGAACCTGCGTATATATACCTTGCAATTGCAATGCCAATTGGGCATTATGCGTAAACAACATATTTACATTTACAAACAGCATTGTACATTAAGTTTAATTGACGTAAAAAAAGTTTGCTTACATAATCCTCAAATCCACATATTTTTTCTTCCAAATCATCAGTTCCCACTTTGTCATCCTCTACCACACAAGAAATCTGCAGCTTAAGGATTCCAAATGCAATCTGCAACAGTTGGCAATAATTTTTTTAACAACATTATGTGGGTTAACATTTCCAAAAATAGATAATGTATGAATTTATGTATACTTACTGTTTGAAATGACATAGTTATGTCTCAATTAAGTCTAACAAAGGCAAATTGGTGGTTTACCAACAGAAATAGTTTGTCAAATAACAACAATACAACATTTATTTTAGCATGTGAAGAAAACCCTTTGTTTCTAGGTTCTATTGGTTCTCTGTCCATTGCTTAAGCCAGTGGCCATACCTTAACTAACTTTGAAGCACCCCATAATAAACCGTCCATTTCAATTGACCGAACACATTTCTCCAATTCAGCCATGTTGGTCTCATCATCCCACTAAAGCAGCATGCAAACCATTAAAGGCAATTCAACAAATTGTACATTGGTGTAAAAAATACTTACTGGTTTGACATCAAGGACTATTGTGGACTTTGCAATGACAGCTGTTTTCTTTGATTTTTTCTCTTGGTATGCCTTTAATCTTTCTGCTTTAATTCGTTCGGCTTCCTCATCATCTTCTTCATCATCAGATCCGAACAGATCAATATCGGAATCTTCATCCTCTTCTTCCTTGACTCCGTTTTGAACAGGCTAAGTAAGTAAGGGCGATTTCAAACAATGTAAGAATAATGATGAAAAATGAAACACATGTATTTTACGGGTGTATGCAAATACCACTTGACCACTGTGACCACTGTGACCGCTGTGGCCAGCCTGTACACACTTTCTAAATGCTGTGGCCAACCTGTAAATACTGTGTGACCGCTGTGGCCAACCTGTAAATAATGCGTGACCGCTGTGACCAACCTATATAGGTAAATGAGACCCGAATGAAGTGTTATTTACAATACAACCCTCACCCTTACCCCACTAGCTCTAACCGTCAACACTTGGTCACAGCGGTCATGCAGTACATACAGGTTGACCACAACGGTCATGCAGTATTTACAGGTTGGCCACAGCGGTCACACAGTATTTACAGGTTGGCCACAGCATTTAGAAAGTGTGTACAGGCTGGCCACAGCAGCCACAGCGGTCAAGTGGTATTTACATACACCCGTATTTTACTATCAACAAGCTGTGAACAAAATAGGCAAAAGTTAAGTTCACAAACGAATTTGTTTAATACTTTTTCATCAGCTGGTTTGTTGGGTGCCGATTTTCCGCCCTCAACAGCAGTTAATCGTCGCTCAATTGCTTCAAATCGCTTTGTTATCTTTGTGACTTCTTGTTTTAGTTTTTCATTTTCTTGTGCGAGAAGTTCAACTTGTTTGCGAAGCGCATCAGCATCACCACCAACCTTAAGCATGTTTTTAACATTAACCTTTTAAAGCGAATGTTATGATACAATACATGTTTTATTAAACAATATCTGATTAACAGTCAAGTAGAGTCAGGTGATAATTAGTAAATCCTCATTCAAAATCTTTTGCTTTCAAAATGGTCTATGTCAAATGTTGATAAATGTTTTGTAATAATTTCTTTCAGTATTATTCACTAAACTTACGCTTGCTGGTGTGTCCTTAAGGGAGTCTTGCATCTTTTGACGCACCTCTTTGATTTGCTGGGACAAGTTAGATCCTGAGTTTTCAGAAGCCTGCACATATTTTCAAAGTCAATAAAATTTTGGTCAACGCAACAAGTTACCAAGTGTCAAACCACCCCATGCAAACATAAAACTAACAAAATATAGCAAAACAATACTCTGATACACTTTCATGGTAAACTGGTCATATAAATAAACAATGCAGATATTGTCTTTTTAACCTGCTTCAAGTTTATAGCAAGGTAAGTTTAAAAATCATTGACAGAAACTTTAACTATTGACAGAAACTTGAATGTGCTGTGTTAGGTTTTAATCATAAACTCAAAAGTAAATGATTAAACACCAAAATACATGCTTTGAATGTGTGCAACCAGCCAACCACCTTCGGTGCTGTCACCCCCTTCACCGGAACATTTCTACCAGTTTGTGTTCTCACAAGGTATTCTTGGTATTTATACTCAGCCTCTTCCACTTTTGGGCGGTCAAACCAGATTCCTGCCTTCATTGCGTCTGCCAGAGCTGCCATTGCTGGGTCCTAAAAAAACATCAAAAACATTAGCCAAACCAAAGTTGTAGTACGGATGATATGAAATTATGGATGTTCATGTTTGATCAATTAAAACACAACAAAACCATATCTGCTTAAGACATATTTTGTTGGATATTTTGGTGTCATTCATACAAATATTAACTTTGCCGAAAGTAAACATAAATTTCTTTCATAAAAAGCTCTAAAAACTTACGTTTTGGGAGCTGATTATTAACTAAAAAACAAAATCTGCCACACGAACACACGTTGACTTCATAAAAGACCGAAAATTACGATTTCTATGAGTTTGTTCTCGACGTCATAAGTAGTCCACTTCAGATCAGAGTGCGCCACTGCGCAGTTTTGTTTCAAATAAGTTATAAAACATAAAGTATTTAAAACATCCGGCCCTTTTAACAAAGTATTATTAGCTTTTAAGAAGCATTGTTTCGCATGAATATACACGCTGGAAAACTCTCGGCTGTACATTCAATTTCTAAGAAACAACTGATAATTCGGTTATAAAAGGTTTGTGTGGTGCCCCTTTTCCTTCAAGCTAACGTCTTTACTATGCCTAATAGTTAATCCAACTCTGGCCAATGGTCTAGTAAGGAATACCACGCACACCAATGCCATTTTGAAATATGCTTGAATGCATCAACATTTTGTAAGGAGGGGTTTCCAATTTGAAAATTTGCTCTACTACTTTTTATTGGTAAACAGAAATAAAAGCTTTAGGTAAAGGAATCATGCTTCACATAAACATGCGCAACTGTTGCGAAATTATTTTTGCACTTTAAGTTCGACAAGTATTTAGGCTGCGATGCTCCGAACCCATAATTTTGAAAGGGTGTATCACTTTGATGGGGTGTACCAGATACAAAATATAATATACCTATGATTAGGTATCACAATAGGCAGGTTTAAGTTTTAGAACAGACTGACTGGAGTGTACAATATATGGCACAACATGCACCTCAAGTGTACGTAGATTTTAAGCTACAAAACTATATTTGTGACGTCATAGTTTAATATTTCACTTCATAATCGTTGTTAATGGTAGTTTATTTTTTAAGTAGAAAGTGAATTATGGATTGTGGCCATGGGCGCCGGCAGAAACTTTTGCAAGAGGGGGCAAATTTTGGCTGATACTTTACCGCATCAAGAATTTGTTACATATGAAGCCATAAATCGTGTACTTCACAATTGAGTTGCCTAAAAGTTAAAGCATTGAACGATGTCACAAATCCCCGCGCTGCCAATTGAATTAGGTTTGCTGCTAAATATGTTAAATTGAGGTACACTGAAATTCCAAGGGGGGGCAAGTGCCCCCTCTTGCCCCTACGTGGCGGCGCCCATGATTATGGCTTGTTGGTATTTTGCTCATCATTATTTCTGTACGGACCACAGATTCAGTGTGTTACAGGGTTGAATAAATTTTTCACTGGGGTGTACAAATTTTGAGTGAACGTTAAAAGGGTGTACCGCTTCAAAAAAGGTTGACAAGCACTGCTCTAAACAATAAGCATGTCACTTTTTACGTCTATTTGGCCCAAATGTAAAAGTAGTTTAGAAATTTTCAGCCGTGGAATCTCGAGACAAATATGCACATTGCAGTAAACGTGTTATCAGCACCCGCCCAAAAGAAGACTGACCTGGTCAGCCTGACGTTTGGCACGAGGTTTGTGTCCACAACGATTTACCTATCAGAAAATAAAATCGTACCTATTTCAACGATTTTACCTATTAAAAGCAATAAAAAATATGAACGTCGAAATGCGTTAGAGCCACAAAGACATGTATAAATATGGAATATCATAAAAACTTCAGCATTGTTAAGAGCAAAAGACTGTATGGGCTACCAAAAAAAGATTGATTGAATACCGAAAAAATAATAAAGTCGGATTTGGATTTGGACTTGGTAAAAAAATTGTGCTAGTCCAATTTTTTTGCGCTCCACAACTTTTCACGTTTCTCAGCTATAGTTCCGGCTTGGTGATTGTTTTAGTGCTATTGTGTCGCTGTGTTATCTTTTACCAAGCGAATTAAACTCAACTCACCTTTCATACAGTCATGTTAATCGAGAAAACACTACTTTGGTGACTTAAATTTATAAGACAAAATTTGTTTCACATAATGATACCCTAATGTTGCGCTGCCATTGCCTTTTATGACTTTCATGCTGACTGACACATGTTTCCTGGTCTTTTCCAAATTTCCTTGCCACCAATGAAGAATGTAAGCTAAAATATCGCTTTCTGGTGTACTTTGCCTTGTGTAGGCTAGGCTACTCTCGGCTCAAACAGTTGGATTTGTTTATTTGGTATAAAGCACAAGAAACATTTTCACCACAGTTAAGCACGGTTTGTTTGCAAGTTATAAACACAAATCCTAAAAGGCGATTGTTTAAGGTTGCGTTTTTTACGAACAGTTTGTTGAAAAAATCAAAACCTGCAACACTCGCTCATGCTGTATCCACAAACAGTTGAATACAGTACTATGATTTTTAACGTGGTATTGCGTTCTTTGGACTTGTTTGAAACACTATATTAGATCGGCACAATAAAAGATGACTGAGAGATAAAGTTCACATTAATTTTAAAGACAAGCATGGTATAAATAAAAACGAAAACATCCACACAAACAGAAACAAAAATACGATTTCTATGGCCCCTTACACTATATTGATACTCATAGATACTATAAAACTTTATATATATATGCTGTATTTTACCTACAATATACAACAGTAAAGACAAATCATTTATCTATATTTAGCAAACTTTATCTGATGTGTACCATGTTGCCATAGTCAAAAGTATTTGATAGATAGACCTTGGTCATACAATTTTCTCGTATACCATGATGTTACTGCTATTGAAGTGTTGGTTTTGCTTGACCACTTTGTCACGGTTTATTGGTTTTGTTGAAAAAAGTGACACTGAACACTGATTGTCTTTGATATATTTAAGGCTGTTCATTTAAATTACTATTGCTATCAATGTGTTTCCATTGCTGCTATGCTGACAAGTTGGTTTGTGGTCAAGCATGTGTTGACTTTTTTTGCGACTAGTACGACGTTATTTTAGCTTTCCTATGGCGACAAATCGAAGTTACGGGACACAAATATGTCCTGGCGATACACGTTTTGAACATGTAGGTTCTGAAATCGGACAAAGATTTAAAAGGTAATTTTAGTCAATACATTATGTTTAATGTCTATCAGAGGTGTACAGAGTCTGATCTTTTAGACCCTGACTCCACTCCGGGTCCGACAAAAATGACTCCGACTCCACTCCGGCTCCTGATAAATAGCGCAAAATCAAACTCCGACTCCTGATAATACTCCGGTATAACAAACAATTGTTGTTTCAATGAAGCAATAATAAAACGCAAAATGAACTCCGGATCCGGCTCCTGCTCCGGCAGGCCAGACAAAACATAAACTCCGGCTCCGGTTAGACTCCGGCAAATTTTGGCAAAATCCGGCTCAGGACACTCCGGTACTCCGGCTCGTGTACACCTCTGATGTCTATGCCGCTCTTATAAAGAGATCTTAATAAAAACAATTGTTTTGTTTATTTAGAAGGTGTTTATTGCTTGTAAAATTTTAAATATATATCCGACTGTGTTCGAAAATTTTAAGAAGCAATTATATTTGTAGAATAGCAAAGGTCTAAATATGAATGAGAAACTGTCCTTTACAGATGTTTGGTTGGGGTGCGGCTATCGAGAGTAGCTGTTTCGTTTCTCATAATATTTTTGTTATTCCACTACATAACGAATCACTTTTTGAATGTGTTGCCCAATGAGTCACAACCAAGTTTGCTGCCTGCAGATACATCTTACAGGTATTTCCATTTTTCCATGAGTATTAATGTTTAACCAGTAATTGATTTTTTTTCCATTTGTTTTTTACCTTCAGGTTAAGGGACCTCAAACACATAAAAGATTTGAAGAGGATAAAGAAGTCAGTTTCAATTGAACTGCGCGATTTAGAGCACAAGCGTAATCAAATGCAGGCATGTTAGTATTACACTACTTGGGTATTATGTAATTAAATGCCAAAAAATTGCTGTACAGGATGATATATCTACCCACCAAGGAAGGTTAAATTCTATTGAGCAGATGTCGAAAAAAGCACAGAATGAACTGGATGTTTTAAAGAGACAGATCATTCAGGTGACTAATCTTTATGTACATGAGTAGTTCTGCCAAAATAATGCAGAAATTTAAATATATTTGCAGACAGTGCACACTGCTTCAACAATGTATGTGTATCAGTGAACAAAACTTATTTGTTGTTTCTAAAATTTTAGCTAAAAAATGAACAACGAGAAGCAGCCAAACCCAAGATTGCTGCTCCTGCTCGCATTGTGGCCAGTGAGACTGACAATATTATTTTGCCCACACCAACACATTATTACAGGTACGAAGTAAAACAAACTGTACAGTTAATTTTCAGTTTGCAGACAACATTCATGATTTGTACTTGGTACTAAACCTGCTATCATTGTTTGAATTTATACATTGCATAGTTTCTGCTTTTATATGGCTGCTTTTGTGTGATTTGTATTAGTAGTACAGTATTATGATTTTAAAAATTTCACTAGATAGTTCTTTAGTGATAATAAAATGTGTATCTTTTTAATTTTTAACATTAATTTTACATCATAATTGTTGATTTTATTATGTCACTTAGTTTTTTTACAATGGCTTCTAGTTACATCTTGTTTCCAGATGCCATATGCACAATTGCTTTGACTATTCCCGCTGTTCACTGTTTTCTCAATTTCCAGTTTATGTTTATCCACAAAAACGAAATCAAGATAAAAGTGGTGAGCAGTGTTTTTTTAAGGTGTTTTAAATTTCTCCAGCGGTTTCCCAAAATTTGGACTTGCAAATATATGGCTATTTTTGGTATTTAAATGAAACACTTGCGGTCTCTTAAAACTACTTAGCAGTCACCCAAACCAAACCTTAAAAAAAACCTGGTGGTGAGGCCTGATTTCTACTGAATAAAATTGTAGCGATACACAAACCTTGCAATTTATTTAAACTTTTCAATGTTTTAGATATCATTCTTTTCGATGTTACATCATTTATTATCGGTGCCACTGAAAGTGCATTTGGAAAGAATGCTTATGTTACACATGACCCCAACTCAGCATGTATATTTGTTGTCAGACTGGGTGAAGTTGAGACAGCAGAAGGTGGTAAGTTTTGAAATAAATTTCATACTAATTTTATCAATTGAAGCAATGGTACATATCAATTCTTTACCTGCAAAAAAAGGTATGATGGTCACATTTATTTTAAACATGCATAGGCTTGCATGTTTGTTTGGTGACAAAGGCATTTGTAGAGTGGTATTCCAAACTGTTTAAAAGCAAAATATTGTGTGATTTAAAACTTAATCAGTAAAACATGATTTTCATACCATCCTCACAAAAAAGGTGATGTGCTGTACCTGAAACTGGTTGTTCTAACTATTTTTTTTCTCCTAAATAAATAATACCCATTGTTTTCGGGAAGTAAATTGTATTGCGTTATCTAGCTAAAAATTGAAATACATTGCGTTATCTGTATTTCCGTTCAATTTTCAGCTAACGCACCCACAAAAATAGAAGCATCAAGGGTAACGAACTGGCTCCAGTCCTTGTCTCACTGGCATGGCGATGGCCGAAATCACATACTTTTATCCTTGACGCGAAGATCGACAGCCCAAAATCCACTGCTGGGTGTGGACACTGGCAGAGCAATGATCGCTCAATCTAACTTCGCACCAACTCAATTTCGACCGGGATTCGATTTGGTTATTCCAACTTTGGCCGTTTCTGGTTCAGGTGTGTGTTAAAATTAGCTTTTTGGCAGTTTTTCATGGGGAAATTCCAGCAATCTTTCGAATTATGTTTGTTAGCTTGTCTTGGGGCTGGCTGAGCATAATAAACACCGAAAAAGCTGAAATTATAAACTACTTTTAATTTGAGGCCAAAACTTGCAGTATGTTATCCTTACCAAATAAAATCTGGGAATAGTTGATTCAAAAATGGCTGTGGTACATTTTTAGGGGTTTGACGTACGCTGTGGGTAACCTATATTTTTACCGTTTAGTTCAAAAACCACAAACGTCTGAGCAGGAGGTTGACCAATCAGACAACGACAAGTGGTTAGATGATAGCAGATCGTGGGTGGACGAGGACATTCCAGTTCAGGTATAAACACGTTCGCTTCAATGTTAGGCTGGAACTCCTAGTTAAACTGTGCGATGTTTTACGCAGGTCCCCGCCATGCGCAAATACATGCTTTCGTTCCAAGGCCAATGGGAGCCAGCAGGAAACACTCAAATAGCAATCGAAGACCCAGAAGGTAAGTTTTATTGTAAGACTAAATTAATTGTTGCATTAGGCATTTGTGCTGCACTTTTCTTGACTGTACACGGCTGGTTTCGTTTACCAAGGAATCCTAACCAAAGAAACTCAACAGCCTTTTATGGATATATTTGAATATGAAACTGAAGATGACAGTTAGGCGAAATATACGCGTATATGTTTTAAATTCATTGACTGATTCTGTTCCTTGGAAATCATTTTCTTAATGTTTTTTTTTTGTTACAATTTATCGCTTTGCCGAAATTATGGTAAACATGTCAATGACATCTCCTATAATTTTTAACAGGCGATTTTAAACGAGTGAACATTGGTGGCGACCAGACTTTTCATCAAGTATTCGTCGACAGTTTGAGTAAGGAGCTGAATTCCAACTTACATGGAAAATACCTTGTTCAACTTAAGTGCACCGAGGACCGCTTGGTTACCCCTGGATACAGGTTTGATACTATTTTAAACTCCTTACGTTAAACAAATAACACAAGACGTTTTTTGGTAAAACGCTTTGATCAATTAATGTTAGCAAACTTTGCAATTACTATTTTCTACTCAAGGATACAGCAATAAGTAAAACGTATTAAGGAACATTGTAACCTGCATATATGACGTTTCAAAAAGTTTCATTGCAGTATAGCCGAGACAATTGATTTTCAGGCAGGAAATCACTGTCAAACAAGACCTATTGAAAGTTTCTTAACAGTGAAACCGTCTGGCATGTCTGTATTGATTAAGTTTACCGAAACAAACGCGTTTGCATGGGTTTAGGTTCCTATTTTTACCTGTTGTATGCCTAACAAAAGTGCTAATAAAAGTACTCCAGCTGGCACGCGAGGATTCCTTTGTTTTCACAAAATTCTATATCCGTAGCTTTCTGTTTCGGTCCTATCCAGTTTTTTCCTCTGTAAGTTACTGGATACAACGCTACAACGTTTCCTTTTTTCACTGCGTGTTTACCGCCATTTTAATTATGTGCCTTATGTGCAGACTTTTTGCATTGTCAGTCTCTTTTTTACTTGACGATTTGGTTTTGTAAAAAAGCGGTACGCGATAAAAGTTCTGAGACCCTCAAATAGTAGACAACCAGATAAAGTGGTCAACCACTGCTACAATGAACAGTTTACATAGTGTAACGCATTGGTTCTCAATATTTATTATGATCGCGAACCACCTGAATTTTTTTTACTGTTGAAACACCTAAACACTGAGCTAGGCCTGTTCTGACTTGAATTAAGCATAGCGGAAAGATACTTACGTACCACTGGTGATATTGCTAACTAGGGATGGGCCGACCCGAGCCAGAACCCGAGTACTCGGTACTGAGCATCGCTGTTTTTTATGCTCTGTGCTCGGCCGAGCAGTTTCACCAACTGGCCCAAGCGTTATGTTTGCATATTCATGCGCTGCTAACATACGTAACTAGTGTTCTAATGGGTGTCTATGAACAAAAACGAATGATTTTTCAAATGTACTAGATGAAGGAAAAACGCGTATTTTATGGGCATGTACAGCTTAATAAAACACCGCCGGTGACGTAAGAGACCTTGTAGAGCTAAAACGCAGAAAGGAGATTTTTTGGGACGTCATAATGTACCGAGCGTGCTCGACCAAACAGAACATTTGCAGTTTTGGCACATCCCTATTGCTAACCAAATATTTTATCTACAGTTCCGAGTGGGCCTTATGTGGAAACTTTGCTTCACGCAGCCTCGTCCTTGCGCAGTCAACTTTCACACTGATTTCGGCACCCGAGCAACCATCGGTCGTGACCACGACTTCAATCTTTGTGATCAGACTCACTGAAGCAATACGCTCCGGGGCTGTCCCCGTTGTCTTGGGAACGCATGCAGTGCTTCCATTTGACGAGTTTGTTGCTTGGGAAAAAGCAGCCATAATTATACCACAGGTTTGATTTGGCTCTGTTATAATAACACCAAATACTCCATTTTTGCGTAAACGTTATAGTTCTGTGTTGTACTAATTTGACGTTAGTATTGCCACAAATTTCGCTATATGTATTTTTTTCAGGCTCGAATTACCGAACTCAGCTTTCTTCTTTCCAACACCCCGCACGCTGAAATACTGTCTATGCGCAGACAAGCTCGCTTCATATACGACACCTACTTTTCATCACCCTATGCTGTCGTCGATTCGATCTTGGCAGTTGTTAGGTCCAGACTTCAGATACCACCCTTACCCGTGCTGGACGAACCAAGGTACACTTTTGGTGATTTTTAAGCATTTAAACATTTTATAAATCTAAATAAAAATAATTTTGAGACATTTAAGTCTTCAAATGGAACCTTTCAAACTATTGCCCACCAAGATCTCCTTGTAACCCAGTGATTCTCAAACTGTGTGCCGCGAAATATTTTCTAATTTAAAGTGCAAACATTATCTGGTGTTTAATGACTTGATCAATAAATGATGTTGTTTAACATCATGTTTTTGTTATTGGTAATAAAAATTATCCCTACCCACCACAATGAAGTTGAAAATTAACATTCTTTGAACAATTTTTTTTTTTTCACTGTGAAGTGTGCTACGGACGGAAATTGTTGTTCATTAATGCGTCGCATGCCTTAAAAGTTTGAGAACCACTGTTGTAACCCATATATATTTCTGATAACATGCCTTGCTGAACTTACACAAAACCAAAAATGCCCAAAATCCTGACTCGAACCACTGCACCACTGATCGTATTTGTCAAAAATCTTGCAATGATACCTGACCCCTACAGCTATCAAAATTTAGCAATCTGGCTCTTTATATAAGCTACTGCTCATAGTATCAATTTTAAAGAGCTCTTCTGGCAAATGTAATTTTATTCCGACGTTTCGACGTCCTATACAGGTCGTCTTCATCAGGGTAAATAACACTGAATGCATAAAATTACATATGCCAGAAGAGCTCTTTAAACTTGAATCGGGCCTTTGTTTAAAAAATTTGGGAACGCTTATCTTATATCATTGCGTCAAACATAAAGATAACCCAAAACATAAAACTATTCCACTTGCAGTGACGTCATCGAGCACGAGAGCTTCAAGATTGAAAACCACGAGGTGTCGCCAGGTGATGCGCAATCCGAGTTTGGGATTCCTCCGCCCGAACCTCGCATCGATTCGCCGAAGTTTATTCGCAATTTCACCATGGCAACGATCGATTCCCGCGATACGTGGAACAGCGTACCTGGTCCATTCAATCTTTATCCTTACCTGCCTGCTGATCGGATTCTACCTACTGATGCTCAATTCATGGGTAGGGTGATATTTGGCATTGTATAGTTGTTGTTTGATTAAAACTAGTGATGTACCGAAGTTTCGGTATGCCGAATATGCCGTTTTTCTAATATTTCGGTTTCGGCCCGAACTTTTTTGAAAACTCGACCGAAACCGAACTTTTTGATTTTATGAAATTAATGCCCAAAAATTTAATATCACCAATCGGACATATCATAAATTACCTTATTGTTACATTTAAAGAAACGACCCACGGTCTGCAAAATATTACAAATTTAGGCTTACGCATTGTAAAAGTGATTTTAGAGCGTCATAAACGAGTTTACATTGCATCAACAACACAAGGTTCAGTTAAAAACAACATTTAGAAAGGAGATTTTAGATTCGGTTTCGACCCGAACCTTTTGAGGTTGGTTCTTTGAATCAATAGGTACAGCCTTTTTTTGTTGAGTTCCCCAACAGTAAAGTTGATTTGTTTAAGGAAATTTTTTGAGAAATTTTTAAGTTAAGATTTATTGTTAAAAGAAAACCTGACAAGAATTTCTGAAAAGGTATGTAAGTTTAATCGGACACAATCTAACGGTAAATAACGTTTAAAGTTTTTGAGCGATTCAACTGCTGCTTTGTAAATACGTAAAAAGGTTTTGGATGTAAATATTTTACTTGTACAGACAGATTCATATTAATGCTGAAAGGCTTCTCAAATTAAATGCGCCTATAACATTATTCGTCTTGTTTGACTGACAGGTTCCACAAACGGTTTTCGGCCCATCGGTGAAGGAACGGGGGGAACAGGCAAGGTTTATCAGTCGTCACTGGGCGGAAATTCACCTAGAGAACAATTTACAATTGTCATGCTGACGTACGAACGCGATGACGTATTAATGCAAGCAATCGAACGGCTTATTGGTCTTCCACATCTGAATAAGGTGAAAAAGTTGCGGTTTAGGATTAGCGCGTAAAATGTTTATTTTTGTGGGCGTGCTTTGATGGGGTTTTGGATATGATATCAAGCAATATAGTATTATTACAAGCAATATATTCGCTTTAAGGTAAATGTATGGGTCGGTGTTTGTTAACCAGGGTCGTAAGGGGGTACGAGGTGCTTTCTGGGGACCACGAGTTGCCCTTACTGGTATCCACCAGTAAATAGACAGTCCGCCATTACACTTTGACTTACAGTTTTGCAATTTGCCTGATTTTTAATGGTGGCCGGGGCACGTTTTTTATGAAAGAAGCATTGGTATAAAAGCGTCGAGCCAATACTTGATAAGCAACAGACAGTGCACACTGTTTCGACCTATAAGGTCATTAGCTCAGATCTCTCGTCACCAGCTGCACTGACATAACCTTATAGGTCGACCAAGTGTGTATTGTCTGCAGCTCGTCAAGCATTGCTATATACAGGGTTGCCATACTGTCCTTATTTCTAAGATTTGTTCTTATTTTGAAGGGGTGTGTCTTAGAAAAGTTCATTGTCCTTATTTCTAAGAAATGTCCTTATTTTTGACTGTAGTCCTTATTTTGTCTTATTTTCAACAATTACTATAGTCAAATCCCTGCTACAAGTAGAAGTGAACCTAGACCCGGCCCGATGTGAGATGTACTTAGTATTTTCTACGAACAACGAGTTGCTGTAACAGATTGTTTCCGGCCAAAATACTGTAAATATTATGTTATGGCTCGAAAAAAAGCAAAGATTTGTTCAGAAACGTTTCTTTCGTTTCGCATAAACAAATAGTTTTTCGGTTGTCCTTATTTTTGGTTTCAAGTCGATGACAACCCTGGCTATATAGGTTTAGTACATATTGCAAAACTTTAATGCGTTACCTAACTAACCTTATATAATTCCATAATCTATAAACAACATACCAAACAGGTTGTAAAAACGTACGATCACAATACGCTTGGTTCATGTAGCAACTGTAACAACTTTTGGCAAAATTCGAAAGGTGGTAGTTGTGTGGAACTCTCCACAACCGCCAAACGACGCCCTCCGGTGGCCGAAGATCGACGTGGAAGTTGTAGTTGTTCATCCGAACCGAAATAGTCTCAACAATCGCTTCGTGCCTTGGGACGAAATCCAGACCGAGTGCGTACTCTCGATCGATGATGACGCTCACCTACGTCACGATGAGATGTTGTTTGGATTCAGGTGTGTTGTTGCGGTTGTTTTTGTTACGAATATATGAAGCATGTTGTGTATTTTGTGGCTGTGTTGGTAAATCTGCGGCGTGAAACATTTTATTTAGCACACTGAAAAAGGTAACCTAGTTGTGGAAATAGGCGATTTTCTAATAGATTACTATTCTAGAATAATTACGAAACTAGAATACCGATCAACATTAACGAATTTATTTTTTACCACATTTATTTTTATTTTTTACCATACAATTTTTTGGCAGTGAAAATGTGTTGAGACTTTCCATCTGATTAAACATTTTGCCCATACAGCTTCACATGCCATTTTACTTTTGATTTTCAACGGTTTAGACCCAAAATAAAACAAAAGTTTTGTGCCATTTTAATATACACTGTATTGAACATTTAGGGTTTGGCGTCAACATAGAGATCGTATCGTCGGTTTCCCTGGTCGGTTTCACGCATGGGATGCTGCAGGTGGCAAATGGAATTACAATTCAAACCACACTTGTGAGTTGTCAATGGTGCTTACCGGAGCTGCTTTCTTTCACAAGGTGGGTGCGAATATTTCCATTTTGATTCCTCACACCTACAAATCACAACCTTGTCGCCATTTTGCCTATTCCTTTAGGCTTTACTTTACCAACGCCCGCAGTTGCGTACGTTGAATCTCAATATGAGTTTAGTTTATTTCGCCGGGTAAAAAAAATCGTATCAGCATAATTGCGTTAATATATTCACCAAGCCGGAAATAGCTAGCTGCGCAACGTTGGGACTTTATAAAGCGCGACAAAGGTAAGGGTATAATTGGTGGAGAGATGGTAAACTGCTGCTGTTACACCATTACTATAAGCGTTATGTGGCAGGGACTTACTTTAGTAGGAGCTGTATGCCCACATCTACCTGTCCTGTAATTATAAAAACATGTGTTTTTTTGTACCAAACATGCGTTTCCGACCAGTTTTTAAAGCATTTTAGTAGCAGGTGATATTTGCTAGACCGCAGTAGTCTAGCCGTTGTGTTGTGTGGATGGAAATTTCATTTTGTATTGTCACTATACAGTACCAAGAACTACCGTTTGCTGAAGTGACGATAACATGTATTTTATGCAGTACTACATGTACCTATATACACACTGGATGCCGTCAGCTATTCGTGAGATTGTCGATGAATATATGAACTGTGAAGATATCGCCATCAATTTCCTCGTGTCTCATATAACAAGGCAGCCTCCCGTTAAGGTACATTATCAACATTTATAAACCCTTTTGAATGGAGTTATTTGCATGCTGTAAAGATGCACATATCGTCTTTACTTTTCTTGGAATATTTGGCGGTTCGTGACTAGTGCGCAAAAATCGCTTACGTTGTATAATCGTGAGGAAGGTAATAAAAAAATCAACGTGCCTATAGGACGGCTCAAACAAAAAAGGTTCTGTTATAGTCCCTCCCGCTAATGGTGCTATCTTCCTTTGACACTTAACATGTTGTGATGTGACGCGCATTTTGTGCAGGTGACGTCACGTTGGACGTTCCGCTGCCCGGGTTGCCCAGTGGCTCTTTCGCAGTCGCAAGAACACTTCGACGAACGACACAAATGCATCAACAAGTTTGTTAAGATTTTCGGCTACATGCCGCTTGTCTTCACACAGATTCGCGCCGACTCGATTCTGTTCAAAACGCGCCTTCCCCACGACAAGCAAAAGTGCTTTAAGTTTATTTAAACGTCGTTTCCGCACGTTAAGAATGAGTATCTTATTTGAGGGTCAACTGCAGGGTTCGAAATGAGGCATTGTTGATGGAAATTACATTGGAGCTGATGCGAAAGATTTTCCTATGTTTCCTTGCTTACCAATGGACCAAGTCGTCAAAGAACTCTTTATGCACTGTGTGCTATAAACTACCTTCTACCACTTGAGAAGTTGTCTCTCTGACGAAATATATCTTATGCATGATTTGACTACAGTGGCTGGCCTCTTTGAAGAAGACGCCTTTACATATTTTGGCGTCCAAGTTCCCAAATTGAAATGCTCAATAAAGGTTTCTTTTCTAATGGCTCGACATGATTGATTTCACTGTTGTTGTCGTTTTTTCGTTTTCATTGGCACAAAATGTTGAACTGATGGACAAATATCGCAGGCAGGTGGAATATGTAAACTGCAAAACAACAACTAAACTTAAATAGGAATAGTTTGTAAAATAATTACTTGTAATGTGTCGATTGACCCTAAACATCCTTAAAATTTGATTTAAAAAAAGGTTTAGGGTCATTGTGAAGTATTGATTACCATGTTTTCTGTTCTTCGCACAAATGAATATGTAAAAATCTTACATATTTCCATTCACTTCACATTTTTAACAAGTATATAGAAAAACGCTCTTTTAACAACTTTGCTTGTGTGCAGCCCATGCGTTTCTGCCGGCAGAAACATTCATGTCACAAAAAGATATGTATAACTTAAACTATATATGACCCAGAATAAAGCAATATGCTGAATATGTTATCTCCCAATGAGAGTAATAGTGTAGCATCTAGTTTTTGTTTACTTTCATCCGTCAGCACACTAAGCTTATCCATAGGTTTTAAATTACTTGCTCTTTCCGTTGTGTTGTTATTCCACATTTGCAACAATAAGCCCCGCCATTGAACTTGCTTTTAGATGTTATTTAATTATTAGTACCCCATATTTTTCGTGTTTTCTTTTTAGTTTAACATAAATCTTGCTTTATATGGTTGCTCAACTTTTTACAACGCTTTTATTTTTTGATATTACTGTACTATGGTGCAAAAAGGGTATTAATATTACCGTGATGGTGGCTAAAACCGGTTGGGACTTTTTTAAACATCATTGGTTTGCATTTCAACACTGTCTTTGGTGGTTATTTTTCTCCTTTCTGCCAAACGCTTTCCGTGTTTTCAGTTGCATAACCACTGCTTAAAATCTCGCACAAATGGCCCGAAATAGTTGCCGCAATATTGTCTGAATTTGAAGTTTCACTCTTGTGTTCTGGATTCGTACACTGTGTTTGTTTTTCACCTGAAGCTAGGCTGCCTCTTTAAATTCATGTTTTGTTTCAGCATTATATCGGGTTCGGACCCTGTTTCTTAGTTTGTGGACTTTTTTCGTTATCCGTATTGCAAACACTGCATACTATCTCGCACATACTGAAATATATGTATTAAATTGTGCTGTTAGTTGAAATGATGCGTGCTAGCGTTTCGACCGTGTGTGATGCATCAAAGCGCTTCAAAACAGCTAAACCATATAGCGGACTGACCGAAACCATGGTGCATTCAAGTGGACGTTTCCTTATTTGCTATTGTTTTATTGAAAGAGTAAAAGTTCATCCCCCGTTAATTGATTGCTATTGATAGATAAAATTAGACATCAAGAACTAAATTACATTTGGAACAACTGCAGGAAAACTGTCATGTTCTTCACAGAATATATGTTAGTTAATGTGTTAATTATATTTGGTGATAAACTGGAAATAAGCTTAGTTGGAAATAAATTATCAAATATTCATCAGTACGAAAAAAAGCTTATTCAAGTTATTGGCCATTTGTTGTTAGGTGTCAGTAGTTGAGTTGAGTTTATTTCGCTTGGTGAAAAAACACATAGTTTGATATGACTCCTCGAAATTCTGTATCGAAAAAATATAATTCAAGCCTATGTGCTTGTTGTGGATGTTTTTTATCCTTAAAAATAAACTGCTTCACAGTATTCATTTAATTGAACTGGTGGCCCATGACCGGAGTTAAGAACCACTGACTGTGAGGACGTCAGGACTTGGCTATAGTCATTTGAAATAGATATCTACCATTAACCGTCGACAATTTTTTATCCGACACGCAAAACGAGTCCCAAATATATCGTGTTTTTCTGTAAACAGTGAAAATGCATGCGGGCAGCGCTGCTGTGACGATGATGGTCGGTGACGATTTTCCGCTCACATGGAAGGAAGTCGATGCTTCTAGTGTTGTGAGCGATGGAGTGTCGGGTGGACGCTTGCTTGCTGCAGCTGCTGTACATGCTAGGGGAAATAAAGTGAATTTTAGCAGGCGAAGTTGAACAGTTATAAGGGTGTTGTTTAACTAGCTTCCGATGACACAAGCAATCATAGGGATTCGGTTTTAACAGAAGCTTGATACTTTGCATTTAGGATATACGAAACCGACTGAGTGTCTATTTTTGGTATTCAATCGTTTTGTGTTTTTTTCTTTTTGGCGAGGTTTGAATAGTAGGTACACGTGACGTTGGGCAATGACGTGATAAGTTTACTGAAAAATTGCAATGGACGTTTTCGAGAAAATAAAGGATTTCCGCGACCAGGCGGAACTGAAGACGGAGTTACCCAGTCGCGAGTCTCTCGAACCCAACAGTGATGACGAATCTTCATCAAATAGCTCAAGCAGTTCTTCCGATCACAATGAAGAAACGCAAGACACCCCAGACACTAATCTGGCACCTTGGAGGGTTGGCATCAAACTTTCTGACAGTTTGGACGAAGCAGATGAAGATCAGGACTCTGACAGCCAAAAGTCACCTGAGACTGAACTGAATGAAGCCTTTGACTATTATTCTGACATGTTTAATCAAGCAACGAGCGGTAATAGTGATAGCGATAGCGACAGTGATGTAGATTTCGTTTACTATGACGAAATAGACAGTCCGCCACCGATCATCGAAGTTGTGTTCGACGAGACAGAGTCACGTGAAAATTTGGTCTCGGCGTTATCCAATAAGAATTCTTCTCATTTCAACAACGGTAAATCACGCGTTGGCAAATCCGTGTCTTTTAGAAACCCGATTTCCGAAGTTCATAACGACCAACTAGAAAAGAGTCACACGCAAAGGGAAAACCCACCGGATGATATGGATGAGGGTATTTCGACACCAAACGTTCAAAGTGACAATAATGAAAGCTCTTCTGTAGAGGAAATACAAGAGCCAGCGGTTGAAACCATGCATGAGATTTCAAAGCGCAACACGTCTTCTCCAATTGCTGATTCTGCGCCAATCAGTTTGTTTGACGCTCTTGCCTCTATTCCACCATCTGCGACTGAAATACCTGCTGCTGTTGAAGATTTACCTGTGTCACCACGAGCACGTTTATCGCCTAAACTTAAACGTAGTTTCAAAGACCAGGGCAGCGATGAGATAGCGGGTCTTCTAAAGGCAGCAAAGAAGCGGAACCGTCCCTCGATCGACCAGATTTTTGACACCGGTCTTGTGACTGACCCAGTGGTAGACAATTCCGACAAAATATCACCGACATGTACATTCGACGAAACAATGCATTCCGACGAACACCAAACTGATAACATTAACAGTATTAGTCCAGACAATAGTGGTGTGTCAAATACAGTTCACAGTTTGGCACCGCCCAATATTACTGAAACTGTAAATGGAATTTCTCCAAAGCAAGATTTTGGGGATGTTATCGAAGAAGTTAAGAACGTGACCGCGAACGACTTTAGGCCTGATGTTACGTTGAACGATTACGACCAACGTATTTCCAACGAACCGTTGGATAATATTAAATCAAACCCATCTAAAATTTTAGCAGAGGTAGTTTCAAAAGCTGGTGCTGAAATAGCGGACGTAGACGATTTTGATTCGACGGATTTGAAACAAATTTCTCAGGATATCAAAGACAAAGCGGAAGACATTAAGGAAAAAGCGGGGAAAGTGAATGATTTGGAAGAGAAGTTGTTTGAAGCTGCTGAAGAAGCCAGTGAAGAACTGCATGATGCAGGAAACAAGCTTCTTGACGCAACGAAAGAGGCCAGTAGCGAAGTACAGGAGAGATTAGAAGATGCAAAGGAAGACTTGGAAGAAAAACTAGTTGAAACTTACGAGGAAGGCACTCGGAGATTTAACAACAAATTTAATAACGATTCACCGTTTAAGGCGTTTATCCTGCGCGCATTAGGTGTTTTTGTATGTTGCTATACAACGCCTTCATCTTATATGTGGTGATAAAAGTTGATGAAGAAAGGCGACCTTTCTATCTTCTCATATTAAAGTGCCTTGCGTAATCACTTGATCCTTCTTATTTAAATATAGTTTGCATCGATGACAGGTAATTATTTACACCGGCCTTGGATTGCTGAATGTGCAACACGTACGAATAGCTGCTTGCACGACTTCCAGTGTATTACCCTTAGCAGGCAAATGTGCTTTAGCACGGCTAGCATGTAAACACATGAACGTGATAGGCTATAGTCTGCAACCCTGCACTGCTACAAAGTGTCATTGAATACGTTCTCGCGTGTAGTTACCCTAATGTGTTATTTGAAATAAACTTTTGCACATGTTGCGTAGCGTATACACATTGCAAAGCAGGCGTGGTCACTTTGTGTGCTCTTATGACTGTGCGACCCACCTGTGATAGTATTATGCAGCGTAGGCTACTATGCTTACGTATTTATGTTTCGCAAAAGTGATCAATACACGTTTTTGTTGTGAAGTTTGCCTAAAAAAAACAGTGATGTTAATGAGGAAAATGAGAGTTAAAAAATGGCATTGCAAGATGTTTAATAGATATCCTAAGAGTAGTTATCGTCAGATAACTTTAGGCTACATACTGGACAAGCTTGGCATAAAATACGACAAATGTATCTTAACCAGTGGTGGGATTCAGACGGTTCGCACCGGTTCTGTAGAACCGTCTCACGAAATTTTATGAGATCAGCGAACCGGTTAGCATTACTGGTTACTATCAATGGACTTTTTGTAACAGATCCGGCTGAAAAATATGCCTTTTGTGATAGAACCGACTGACAAAAAATTTGAATCCCACCACTGATCTTAACCTCTAAAATATTTCAAATACAGAAACCCACAAAGTTTAGTTTTAGCTGCATTGCATTTTTGACTACGATGTTCAAAACCAGCTTACCTTCTCTCGCTGAGGTGGACGGAGATTTCGAACTCAGCGACATCGGAGATGCTGCCTCACAAACGTTTGAAGAGCTGCAAGAGAAAATTGCTGAAACAAAAGAAGATATAATGGAAAATGTTAACGAGACTGTTGACGATGCGAAGGAAAGCGCCGGATTGTCGCCATTTCGAGTGTTTATGATGAAATTTTTTTCGTGCTGCTTTCTTTAAGTTGCCCCTAACGACTGGATTTCTTGAACAACAGTCGTTTGTTCTGTATGAAATGAAATAAAACGTTGGTGTTTGAAAGTTTTTAAAACAAATTTACATAACCCATTGGTGTGCCTGTATTAGATGATAATTTACTTCTTTAAATAGATGTGTAATTGTGCTACAACTCACAAGTTATCCAAACATTACGTCATTTTTGTTGAAGGTCGTTAAATACCGGGACTTCCCCTGTTGCCATATAAATTTAAATTTTTCATTGGAACATAAAAAATTGGCCATAACTGACTTGTAAATTTTGACTTGAATTAATTGAAATGCAATATTATTACTGATGATCAATGCTGTTTTTAGACAAAGTTTTACTAGCAATATTTTAGTGACGGCAAGTTATTTCTATGCTACCAAAAATACGGCGTCACCTGCAGGCGTTTGTTTGCATTCTGTTCGACTGTTTGCTGTTTATTCTGTGTCAATTGTAATTGTTTTACTGAAAAATATTTTGCCGCAAAAGCAATGGTAATTGCAACGTTTGTTTTGGTTGACGGTTAATTATAGTTTAATTATACGTTTTGAATTCCGCAGACAGAGCCAAACGGTCTTAGCCCGTTTAAACCGGTGTTCAGCTCTAAAGTTCCAAATGCAGCAAAGAATGGAGAAAATGTTGAGTTCTTTGTCGAAAGCACAAAGGTGCAAGATTTTGCTATTTTGTCGTATTTACCATTTACTTTAGGCGGGTTTTTAAATAAAAATAGAAAATTTCAGGTGGAAATAATGAAGTCTGGCTAATCCAATCATAATTGTTAATACCTTGTATTAGTAAAGAGCATATTAGTCAACACCTTGTGGGTCAATATAGGAATTTCCTACTGCTCCTCCAACTAAAGAAAAAACTTAAACATTAGTTTGGTAGTGTGGGATTTGTAAAGGTGGTGTTGAATTTGTAACAACACATAGGCTATAATCTGTTGAGGTAAACTGTACTACCCCAAGGAATCAAGAAGTCTAGCTATTTCTGTGGTATTAGGGACCTATAGATTCTCAAAAAAAGCATATGTTGCCCAAAAGGTTTCAAACCTTGGTTTGAAGTTGGTTGCTGACTGGGGACAGCTGTGAACAAAAGTCCCATCTGTTTATATTTTTGCAGTGCACAGTGTCACTTTTATTATTCTTTTTTAGAATGGAAGTGAAAGAGCAACTGTTGTAATACGGGTTCATGAAGATTTTGTGTGGCTTCTTCATTGCCTGAAAACACAAGATAACGTGACTAGCATAATTGTAAGTGGCAGTTTCTTTGATGTTCTTCCTATCATTATAATAAAGTATCATTTTCTTACTTTCATCAATCTAGTTTCCTCCCTTGCCAGCACAACCAACTACAAGTCTTCAAGCTGCTGAGAAAAAAACAAAAAAACAGGCTGGTGAAAAAGCAAAAATATTAGTTGGCGATAATTATGATGAACATTGTCGAGCTTATGAGAAATTTCTTGACCTATGTACACAGCATCCCCGCCTTGGACATTCCAATGTTTTGCAAGCATTTGCATTTGAAAAAGATGTAAGTACAAGAAGGTGTCTGTATTTGGATCGTTTTATCCAAAAACAATTTTTTAATAAAAAAGGACAAGTTATATATGTAATTTTGGCACAAAAACTACAGCCACAGGGTTTTTTAGTAGATTCAAATCTGTTAAACACTCCATGGCACAAAATACCTGTCTGTATATCACATGTGCAACTGAAACATTTTTTTGTGACAGCCACCTGCTAAAGTGAAAGTCAAAAGGAACTTTTTTGAAGCTGTTACAAAAGCTGTGGATGATATTCGACTTGCAAATTACAAAGATAATGATGAATCCTTTCAACAAATCCGTGTCAACAATAATGAGAATCTAAAAAACATGAAGGAAGCATCAAATAGATTTCAACAAATAGTGAACTCCGAACACAGTATGAAAACATAGTAGTTTTTGTATTTTGTTTGTTTCATTTGAAGATAGACACAAAGAAATAAAGAAACAAAAACTTTGCAGGAATATCCAACCTTTACAGAGATATACATGACGGAGTTAAGGCATTAGAAGCCAGTGATGAAAATACCATGAAAACTGATTCGTAAGTCTTATTTAAGAAGTTTACAGTACTTAGGGTTTTTTGGAACACATACTTAGCTTTGAATGTGGGTTTATTTACAATTGAAAATGTTGATGTCCAAGGAGTTTATGGATGGAAAATATGATTCTAATGCAATTTTAACATAATATTGATGAATTAGTTTTGAGGTGTTAAACAACAAGGCAACATAGTTGCTGGACTTAAAACCAAAAAAATACTTGCTGCTTTGTAGGTTGTTTCAGCTGTTTGGAAGTGCCTTGGAACACTCCAGTGAAGAAAGTAATGTTATTGCGATCAATCGGCAAAGGTCACTGGGTGCGGTCCTCCAGCTTTATTCTGGATTTGCAAAAAGTGAACATGAAATGTTACAGAAAAGAGTGCAAAAAATGGTAGAACTTGAAAATGCAAAAAAGACATTTGAAAAAGCAAAACCTCAAAAGAAGCAGCAGGTAGATAAAACAACTCTGCCTAATTTATATTAAGTATAGGAAAGTTTTTCATCATTGCCTCAGTATGTTATTGGTTTACCGAGCATTATACACATATCTACATGTGTAGTAGATATGATATTACAAAAATACAAGTAAACCAACAGTACACTGTTAGTTGGCCCACTGGTTATGGCTTGTTTACTGTGGCTGGCAGGCAGCAACGAGCAGGAAGTAATTTAAAGGAATCAACTTCTAGTAATTTGTGCATTACCTTCAACTCAGTCAAATTGAGTCATATTGTACTGCCGACCTTATTGGCCAATGATGCTCACCTTGTTTGCCAAAAAATGTACATTTTAAAGTATAAGACATAATATGTAACACATTATTCAAATATGTCTAGAACAGTGGTTCTTAACCTTTTTTATGTCAGGGCCCTTTGGTAGTTTTTAAAGTGGGTAAGGAAACGCAAAAACAAGACCCCAAAATCACTAAAGATTATTACCTTGAAATCTAAAATAACTGTTTTGGGTGGTTTTCTGAGGTCTGGTGTGAGCCGTAAAATAAGTAGTTGGGAACCACATAGGGCCCTGAGAGCTGCGGTTCAGAATCACTGGTCTAGAACATAAAAAACATCAAGGCAATTTTCAGTCAGTTTTGTTAAATTAAATTGTTATTAGGCAGAGGAAACTATGAAACGGTTGGAAAGAGAATTGAATGACATGACCGAACTAGCCAAGCCTGAATTGGAAAGACACAATCGTCAGCGTCTTTTAACAATGCAAAGTGCCCTTGTCCAACTAGCAGATTCTGAGGTATTTTTCTCATTGCTAGATCTATTTAAAATAGTTTCTGAAGGTATTCATAACATCTATAAGTGTTCATACTTTAGTCAATCACAACATTTTAAAGAACACTTGTCATTGTGTACATCTGGGTGGCAGATACATGTACAACATTTCAAAATGTCATATGGTAATGCTTAAAAGTTTAGATGAGGGGTGTGCAACAGGCGGCCTGCGGGCCACAATCCAGGCCCGCCAAGCTATGTAGTGTGGCCCTCACAAACACACTGATGGAGAGAAAAAGTGCAAATCTTCTGGGAATTCAGCAAAAATTGTCACTAGTTTTGGGAAAGTCTCCTCCATAAGTATAAGCTAAACCAGCATTTTCTAACCAGTCGGCCATACAGCAGTTAGCAAGTACTTCCTAATGTGACATATTAATTCCCTTTGTTTGGTAAACAATGAAAGCCAGTGTTGTGGTGAAACTCTATACGTTTTAGAAAATAAATGCATTGATGCTTATGAAGAAAATTGTATGGCGCTCGCTTGATGTCCAAAATTGGTTATATGGCTCACACCCGAAAAATGTTGCACACTCCAGGTTTAGATGTTTCTGTAGACTGCAAAGCATATGCTTGTCCTAAAACAGGATTTAGTAAACGAAAAGACAATTTTTACCCTTAAAAGTTCTATGTAGTACTTATTTACCCCCAACAGAATCATGGGAATATTTTGACCTTGTGTGTATGTTTAACTGTGGTACTCTACTCTATTCAAATAGATAAAAAATGCTAGAGATGGATTGGCAGTCTTCACCAAACTGTACTCAGATGTTCAGAAAGTTCAACTTTGATAAAAAGCTTTTAACAAAGCCAAATTTTGACTTTTCTCATATATGTTCCTTAATTCATTGTGATATAAACCATATTGCTGCAACTGCATTGAATTGATGTTGCAATCATTTATTTAAAACCTTCTAACAGTATATTGTCAGATGCCACAGTAAAAAGCATCGGCCGTACAGCTGCTGTAAGTTTAAAGATTTAAGCATTACATAAAAACAACATTAAAGAACTGTTTCAAAGTTGCATTTTTGCTTATTGCCTTCTATTTATCTCATATATGTGTTTCTCATATGAGTATTTTACCAAAATTTTAAGATTTAGGATGTAAACTTTATTGGCATTTGCCGAAGCATTAAGAATTAAGTTTTTGCAATGAAACTGTTAATTTCACTATTTTATTTCATTGTGAATTATTTAAAAAGCAGCAGAAAATTATATAGCCATGACTTTCAAATATGTGCCTTTAAATTCCGTGCTTTTCACATGACCTACATCTCGCGTTAATGTGATTGTATACCCTTTATTTACAATGCAGTTATAGATTGTGGACCGGATTTGTTTTTGTTCCAAATTACACAGTATTGTTTTTGCAGTACTTCCAACGAAACCTCTCAGTAGCAAGCTTACTAGATTGTTGATGTTTTTGTTTTATTTTGAAACCTTGTGATGGATTTTCACCCTGTGAATGTTTTACATTATCCATATCTTTCGATTGGCAAATATGGTCAGTTTAAAGAATAAACAATTTTGATGTAAATAATAAACACACCCATGTGCATAATTTACCATGCATTCTTTTTGCCTATTATTTTCAGCAACTACCTGTTCAGCAGGAATGATCCTAAATTTTTCGTTGTCATTATATGGGATGCATTACATCTTTGCCTATGATTTTCATATTGTGCAATAAATTTTTTGAAAAAGAATCCTTTACACTGCATCGATTTTTGTGTGCTGCTAAACTACCAGGATCATGATGAAAAAACTTTACAGGAAATTTGCTCATCAGTTTCGTTTATACAGACAAAAACATAGTGAACTCAGTATACCGCAGCATGGCAAGCACAAACTAAGTTGAATCATAGTTCTTCACTGACCAATTAGTTTCAACTTCGGAAGTGTGTTTTTATTGGTCTTGTAAAACCTCAAATGAAAATGCAACCTATCCAGCCTCGGAGGAAGTAATTTCAAGACATTGGAAAACATATTTTTAAAAGTAATTTTCAGGCTGAAATCTATACCTTATTGAGACCGCACTGGAGTTAGATGCAGATGTGGATCACAATCAGGGTTCCCAGGCGGCCAGGCCCCCAATAGAATCGGTCAATTGAAACGATTCAAAACGACTTTTATATTTAAAAGGGAGGATACATTTAGTTTAGATTCCACAGACTTTTTATGCAACAACAGAGTGGGAAAGCAGTGGGTACTGGGTACGGCGCTAAACGCCATCGATCTCACGGGATTCTCAATTTCTCATCTCAAATAAATCATCTTGTCCCTCTGTCTAGTCACGCGGAACGCACGTTTGTTTTAACTTGTCCTTGTATACATGTGTTAAGTACACTTTCGTATCACAAGACAGTTGGGTAACCGACGTGCAATAAGGTTTGCAAAAGTTTGTTTTAGATAATTAATTTGATTACAATCTAGCGAAAGACGCAGTGTAGTGGTTTTTATTTAATGCCAAATTTGGTATCTCAGATACATAACAGCAAAATGCTGATTCTTATACTTTTTCCCGTTGTGATTATTGTACTGCTTTTCATTGTCTCTTCACGTCCAAGTCGTTTGAATGTTGCCGGATCGCATATTTTGATCACTGGTGGGTCATCTGGCATTGGCCTCGAAATAGCCAAAGAGTTTGCAAGGAAAGGAGGGTTTATCACTTTGGTTGCTCGCAATGAACAAAAGCTTCTGGAAGCTAAAAGCATTGTTGAACAACACATGAAAGGTGGAGGAGAACGACAATGTGTAACTATTCTTCCTCTTGATGTAGCTTCATCAGCTAAAGAGGTACTATTTTGTATGTTATTGACAACTTTAAATAACATGATATGGTAGTTGGGTGTTTTTTTTTAGTTCACATAATTGAATTACAAGTAATAATAGTTAAATGCAAACAATTATTTAATAAATACATTGTGTTATCTACTTACATCACAGGGGTTTCCACAATTACCCTTCAGGCTAGCTGTGGCTTGTCAGGGTCTTCCTTAGTCTGTTCCTTAGTTTAATAACAAGCTGAGCAGCCCTGGGCATAAGCATTTATACATATATATATATATATATATATATACATTTATATACATTTATATACTTGCAAAATTACCTTTTTTAAATGTAGAATACAACCTGGCCTGTAATGTTTAAAAATTTTGCAATGCCCTTTATTCAAAAAAGTATGGCGACATCCTCATGATGCCTTTGGGCATGCAAAGACTGTTACAGTTTTTGTTTGTAGTGTGAGACTTAGTATTTTTTAAACTTTTAAAAGTTTGGTATTTTTGTACTATAGCACTAATTGCTAAGCAGCTTAAACTATTTTTATGTTTGCTGCAGGTTCTGGATGGAATCAAATCAACAGAGGAGCGTTTGGGTCCAGTTGACTACCTTATTAACTGTGCAGGCATCTCATTTGCTGGAACTTTTGAAGTAAATTTACATTTCTAAATCTAAAAAGCATTGTTGTGACAACCTTGAAAAGTCCAGTTATGTTTGTACTTACATGTAACTTCTTTTTTTGTAGGATACGCCAACTGAACAGTTTGAACTCTTAATGAAAGTCAACTATTTTGGTTCTATTTATTGCACAAAAGCTGTTTTGCCTGGAATGAAAAAGAGGAAGAAAGGTGTGTGTGTGACTGATGAAGTTGAATTTCACATGGTTAAACATTTTGTTTCCACAGGTCGAATTGTATTTGTCAGCTCTCAAGCAGGGCAAACTGGTGTGTTTGGATATACAGCTTATTGTCCTACCAAGTTTGCTCTTCGTGGCTTTGCAGAAACTTTACAAATGGAGGTAATATTGTTAATTACTGGTGCTACAGTAGCTTACAGCAAATTGTTTTTAATTTTACTCACACTTATACACAACACCCTTCTGGATAATTTTTTTTAATTGAGTGCACTTTAAATCGGTCTCGTTGTTGTACAATGTTTGATAAACTATGGCAACAGGGTGTGGTATTTTTTATGTTTCATATGTGGCAATTGAAGATGCTGCCATACTTATTGTCTCACAAATATACAATTTGCCAAAAAATGTTTAGTATTTGATTAATCATTTGTATGTGTTGTGGTGATTCTGAGGACAATAATGCATCAGAAACTAAATTTGTGTGTTGTTTCAAAGGTGAAACCATACAATATTGCAGTTACTGTATCCTTTCCCCCTGATACAGACACACCAGGATTTCATGATGATGGTCAGTACATGATATATTTGCTTGCTCTGTTCATGCAAAATGCTTTTGTTTTGGCTATCACAGGAGTTAATCCCCCATGCAAAACTACATACATGACAAAAATGATGTGTCAAACAAAAACATAATTTGTAATCAATTATTTTGACCAGATGATAGAAAACCAGAGGAAACACAGCTGATTTCTGAGACTTCTGGCTTCTTTATGCCTGATGCTGTTGGCAAAGCTATTTTTAGGGATGCTGTGCGGGGAGAATTCAGCTCCACAATTGGTTTGGATGGATTCATTTTAGGTAAAGAAAAAAAATTGCGATAGTTAACAGTGAGACCAGGTGGCAATTTGAAAAAAGGGACTATTGGTAAGTACAAAGGATTTAAAACAAATGGAAAGAACAGCAGACCCCCGTGATCAAACGACTTCAAAAAATTGAATTGAAATTTTGTGTCAGAATTTATTGCAAAATGACCAAAAGCAAGATTACAACAAAAGGTACAGTATTTGTTTTATTAATTGTTGTTCTATTTTTAATAAAAGGGCAAGTAACTGCTGGAATGTCGCCATGTAATTCCATGCTGACAGCGTTCTGTCAAATCGCATTGATGGGTCCTTTCCGCATGGTGTCGCTTGCTTATCTCAAGTATTTCGACGGTATCGTGTCGAAATGTGCTCGGAAAAGAGAATGTGCTGTACAAGAAGAGGACAAGGATAAGTAATTCCAGTCCAATTCGTGCATGCATATATTCAACCCACGTAATGATTTCGTTTGTGTTGTGATTAGAGAGGCTAGTGATGCTTCTTAAGGGCCGGAAAAACGGCTAAGAAGAGTTTGTGCATGTTTGGTAAACGTTGCAATTGGAAAGACGTTTAATCAAGACAAAAATCTTTGTTACAAAAGTTTTTTTTTTCAACAACAAAACGGAGCACAGAATTTATGTGTGCGTGATTCGCAATCAACACATCGAAAAATGTTGAAACACTTGATTTCGCGTCCAATATTTCTTTCATTTTTTATTGCTGCACACGAATTTGACCCTTTTAAATCATTGGCATGCGCTTTTAATATCTATCCTATTGTATGTCACATCGGATGCTACTTTTATGAAAACTCATAGCACTGTTGCAGAGTCTGGAACTATAAGCTTCGAGTCTCAAGTTATCATGAAATCCGTTTCCTTAAGGTTATCATGTCGGTTTCGAGAGATCAAACACTTCTGGTTGTGCAAGTTTGCAATCACCTGTGGAATTATTGTTCTATCGTCATAGTAAAAACAGTGTTGTGTGATCATTCTCAACTTTTTGGTGGTGAAGTGTTTTAAGCAAAGAAGCTACCTGGATATCTAACAACAGAAAAATCATACCAACATCTTCAATGTACAAACTTCACCAAAACGGCCTCAACTATTTGTTTTAGAAAATGGAAGCGGTTTGTTTGTGAAGATTTCGGTTGCTCTCACGCGGGTAAAGAATAACCCGAAAAGCACCCGACGTCCAGCTGCCATGTGACCATATGTCGGGCGACGACTAGTGGATCATAAGTAAACACTGCGCCCTGTTCCCCTCCTAAATTAAATGTTCAGTGTGCACCGGTTGTCAAATCGTAAATGTTCATTAATCATTTTGTGGTCGGTCAAACCAACGCTCTTTTATATTTGCGAAGGATTTGTGTGGTTTTGCAACCGCCGGTTGTTCTGTGGGCAGAAATGATAGTAGGTAAGAAGTGAAGATTGGCAGTAAACGGTAAGAAAAAATAGAAATAAGGCACAGAAACAACAACAAAATGTAACACAAAACTTAAAAAGGTTAAACTAAAAGCATATTGTTCTAGAAAAGCGACTCGCAATCTAAATAAAATTAGTGGCAATGAACGCAGCAGCAGCAATTGCACTACACTATACGCAGTAGGCTACATTTCTAGCAATCACATACTAAAAAGGTTAAACTGAAAGCATATTGTCAATGGCAATGAAGGCTGCAGTAGCAAATGTAAAATGTACGACACTGCTCAACACATTTCCAGCACTCACATCTGCTGCTCGATGGCGCCAATGAGCAGCTGAACAATCTTTCGAGTCCTGGGCAGCAATGCGAGGCGGCGGTCAACTGGAAAAAACAAACAGAGGTTTTATCGTCGAAAATGTTGCCCTTTCCGTCTGTGTGATATGTGCTGGGCAACGTTAATGCTTAACGTGGACAGTGTTGCTACGAGGTCGTTGCCCCGGTACGGGCGCCACGCAAGCCATTCGACGTCGTTGGGTAACAATGGAAAAGTGTTGATTCAAATTATGAGAATAGAGATATCGTGGGATCGGGCGGGGCGGATGCTTTCAGGTTTACACCCGGTTTGTTTACCTTCAGATTGAAATTTCAGGAAAGTAAATCTCATTTATCCGGTGGAGTAAACACAGCGAAGAATATGCCGACAAAAAGGTTAGGCGATTTGGAAACTGTTTGCTATTTTTAGACCGCGTTTTTTAGATCAAAGCCGTTCTGGTTACGTAAGCTATAGTGCTATAATAAAACTTGAAGTATGATTTAGTAGTTCAGCAAATTTATCATTTCTTGAAAACGTAGTCCTAACTTAATAGTCGTCATCGCACCATAATGTTTTTTGTAAGCTTTACAGAACTGTCACAGAAAGATTAAAAAATTCAAGTGCCACAAAACACTACAAAATTGTTCGCTTACCTTCTGATATCAACCTGTTTCTTCTCCACGAATTCACCTGATTATAGATGGCCGCAACACTAGAGCAATCAAACACCCCGAAGGTCGTCCTACACATGGGAAATCCCAGCAAACAGTTTAAGGCGATGGCGATTTGCATCCAGCACTGCCATTGGCTTAATGTGTCCACGTGACTAAAATCGTCAGAATCGTTAGCATCTAATGCAGAAAGAAGTAAATCGCTCGAATTAGCGTTCTCCAGCACCCCATAAACGAGCACCAGAATTAAAGAAATCGCCAAAGCTAATGGCAGTCCAGCTCTCATCCACGCCACAGTGCTCATCCACATTACCTCAAATCGCGCTGAGAACTTTTCATCGATTTTACGTAGATTATTGATCGTGTGACCGAAAGCTACGTGGAGCTCCAAACTTTCAGTCTTGCACCCCAACAGGCTTTCCAACAAGTACTGGCGACGCCACTCATCTGTGACGTCATCAAATGATGATGTAATGGCGTAACAAGGGCAGGGCGACAACCGCAGATCTGTGGATTTTAGCACGGCGCTTTGGTGGTAATCCACTCCCACGCGATCGAATTCCACGACTGTGACGTCATTTTGTAAAATGTTTCTGATTTGAAGCATGCGATACAGGGCGCGGCGAGCTTTCGTGCACTGCGCATGCGCCGACGGCTTGTATGGTTTGCTGAGAAAAACTGGAAGTGGCACTTTTCCGTTGTTGGTCACAACACTTGCGACGAATGTGGGAAGATCTTCTTTTCTGTAAACATTTGTAGCAAAATTTATTACCCCAGTTTTGACAAACAATTCTGATTTTTTTCTAAAACATGAAGGCTCCAGTCTTCTTAGCAATAATAATTGAAAAAAACACGCGGTTTTATTGACGTTTTGTCGGTGTCTCACATTCACCTTTCTTATGGGACATTTAAAGTCGACATCAGAAACTAATCTTGACTTTTCGTAAAGGTTAAACACACGTACACCAAACCGAGATATGTGACTCATTCGATTCAGAAATAGAACGGGGTTTGAACCTAACATATACTTTAACCGCTTTTGCGTAAACCTACAAACTGAAAAGTGCGTTGGTGGGTTGGGATGCTTTGAAATTGAAACTCAACAATCTATCGCCAAACAATCTCTGGGTTTGTTGGTTTGCCGTCACTGCACTTTTAACGAAATGTCAAACTACCACGAAAAGTAGCGAAAGGGAATTTACGTCTCTTAGGATCAACCTGAATTGAAACCAAAAACATGTGATGTAGTAAACGTCAAATGGCCTAAAAAACGTTAATCGCGTCGGTCATTCTCATAAGCACGCATTGTTCACAACATTTGCCAATATCGCCAACGGAACGAGAAACTTACACGTAACCAGTGGTGGGATTCATTTTTTTTGGGTTTTATCACAAAAGTCATATTTTTCTGCCGGTTCTGTTATAAAAAGTACATTGACAGTAACCAGTAATGCTAACCGGTTCGCTGATCTCATTAAATTTCGTGGGACGGTTTTATAAAAGCGGTGCGAACCGGCTAAATCTCACCACTGCACGTAGTCGTGTGGACTTAATTTGCCTATCTGTAACCATTATCAGGAACTAAGATAGCGCTTCTTCGTCAGTTGTTTATGAATGTGCTATTTCTTAATACACGACTTGTGCCCCCGCAGCAAAACCCAACAAGGAGAAAAGTTCGGGCGCCCAGTTTTTAGCTGTATTCCTCTCAGGAGCATAGTTTTGCAGCTTTAAGAGCATGTGAATTTCATTCAAAAACAACCCTACTGTAGAGTAGGTATTTCCGCATAAGTTTGCTATGTAAGCGATTATGTGTTAAGCTCTTCCCTGGAAATACCGTAGCCGACCCCCAGTGACGTCATGGGCTGTAAGGAACGGTGTAAATCGGCTGGAGCGACGATAGTTGTTGTGTAGCAACCTAATGTTTGTTAGTTTGTTTCCGATAAGCAACAGTGTCGAGCGTGGGGCACGGATGCAAAAACGTGTAAAGTAAAGGATGTACATATACGTCAAACGCTCTCCGTTGGTAGAAATGTAAAGTTCAATTTGTTGTTGCTTATTTTGTACGAATTGATGTGTCCAAAAATTGTATTAATTAAAGTAAGAATAATTCGTATTTAAGATAACGAAATGGGAAAACTGTACAGGAGATTGGCATTGTCCGAAAATACCCATATTAAGTTGCTAACACCTCTATAACACCCACATTTAGATTATATATACTGTATTTACCCCCCGACACACTTAGAAATCTCTCACAGCAAACAGTTTGAAAATCACTGCCTTATAACATCAGTATTTCGTCACAAGTCGAAATTGTGAACTACAATGAAACTATGATAAATGCTTTACAGTTTATATCATGCACGGTGCACAAGCCAAGAGAGTGCGGTGCGTATACTACAGTGGTTGTTTTTGTCAGACATTCGTGACGTCCCGTTAAATTAACACTTTGACGTAACACTTGCCGTGACATGCGATACCGCATTGTTTTCTATTATTGTATAATTTATGGAACACATTACCAAACTGATCGCGTAGGTCTATACAAGGCATGACATGGCGGCCCTGTAAGCAAACGGATTGGGATTTTTTGGTATCATACGTTTATTTGCTCATAACGAAAACATAAATTGGTTTCTATTTGTCACAGACCGGTTTTACAAAACCAAGTATTTACTTACATATTTCAATCTATTAAGCTAACAATCGGCAAGCCATATACGGTTTCAATTTCGTTTATAGTGAAAATATTATTAACAGTGAATAACGTGCAAATTGTCAATGAAAATATGAAGCATCACCCAAAATATGTTCACAGCCAATTAATACCGGATATCAAATTTTGGAAACTCATCGCTTTAAAATAAAATAGCAAAATGCAAAACAGTGCTAAAACGCGAGTCAATTCTGTTAAAAATAGCCCGAGCAATTAAATGACTTTTATTTCAATTTTTGACTGGGTTTTTCATTATTTAGACATCCACGTAATACCGCTCAAATATTAGGATGTTGTATAGTACGACAGGGTATTCATGAGCAATTTTTTATAGACTGACAAAAAATTACACACTTCCGTCATATTTCGTGAAAACTGGTCGCGTGAGGCATAATGGTATTTTAACAGATGACACGGCTGGGTTTTGATTGAAATTTTAACCGTAAATGTGATTAAACTGCTTTTATGGGATGCAGCGTAGTTCATGTCGACAAAACTAGCGTTGGTGACAAAAAATAACAACTGGCATGAATTCGAAATAACCCTCAAGCTAGCAATTTTATGTTTGAATGAAATGCGCATCAAATTTTATTCAACCGGTCTGGCACGGCATCTGCTCATTATTCGTCGAGGAAATGCCTTGTGTTCAATGAGCCGTGACCGGCCGTCACGCGCAAGTTCAGGCCACCCAGAACAACCACAAATGAACCGCACGACTGAAGAAAATACTGGCAAAGTTCCAAATTTTAGATCTATGAGACAAACATTACATTAGCCTTATTTTGTTCTAATTAAATTTTATGCGAAATCTATAGACCCAAATAGTTGGCATGAGCGTTTGCCTATAATAGTTTAGGTATTTGGCAAATCGCTTTTTAAAAATTCTAACACTTCACACTTTACAAACCGCAGCTAATGTTCATTCTAACAAACAGCAACCTTTCTACACAAAAAGAGAAAGTTCAGGACCGAAATGGAAAGTTTGCAGTAATTTTTCGGACAAGGTAGATAGCAACCTAATCTACGCTCGAAAACCAATAAAGGTTTGCTCCAAATTCACGCCGTAACGAAGGAGAAACAAGTGGTGTCAGTTTACCAAGTCGCAAATCATAGAGTCGCCGATGAAACGCCGTTTCTGGTTCCCACCCTTGCTAAATACTGTAAACATTAGCCGCTAAAATGGGTTCGACCACCCTAGGCGTGTTTTTATGTTTAATGATGTAAAGTTCCTGGCAATTTTGACAGCCAGTTGTTTCCCTGTCAACTGTGAGGTGTGATGGGTGCAAATACAACCGTAATTGTCTTCGACGTTGCGACAACGATGTACGTGGGCAAACCTCAGTTAAATGTTTACTTGAAAGAGTTTAAAATTCCTGTCTAATACGAACTAAAGAGGCGGTAAGACCTTAAATTATGAAGTCGACATTAGGAGAAACTGATTGCTTGTGGTCGTTTGTAAACCTTTTAAGTGATAAATGTATTTAGAAATTTGCCGGTCACGATGTTTACAACAGTGCGTTAATTATTCACGAGGCAAGAAGACAATTAGCCGAAAGCCCAAACGACCATTGTGACAACCAAAACAATGCTTTCGAATTCGGTAACTACAAAAGTTCGCGAATTAGTGACGTCAATCACGTGCCACGCATACATGCCGCGCGAGTCACCAAATTTCCCCACTTGCAACAAATTTTCGATCTGTGGGAAACTGGATTTTCCATCGAATTATTCTGCTTGGTTAAGTCCGCCTGATTATTTCGGCGAAGTTAAAACGGGGATTTCCCTTGTTGACTCTTCACAAACTTAGCGAACACGTCACATGCATCAAAACTTTTTACTGGCTGATATTTATGGCAGAGGGTTTCACCAACCGTTGAACATAGGAACAGAAAAACATATATTTTAATGGTTTAGGCCTACCATGTAGTATATCAGGGAGGAATGAAAATGCATTGAATTGTAAAGGGAGGAATTCGTCGAAAAAGGTTGGGAACCACTTTAATTTATAAAGTAAAGTCTAGCACATCATGGCCCCGCAATATTTAATCGCAATTCCGAAAAATTCCCACAAATCGTCGTCGCGGATATCCACAAACCGTACACGTTCACAGACAGTCAAAAATAACCTTCTGCGGCAGATTATTGGCTGACTGGTCTGGTAAACATATGACGGCTGGGCTATATTCAAATCAGCTTGCCTCACTACTTCAACGTTTAAGTTACATCAGCTGGAATTTTACTCCTTGGATCAGTGTATACAAAGCGGATTAGGAATACTAGATTAAAGAAACACCACAAATTTGGGGAACGCACTGCACGGTTTTATTTCACCTGACGCTGACAAAATAAACTGTCGAAACGCTGTGATGTTTTACGCCCAAATGTTGACTTGTATCTTTAAAAACTGCATTGGAATTTATTGTGTAAAATCGTGTTTTTTTAGCTGCTCACGTGATTTTAACTCGTGACGGCAGATTACGATGACGCGCGACTTTATACACACGTGACGGTTTTTCAACCATAAACTAGAGATGTTAAAGCGCGGCGACCACAATTTGTCGTAAACAAAACGAAAAACGTCATTAAACTCAAGACTATATACCACGCGATTCGCGCTGGAGAAAACAAACCCACAGAAGCGGAAAAAATTACGATGCGGTCGACAATCACTTCTGTGTAATGGTGATTTTAGTTGGATTTAATTGCAATGTTAAAGCTCATAGCTTCCCACAGGGGGGAAACGTACAACTTCAAAGCTTGTAGTGAAATATGAAACCTTACGGCTGGGACTTGAGTTGTATAGCAAAAAAGCTATGGTCAAAAGTTGCTTCAGTCCAAAATCTCGTTGTTCGAAGCACGAAACGGAAGCAAGCGTAATACCAATTAAAATTTGGACATATAATATTGTAGATATCACTTGTCAATTAATTCAAAGTTTGTACGTATTTGTAAAAAAAACTTGGTTATTTCGAGTACGCTGTGTCAAAATGCCCTTTTTACAATTCTAGCAACTTTGCGTGTTAAAAAAACACCACAAACTGTTTATACTTATTCGTTTATTCGCAGAAAACTACATGTTCGAGCCAATGCAACAAAATCTGTATGTGACTCGCTGGTAGATAATAATCAAAACAAGCCACGCCTTAAACGCCGGTTAATTAGTCACACACGCATACATGTCTGTAGCGGAGTTGCAGGGTTATCACTGGTAACTTCCTGCACATAGCATACAACAACGTCGTGATAGGAAGTTATTGAATCAACCAAATCTTAATTGTTCCATTTTCGCAACTGCTGGTAGCGTATGTCCGAGGTTTGGGGTTATGAGAAAAGTAATCTTTCCGGCAATTTGAGGCCAATACTTTTGTATAGATTCAAAGCAACGTAACAATATTTCCGTTCATTGTTGAACATTGCGTCAACTTACGTTAAGCGCCAATCATGATTAACTTAAATCATGTGGCAGCTTGCAAGGTAACTGGTGTTCCATGTAACCGTTCAGTCGCAATTGCGTACTTAGTACTCGGTCAACCACGCGTTTACATGAGCACGTAACTTTTTGCTCGTTCAAACCGATTCACTGACGTTTTAAGAGTGTTGCAATTTTAACGTCATAAAACAATTCGTATAATTGTGGCTCAATGCAATACGCATTCCCAATAGATCAAAGTTCATTTGAAAATCTGCGAGTTTTGGTGTGATGGTGTTGTTCGTACTAACGGTGATAGGGAAAATGTCAGTTATAAAACGCGCCGTGCTAATGCTTATTGGATATCCTGAACCTTACACGTGACAGATAAGTAGACCAGTTGCCAAATTGATCCACGCGAAAAAACGTGCAGATAAATGCACACGGTCGAAACCTTTAACAGTTGAAACACCGGTCAACTATGTTCAGTTGCCCCCTAAAAGCTCAATATATGTTAAAGCGATGACCTGGAATATGGCAAATCTAGGGCAACATTGCAGACCCCGTGGCAAGGGCCATTCTCTTACACACCCAAGCGCGGTCTATTCTATTCAACCCCACTTACGCGATCAATTCGTTCAGTTCCGAAGACCGGGTGTGCCCCTTTCCGTCGCATTGTTCGTTGTTGTGCCATCCGGCGTCCGTCGTCCCCTCCTTTAAAACCAACAGTGTCTTGAATTGTAGCTAACTATAAATAAAACCGGCCGGCTACGACGACGCCGCGCTCTGACGCTGGACAAATGAATCGTGATGTGTTACTAACCTTGAACGCCGTATTCAGGTGCATTGGTGTGTCGCATTGCTCTGTGAACAGAACACAAAGGGCGTTGTTGAATATGTGGCATAACATAACACAAAATGCGTGGATTGAAAGCCGCCTGGGTAATATTATTTCCTCAAAACGATTCTTCAATAAAATAGGTTGATTTAATACCACGTAGGATGCAAGGCGAAAGGAGTTTTTACGCAGAACTATCTGCCAAACGGGTACGAATTTTGTTCTTCTTTTTTAGGATTTATCTTGTTTGAAGCATTACTCTCAGCTTTGGTCCCGGATGTAATAGTAGGCGACATACACGCATGTTGCTGGCGTACCCGTTTGCCACTTGATTCTGCCTAAAAACTCTTTTTGCCTTACAGGCTGTTGTTACGCGTGGTAATATTTCCGCAAAACGCGTGTCAACGGTAAGATGATGCAACAGGTCGTAAAGGTTGATTGGTATCGCAGGGTTATTTGCAACCACGAAAAGCTGGCCCGCCAAAACAAATCTACTGTTTTGTTACAGCAGCGGTTTTTAACGTTTATAAAATATGCCTGAAAAACGCTCAACGCGTCATAAAGCAGTATACAGCAAAACCCTCTTCGGAATTCAACTACACGTGTTTCTAACCATTTGAAACAATCAATATTTCATGCGTGTCACATTGCGCAACTAACTCTGTTTATGAGATATGCCAGGAATCCAACCAAGACCGAAGTCGTCATGCAGGTTGGTCACCAGACACTTGCAATGCATCAGGCCTGGACATGGTCCAACAGCAAATGATCGAATGTGCGCGTGATGCCCGATGAAAAATCGACGCGACATTTTGGCCTAAAATCCGCCTATTTTTGCGCAATTAAATAATAATTTGTACATTAGTGACAAAACGGGTACGTTTCTCATTACTGGTTAAAAAATCCATAGGCGATGTCATTTAAATATGTTAGCGACTGGAATTAAGTTAAGATATGAAAATCGCAACGTGTTTGTGTGTTTAGCGAACAAGCAACTAGTTCTGCGTTAAAAACATTTTTGTTGACAAATGAGGTGTTTAAAATTAATAAAAAAACAAACAATATAAATTGGACATGTTGGTTGACCCAGTCTTATTACCATTTTGTGCCAGTACATAAAGCGGCGAACTACAAACGGAACAGTTAATAACAACACTCTGTTGGACCGATCAATGTACAAAGAGCGGGGTCGGGGTAGCGTTGTTTACCTTACCCACTCAAAGAGCCTTTAAACTGCTTGTTCAACAGAACAATACGAATGTGCGAGTGATTTCCATTGGTTCGGATATGTGAGCAACACAATGTGAAAAGGGGATCTGAAATTTAACACAACTGCCGGCTACAGCGTGAACAAATCATCATGACTTTTCTTATTGGAAAGGTCCGTATCACGCAACGACCGCGTGACAAGTGAATGCAAGTAATTGCATTGCGAAAATGCCCCTTGAACCCAAACGTATGTATTTGTGGCATTTTTACAGTCTTGTTGCGGATTTTGTAGTTTAAACGGCAATGGTTTTGTTAATCGTTTTTTTTTTGTTTTTTTTTTTTAATCATGACTTTTGATTAGACCATTTGGGTCAGAGTTGTAAGTCGGACCGGGCTTTCGGGCTCGGGCTCGGGCTCGGGCTCAGGTTTCTCGAAATAACGGGTTATAGTGGCTGGACCTGACCTAATGTCAAACAGCCCTAAAACGGCTTGTTTTAAACCAATTGTCTATTATGTTTGTTGCCTTGGTCTTTTCTGGTGCTTTATAATGTCTGACAATCAAACCTTCATGGCTAAACGGGCTTCTCAAAAACGAATCGGGTTCGGGCCGGGTTCGGGCACCACCGTTTACACTCTGTATTGGCTACACGCGAAAAGGAAAAAATCGACTCAAGTCAAATAACTGGTTTAACAGCTAAAGTACATATCTACAGATTATCAAGCCACAGGGCGCAACATGTAAACAACGAAGACGCAAGAACGCAGCGCCGGTACATTCATAACCTTGCGGTGTGCGGAGGCTGGTAAATAGACAGCTCTAACATACGACCAATCATTAATTATGGACACCGCCAAACGCCTAATACGACCTCCAGGCAAACTGCATCGCTATAATGCATTACGACACATTTCACAGTTTTCTAACTAGTAAGTTTTAGGATTGTACACGTGTCTCATTTTATGACTTGCAACGTCGGGTTTCACGTGATGTTGTTCAGGAAATTATTGTATATCCCGTTATAACACACTTTATGTTAAGGAAGGGCCGAAAGCTGTGAAGAACGGACTGGTAATCAATCCTCAATCCACACCACGGTAAACACTGTAAGAAAATTGACTGTCGCTGACACAAATGTCCTTGCGCCAAATCTCTTGCAATTATTTGCCATTAAACGTTTGATGTGAAGTCGAGTACTGTACTCGCTCTTTTTGTGGCCGTATAACCACCCAAACCACTGTGAGGGTATCTGCTATACAGTGCAGCGTGTGGTTATTACAGGCAACTGAACACACTAAGAAAGGTCAAACTAGGTTCATAACCGTCACGACGCACCATAACCTTTAGTTTAACCGGAACTATATTGCAAACCAGCCTTGCCATTTAGTCGTTCTGTTCGTTGAAGCTAATTTCTTTCTAAATGTTTTTGATTTGCTGTGAACTTTAGATTTTTTTGACCAATAAATAGCACAAAAATGTATGTAGGCCGCGCCAAACAAATTAATTTGAATCGAATAGGCATCAGCCTTGACAGCCAGAGGTTTATGGAGCCTGTTGTGTGGTTCTTAGTGGTTTTGTTATGAGGTATGTCTCATAAATCGAAACAATGCGTTACATGACCTTTTCGCCCCACACAGAAACAAATAATGAATTTGGAACTGTTGCCCAGTACATAGTTAATATTTAAACTGCTGTGCACGGCGGTTTTGAAATATGCTATTTGAACACATCAACAACAAATGCCGGTTAACGCGCAGGGTACATTAAAGTCGAAACCCATTTCAGTCGAAACCCAGTTAAAAGTCGAAACCCATTCAAAGGCTCTGGTACCAGCAGTTCTGAATTTCCAACAACGTTCATTGTGTTGGAATAAAAACAGGCTGGACCTTTTAGATAACGTCTGGTTTGAAACGATTTTACGTACGACATGAAATGATTTTGGATAAATGTGTGACCTTTTGACCTTTGTTAGTAAATCGACTAGGCTGTAGGCCTGTATGGCCCAACACACTGCTGTGGTAAAAATTTAGTCATATTCGCATTCAGCCGTAGCGTTAACTTATAAATAACAGTCAGTATGACTCGTAAACACTTTGACTTGCTAATGCAACCTCTAGTCTGGTTGCAAGGCAAATCATATCATCGTAACGAGCACGGTAAGACACACCTGGCACGTTCTTTGGGACTTCAAAGCCATAGCCTTGGGCTGGGTAGATCGGCTAGGCACGTCTAATCAATAATTCGACGCCAACGTACCTAGCCGCAAATCATGGTTATTAGATTATCTCCGCTTAGGATGTTTTTTTTGTTGCTTGGATGACGCATAGGTGACCTGACGAACTACTTTGTTGTGTAAAGTTTTTAGCATGAAAAAACACAATTTACGGTTCATTGCGCAGCCTTAATTCTTGTTTTTTGTTTTTTATCAACTAAAACCTTTTATATTGAAAACATTTTTGGTTTATTTCGTTTATGTTTTAGGTACACAAGACACGGACTTAAATAGTAGCTTTAATAATAACCAAATTGCCAGAGATATATTCGATGAATACGTTTTATTCTACATCGCTGGCAATTTTGTTAATGTCTATTTTTTGCATACTATTGTATACAACCTATATAGCCTACATCTCGCAAATGGAGTTGTCTATGTGCCATGAAATGACTACAGCCCAAAGCACATTTTAATTTGTTTTTCACGACAAAGGGTTTGTGAATAGCGCACAATAAAATACTTAAGGCCACGACACTACAATTGATATATCAAACACTTTACCACAAAGACGTGACACTACTTCACACAAACACCTAAGGTCAGCTATACCTTTTACGCGTTGGAGAAGTTTCTCATTTTTCGGAAGGGTGTTGTAGAACGATAAACACCACCTTACTCTTTCCAACCCCGCTTCGCGCTGGCTGTTTGCAATTCGTCGCATTATTTTTTCGACCACTACTTCTGTGTCTTTTTGCTTGGACAACCAGCTAAGTAGCTCACCACACTTTTTGCTGGAGGGACCACTCTGGTAAAAAATCAGGTATATTTAGCCTAAAATCAACAACTGTCTAAGTTAGAATCCAGTTAATTTGTGTTTAATTAAGCACAATCATCAACAATAAAATGTTGCAAATATCAAACAACTAGGCCTACTTGTTGAAAAGAACAAAGAAATTGTAAATTGTAGCCCACAATACAGCGGAAAATTAACTTGCGGTCAGCATGGTCAGGCTTGGTGACAAAAACTGACAGTAAACATTGTAATATGGACAAACAGGCTGCCTTGAAACACTTTGACAGCAATTCGGATTCCCACGATATCAGGTAGCCTACCTGTGTAATTTGGCTGAGGAAGACCGAAAACGTGTCCCGGGGCAACCAGTCAGAACCCAGCAGGATAGAAAGGAAAGCTGGCATCGCTCGATCAAGCTTGTATGTCGATAACAACGCTTTCCTGTGGTAACGCAAGCCATGCATGTATTGTCCTTGTGTTTCATCATGGAAAACCTTGCACACAATCAAAATTATAAATAGGAGTTTGTAAAAAATGTTTTTACCACCAACCACTGAATATATTTTTTAATACACGATAAAGTGCTACACACAAATGAAATAAAATGTCTTTTGTATCGAGAACTGTAACTGATTAAAACAATTGTTTTACCAGACTGTTTTATCAAAGAACTTAAGTTTTTTAACATTTTTTACCGGTTTAAAAAAGGTTTTAAATCGGTAAGTCGTCGAAGACCGCACCGTAAGTGCTACGTCACTGTTAACTTAACCAGGCATCGTCACGATAACTTGGCCTGCAGTTTCGATTGCCCAGCTTCGATAAGCTTAACAACAGGACAGGCATAGCACGCATTCCGCGCGGTGATAAGTCTTGGCCTGCGTAGCTGAGATTAACAGTTCCCACGAAATTGTGATTTATAGCATGCATTTGGGTCGCTCCGTCTGCCAGTTCAGCAACGTTGCACAGCTCGTAAATCTATGAAATGGTGTTAAAGGACAGGCTTTGCGGTGTCCTGGTAACCAGTTCGACCACAACAGTAACTTATGCCCCCTTATGTTTTTGTCCAAAAGTGTGTGGCATTGTTTTAAAACAAAGGCACCAAACGACGAGGGTATTTCGTCATCGGGTATTATCTTATCATTGGTCAAAGGCCTGGAATGTCCGCGCATGTAAGGTTAATGTGTTCAAATGCCTTTTCAGTTGGAGAAACAGTTAACCCACCACACGCAACGTTCAGCTGAATCATAGGTAACATGACTACATGTACATATGTTTATGTTGATGCCTTTACCCAATCAGGTACATGAATAACACCTAAGCAAGCTGTTAATACCCAACTTCATTAATTGGCAGCTTGCACTTTCAAGCAACTAACAACATAGGTTTAACTGAGAGAATGCAAATGACTATGACAAAATAAACAAACAAATATGTGTCCACTGCCCATGCGGCAGACCAATATCCATTGTCCTTCTATGTGTTTAAAATACTGAGGTGTATTGTCTGTTAAACAACACAATATACAGTTTTATAGCCAAACACCATATTTAACATACCTCCTTCCAGTTAAAATGAGATAAAGGCAAGTAACCATGGATGACATCCAGGACATAAAAGTCACTGTCATTGGACAAAACAGATGCACCTAGCAAGTTTGCCAAGGCCACAATGTCACGGTCAGCATCAGTGTCAGAATAAACAAATGGAATTTTCAGATCACTGAGGGTTTGACACAAAACCAAACCTGGAAAATAATTAAATGTTAAATACACTTTAAATTCAACAGAAAGATGTAATAACAATTAATATTTTGGCAATAAATAAGGACTATGATTGATGTAATGTAATCAATGCCAAAATACACTCAAATGGGTGAAAGAAACCTTTAAAAGTATCTAAAAAAGTTTTTTCTTAAATGCTAAGTACCACTCCATTACAAAATATATTGTGCATATATTTAAAATGTAGTAGTAGTTTATTACATTTAAGTAAGTAAGTGGTGAAAGCTACATTAAGTTGAAAACTTTTTAAAAATATATTTTTGGTTTGATTGTCTTTTTTGTTTTGATGTTTTGCATCTGGCTAAAAAGGATTGTTAAATTTGTAAATGTAAAATTACAAAATATAGACAATGTTTACCAGTCATTGGTGGAAGCAGTCTATTGCATTGAGCTTCTTCTTTTGAGTGAGACTGAATGATATTGCAAGCTAGTTGCACATTGTCTTGCTGTCTTGATAGTTTGGTATTCTGTTTATGTTTGGAACAGCCACTGTGGTAAAATTTAAAAAAATATTATTTAAAAAACAGAAACACAAATGCACATCTATAATTCCAGTTTGACTACACTGTTAATTGTTGATTTTATTCCCCAACACACAGGTATGCTTATTTAACACTCTATTTGTGTAGCAATATCATGTAACATGAGCATGTATGACAAATGAGCTTACCCATCAAACACAACTATAGGTTTAATTTTGCAGGTTTGAAGTCTTTTCAAAAATTCCTCCACTATTTGACGGAACTGCATATAACTGCCACCAAACCTTAACACACAAGATCAAAACAATATTTAAATTATGCATTAAACAACAATAACTCATATAGAGTGAATGAAATACTATACTAGAGAAGAGTACTAGTTAATAATAGATGACTCCAGACAAGGGTTTCATGCATAATTTAATCAAAAAGAATCTTGAACTAGATTTTCCCCTGAAAACAGCCAAGGGACAAATTGGCTGTTTGCCAAAGCATGTCCTTGGTTGACATTGGTACTTAACAATACATTTGGGAACAGGTTGAAAGCAGTTCATTTGGCCAAAAATCAATAATAGAAACATAAAGGCCATAATCTTCTAAAATCCTATTACACTCAAAGTCACAAAAGGATTTGGAAAAACTTATTTTTAATCTTCTATTTCACATTGTACAAAAATATGATTTAAAAGATATTGATCAACTTTCGACAGTTCAACCAATATCGGTTATTGATATGAGAAATTTTTCATACCTGACATCCAAGCTGTTTTCATGGTAAAGAAAGTGAAGCAGTGCTTTACCATCCACAATCAAATACTGATCAACCACTTTACTCCTTTTGAGAAGAAACCTTTGCCGATCGTTAACAAACCCTGTTAAGCCCCTGATACCCATTCAGAGTTCAGAAACAGCACTAGACTAAGCATAAAAAAGCACAAAAACAAAAATGTATCATCTTTTTGGTTTATTCTTATCCTTGCAACGGTTCGTTTTACCAGTGAAGTATAAAATGAAAAAATATTTTTCACTTGACATTATTGAAGTTGCAAATAAAGATCAAAAAGTCTTTGGAAGTTTGTGTGACAACAATTACTACAAACATTAGCTTCAATTACTTTGGCTTACCAATGTGAATGTGAGTCCAAGACAAATTGGGCAAAACAGATAAAATTAGGCACACAGCATATAGAGAAAAATAAAGCTGCTTCTTATTTTGCTTTTTACAATCACTGAAGGTAAAAAGGAAGATAATAAGCGACTAAGATGTAAAATTGACAACAGATAAATGTAAGCAAGAAGAAAGTTCAATCAAGCCTAGTAAATGGGCTGTCATCTGAACAAGATTGCATTAAAGGTTGATTTGCATTGAAGATTGGTTTTATAACAAATTCCATTATTGCTGTTACACAATTTTACTGTTTATGTCAACCAACTTACTTAAGAAGGCCGGGACAAAACTTTGGTGGAGAAAACATGCAATAAATATAAACTTTGGAAACTAACAAAGAACAAATGCTAAGCCAGCTAGCAAATGCATACTTGACTGTTTACTCATGACAACGGTCAGGCACCATACATTCCAATTTACACAAAATTTGGCTCAAAATGAGAAACAACATGGATTCATGATTTTGATATTTGGATGGATCATAGTAAACAAAACCACCGAGCATTAACACTCAAAAACAGGAAGTTTTACAGATAAAGGAACAAACAGACACACACACAAAGATAAAAATATATTCCGTGTGCAAGAAAAAACATGTGGTACTCCTGATGGAACAACCAGACCAATTTAACATTGTTTTCAACACAATGTTTATCTTACAAAGATTCCTACACATGGTGCTCAATTAACATAAGAATGCTCCCATCAATGCACAGCATTTCAGGGCTTAGTATGGTGTTGGGTGATGCAAAAAGTGAAACAAAGAAAGATAAAAACACTACCTATGAATGGCTGTTTACGATGTTTGAGCTTGTCCTTGGCCTTGTATCGAACACAACAGGATGATAAACACCAGAGCCAACACGATTGTGAAGTGTCTGCCCACTTAGAGCCGTACTTCCATCACTGGTAACAAACAGCTGGAGATTGTCCCCTTCCCCACTGCTTGTGTTATGAGTGAAGTCCTGACTGGCAATGAGCCTGCTCACTACATCATTGGCATTTACCCTTGTGTCATCGATTCGATTGGCAACAATGGTGGCACTGTGTGGTGGAGGAGGCCTAGGCGGTGGGTTGCGACCAGGCGTTGAGGGAACTTTTTGAGGTGATTTAATAGAACCACTTCCACTGATGCCCAACTCTTGTTCACCTAAAGAGTCAACTGAGTTCTCCTGGCTTATGTTGCTAGGTGTCCTCGAATGTTGTGAACTGTAATCTGATTTCTTTGATTGCTGGCTCACAGAACTGACATTGCGACTGTGAGAGGGTGCAAATGGATCAGTTTGACTTCTATGCTTTTGAGTCTTTCTAGGCAAGCTCCCAAAGCCACTGCTTTCACCATCCATCTTTTGAGGCTCCATTCCATTGGTTTCCTCTGGAAGTTGAAATGCTACATCCCGGACTGCAGGAGTCTTGAACAACACATCACCAGATAGAAGCTGCATTCCAACAACAATTTTCAAGATTGAATTGTCCAATCGTATTTTGTCATCATAGCCCTCTAACAGACAGTGACGTGATGTTTGGCCTGAGCCTGCAAATTCTGCAAGATTTAAATCCACATAGCCAACTTTCATAGCACTTCTTCCACCCTTGACCTCTCTCCTTACAGAAAGTCTTACAATACAAGGGTCCAAAATTCCTGTGTTTGGGCTTGCTGACATTTTACATGAGAATTCAAATTTTGATCTCCATGCAACACAGTGCTCACTGACATTTAGACGACTTGTGTTCTGTGTGTATGTGCCTCCATTTTTAAGGCTTGTCTTGCAGTAAAGGAATCCGTTTATGGTTGGAATCGAGTTTAACTCATCAATATACAGAGATACTTGGAACTTGAATCGCTTCTTTGTCATAACCAGTGGCTTCAAGAAGCTCATGCTAAAAATAGACTTTCACCAACTACCAGAATCCTGTGTTATACTTTACGCCTGTCAAAACAGAAACACGATACTCAATGGTGGAAATGTAACATCATACTATAAGTTTAATAACATAACTTGATGAAGTCAATTATATCAAAACTTTTTTTTACATGAATCAAACATTTATTTGATTTGGTTGTCTTGGGCAAAAAGTTATGTTTTAATTCACTTGGGTAAGACTGTAACAGACATTTTACTTGACATAAATCTTCAAAAGCACAGAGCACAACCGGGCTTTAGCTTCGCCTAACAACCTATTACTTGCATGACAAACCGTTAAAGTAAACAACGGTTCGTATGTGCCTTCTGCCTATACAACTTCACTTCACAAAACACTATTAAAACTGCTAAACATAAAAAATAAACAATGAATATGTGAAACTCAAAGCCCTAAGCGTACTTTCCAACGTGGTAACTGCTTAACTGGTAAGCCGACAAAGCCGTCGTTTACAAAAAGGCATTTTTTTCTTTTTTTACGCTTCGCTGCTTTAATTTTTCTTGCTCGCTTTGTCACGAATTTAAGCTTGCAGCTGCGAGACTCGCCGAGACTGCGGGATGTTGTTAACTCTACTTCCCGTAACATATTGCTCGTAAGCGACCAGTAGTGGATGCTATTTCGTTTGTTAAATAACCACTTGGCCAGACCAGAAGTGTTCCTACTCTTTGAAGTAGCAATGGTAGGCTATGGCACTATGCGATGGTTGTTTTTTGCTATAAAACTCATTTCTATGCGGCGACGATGGTTCAAACCGATATCTAGTTGCAATTATAGCTTTCTTGTCCCTAATATAAAAGTTCAGTCAAACTGTATTGCTAGACTTGATAATAATCAACTGCTATGGAAAGTCAAATCTATGAAACATTTTTTGAAGGCAATTTCAACAAGTTTCGTCATTTTTGGTTTATTTCATAGCAAATATTACACAACAGTGGCAGTATACGAGCTTAAAATCACAGTGCTGAGACGGTGAGTACCCGGACTAAAACAAACGAAATAAAAACAACTAGGCAACAATACAGCAAACAAATCAGACGCCCCAACCATAATTGGCAATAGCACAATATAACCGTAGCGTAAAACGGAGAAAAAATAATCTAATGCTAAGAAATCAAACGAAATCGCAAAGAACTTTATGATAAAATCGAAACTATGCATGTTTGGAAGACTATGCAAAGAGTAGGCCTAATTTAAATTGTGAAAAAGTCCATAAACTTGCAGGAGGCAATAAAACGTAAGAAAACACGTTTGGGTGGAATTGAAGACCCAGACCTTTCTGTGAATGTCTAAGTTTCTGAAAATCGCAATGACAATATCTTTGGCAACTTTACGCCGTAGCGTTGTTTGTGTTTTCACCATAACGCTTGTGCCGTTGCGCTGCTTGCACCATGCTGAACACTACATGCGCTAGAGAGTGATGGCCTCCTTTTCGTGAAACATCGCCAAGAACCAGTTGTCCATCGGCCCCGACCACCGTTCCAAGAGCTGACATTGCACGATCAATGCCGGCAATTCGGGCAGTCTTTTCTGTGCACCCTGTAAGAAAGTATGTTCGTACTTTCCCAATACCTTTAACCCACGTTTCGTCGCGGTACTCGAATTGAAAGCCCTTGTCTTTTAGGACCAAGTACAGATCCTCTGGAACCTGACAAAGTAAAATATTTTGTTATCTACCATACATAGGTATATGTAGGCTACTGGGTATTAAAAGCACTTCTATAAACTCTTCCGTACAACTAAAAAAAAGTATTAGTGGCATACATAACAAACAGATCGCAAACTTTGTAAACCGCTGTGAGTAGCCTACAAATAACAAATCGGATGGAACACAAATTATTTTTCTCATGTATCAAAAAAATATACAGCGGGCATTAATACCTTTAGCTATTTCATTAGCAATTACGACTAAAAACGAATACTCACTTGAATGTGGTTAGGTAAACCAGTGCTGTCCATTCGGCTGGCAAGGTTAACAGCTTTTCCCCAGATATCATACTGTGGCTTTTGGGCACCGATCACACCAGCCACTACAGGACCATACGCCATCCCTGCAAAGAAATCTTTACAACATCACTAATAATACACATTTATTTCGTGGAGAACATCGTGGCTAATACAGAAATTTCTACATTACATTTTGATGTCATTGCCGTCAAACATGATTTTATCACATAGTAATCAGAGAACATACCAATTCGAAGATTAAAGTTGTTTCCCGAATGAACGTTGACGTCAGTGATAACTCGTCGCAGAAGTAAAGCCAAATGAGCCAGCATGCAAAGATGGCTTACGTCATGTGCTGATAGCTTGTCGGGCGACTCATGTTCGTCAGACGCCGATTGACTACAAAAGAGATAGAAGAAATGCATCAAAACGTACTTCGTGAAAAGCTTACTGTTATTAACCTGCTTGAGGTCGATGTCCCCTCTCCAGTGTTTCCTTTCGTGCTGTCATTCGTTGTTTGTGCACCTGAATCCTCGTCGTATGAGTTGGCGTGAGCCACATTGTGGGGGGTAAGACCCGAAGCCGCCATGTACGTCCCCCCTATCGTCTTGATCTTTTCCAGACAACGAAACCGTTCTTGACTGATGAGCTGTAATTGTGTACAGATTAATATTTGGGTATGTAATGCAATTATTTCACAATGGCTACCCTTAAGTCAAGGCTAATGTTTAACGATCACCAAACTAAACTATCAAAATAGTTACAAATCAAGTTTTGTATTTCAAAAGTGAAAATTTTGGTTTCCAGCAAGCACCGTAAGGAGACGGAGTTGACAATTATTCAGACTTGCTATTTGCCACCGATTAATTAAACCATGTACTCACGTTGTCCAAGTCGAATATGATTTCGTTCAGCAGCTTCATACACTTTATGCCTTGCTCATTTTCCTCCATCTGCGAGTAGTAAGTCGAAAAGTTGACGATGGACGCAAACATAATTCCGACACAAGAGTGCGCCTGTGAGTAAAGCTCCTGTAAAAAATAGTCATTGTGGCATTCTGTGGTTACATCAGGGTATTAAAAGCTTTATGGTACTGACTTCGTGGTTCTTGTTTTGGCCGAGAAAGTGACGCGCTACGTGTTCAGGAAGTATATTGCGCAAGAGCTGGTAGTTGTGACCCTGTAAACTCTGCATACCGTTTACCTCTTCCTTCGCCTGGAAGATAAAACGCATGCTTAGGCAGGTCACTAGTTTGTATTATTTTGTTTCTAAAGTTTTGTAGCACACTCTTTTGCATGAGGCTATACCCAGTTGAATTTGTAGAGTACCTACCTGCAGTTTTCTCAGAAAGTCCTGTTTACTGGCGTATTCCATGCGCCGACCTTGGTAGTACAGGACTCCAGCAAACAGACTCAGGAGCGTTAGTTTTTCTCCAATATCCACCCACTCACTCTTCGGCGGTCTAAATACAAGTCAACCACTTGTAAATTAGTTTTTATTACATGTACATCTTTAATAAGCTTATAAAGTCACCCAGCGTTTATTTATGAGATATATATTTCACCTCAGTAGTAGTTATCATCAGTAGATTATTCTAATAGAATTACCCGAGGATTTATCAACCTATGAAAACCACAGTGAACTTACGCGCAAGGGTCGTCCTCTAAGGTAACTCGTGTTATTGCATCAGTAATGATATTCTTATGTGTGGCAAGGAGGATGACATAATATGCGAGGCAGACCACAGCGAGACCCGCCATCCGTATGAAGCTGTGTACACGTAGAAAGCAGGCGCACGTGATCAACGCCAGCATTCCATTCATAAAGAAATACTGAGAAAGACACATGCATCGAGGTTATTTTTAGCAAGTAACAATCAATCAATACAAAAATACTTGTCGAGAACATTCAAATGTTTAACCACGTGCTTGGATTGATAAGGATCCAGCAATTTGGATTGACATAGTTTTAAATTATTGCAAGACTTCATGATTTTAATTTGTGATTATAATAGATCAATATTTTTTGTTTTGTAACAGCCTTACCGTGGGGTAGTTACAGACAGTGTTGTCGGGCACGTTGTAGTACGTGATCTGCACAATCCTACTTGCATTGTTGGCGTCAGTGCACGTTGCATTGATTGTGTACGGGTTCAGTGTATCGTACGAGCACGTGAGCTGAGGGGAAAAGGTAAAAAAAGTAGATTCCCATCTTCTAAACTTATTTTGAATTTTTTTTTGTAAAAACGTAACCTGTCACGTTGCAACATTGTAGCCCAAATTCTATAGTTATTTAGCTCTCTGAGTAATATTTACTGTATAATTGACCCTATAAATAAGATTACTGTATCGAGCTAACAGAAGGTTGTTACACGTATACAAGGCGAAAGGCTGACCATTAGTGGCGGAAATAACACAACACAGCCTGTATACATATAACGCGAAACAAGACAGCAATACTTACCAATCCAGAGACCGCATAAGCAAGGTTTATGATAATAACGACTGTCATCACCATGTAGCGGATGTATTGCGTTTCCTGGATGAAGCAGCTTAGGGATCGCAGGCAACGAGGAAGAGATGGATACTCCTCCGCGAACGTGAAGAGAAGGAGAAAAAATAACAAAGGAAAGAAGACTCCAATCATGATGTAGGACTGATTAAACCTACAACACAGAAGACTAAGCTTTAACAGCAATAAAGGTGTGCCGATAAGGCAATATAATTTTTGTTCCAACGATGTTGTTTAATTCTCCTTCTGCTTTATATCGAACGACAAGTGCAAAAAAAATTATTGCCACTCTGGGTCTACAGAATGGTAAATACAAAACATCTACTGTTTGAAACTGATAGACAAAAGATGTGTACTTACGAAACGGGCGTAATTAAAAATCCGGTTATGGTCATAAACAACATAATAATGAATGAAAGAAGAATGTTGGACTTGAAAAGTTCATCTCTGAGCATCGAGTACTTCATGCCGAGATGCTTGTCTCGAAACAATCCCGTTATCGCTGTAATTAAAGCATATGAATCAAATTGATAATAGTCGACACAGGACATGCAAATCCACCTACGCCAAACAATGCAACTCTCGGGAAATTAACGTGCTTTGGCAATATGCATGTAAAGCAAGGGTGGGCAACCTTTGTTACTGTAGGGCCAATTATAAATGTCAAAATCGGATCGAGGGCCGCACATGTGCATCACACAAAGTGATTTTGTTTTGTTTCTTACCAAATATGCTTAGCTACGTAGTATATTTCGTATTTGATTCTAGCCACATTTTGCCAGATCGCAGAAAACTAGCATCAGGCGCTTTAATCAGCTCAAAAATTGGACTCGTTTGCCAGCACTTTTGAAATCCAAGCGTCTCTGTGGCCCGCACAAGCTTTAATGGAGGGCCGCAGGTTGCCCACCCCTGATGTAAAGTGTCACTAAGCCGTTGTAAGGAAGGCCTACATGTAGTTTGTGTGTCACAAGTGAACATATTTCTGAAATGCTTTGCTGCTATTTCGGTAGTACAAGCTTTTTTCTCATAACGATTCTGTATTGTGTGAATAAACACAACTGTTCATTTTGACTTTTAGGTTGCGCCTCGTAAACTTTATTTTTCACTTGCCAGTAATGTGACGTTCTCCTAGCGCGTTTCCCTTGTGCCCCAGAATATCTCTCTCCAGTCGGCTGTTAATCTCATCGTAGTCGGAGCGGCGTGGGAGCGAAGGAGCCAAACTTTTCGGGAGCAGAGTGGCTGAAGCTGCTTCCTTGAGCGCCGCAATGGCGTGCTGCAAATGAAAGGCTTGGTAAAGCACACTACAGATTCGGTTGCAGTAAGTATGGCACCATTAATGGGCATGTCCTATAGGGGAGATTGTTAAACCCACACGAGAAAGCTTCGGATACTATTTTGGGTTGATTGAACCTGCGGATGTACGTGTCAGTTTCGTGTACACACCCCTCGTTTTTTATTATATTCATCAGTCAAGTTTAAAAGTTAAGTGAAACTCTATTTTCGGGAGAGTTCATTAAAGAATCGATATGCTGTGTTGTAACATTTAGTGTCGTTATCTACCATCAATCCACGTTGTATAACATAGTATACATCGATCGATACGGAACATAACAACATGTGGGCCAAAAATAAAGCGTATAAAACCAGTATCATACCGCTCTTTTCTTTGGCTTAATATGTGGCGTCCGTAAAATGTTTGCAAAAGGAATTTCAGGTTTCCATGACACCTCGGCCAAGTGTCGCTTTTTAGCCGAACGACGCACGTTGTCGCTTTCGCCCCACACAAATCTACGGGGAAGAAACCCGCTCGAAAGGGGAGTGTTCGTTTCCGAGTTGAAAACGTCGTTGTTGCCAGTCATCTCGGAGTTGTTGATTGTTTCCGCAGAATAAACACCTTGAAATTACAAACATAAGTAAAGAAATCTTGATAAAGACACATGTTTGTACACGGTATCAGTGTTTATCGTTTACAGAAGTGTAAGTCAGGCCGTTTCGGATCCGGTTTTGGTATAGGCCGGGTTAGGACTTATACGTTTGAGTCAAACGGACTTGTTTTGCCTTAAATAAAACGGACATTATACTTTACTTCATTTGGACAATTTGATCAAACTTCGGACCCAATTTGTTATTTTCAAATGAGGTCGGACCGGGTTTAGGGTTTGTACTTTTGGGTTCACCCAATTTCAGGCCCTTTACACATTTAATCGTTTGCCTATTAGCTGAATGTATTTCGGATCTAATAGATAACTACGCCTTGATGAATACCATCAAGTTCCTTCACAGATGCGCTGCTTCCCCTCCTCAAACTGGACAAAAACCTCGTTAACTTTCCACTGCTACGTTGGCGTGGTGGTGGAGTTAATGTTGGTCCCCCTTTCGTCACAATCACTGCGTTTCCTGCAGATTGAAATAGTTGCAGCTAAAAACTGTGTTGTTCTGCGGTAAATCAATAACCAACCGTTGCCATTGGCGATAAGTGTGTTACCGCCGCTCTCAGATGTTTGTGAAAGCGAAGGTACATGGATGCCGTTCGCTAAGGATAACTTCTGAAAATACAAACAACAAAGCTGGTCTCACACCTTCTAATTAATCTTTTATGTGACTCAAGTGGTTATAAACGGGTGTAACTGGGGTGACATGAGCATTTGCCAAAAAACGTTTGAATATTAAACGTTCTATCTTTTTGCATGTCGCTTTGTACGTCTATTCAGGCCGTTATATTCGTCATTAAACTTATGAACAGATCCGTGTATAGTGTTACAAATAACCATTTTTTTATTTACTACTAGGAAAATTGGGATACAAACACTAATAACCCAATTTCTGCTCAGTGTATTTTCATTTTGATCGGCGATTTATGTCACCCAAACAACGCGTTTAAACATAAATTGTTGCTTGTTTTACGAAATTTACCTTATCTTGTAAGCTGCTTTCGGTTTCCGTCCCACGTTCCAACTGTGAAGTCCCATTTTCCTTTATTACCGTGGTAGTGGTGCTAGGGACGGGTTTGATTGGCTGGGAACTGAAGTTGACTCGATTCGCTTTTCGACGATCCACGATCAAATAAGTTTTAATGTCATGTTCTCGAAGATAATCGTTTCGTGAACCACCGTTGCCATCTTCAACCTGCGAGAATCAGTTTTGTTTGGGTCAAAAAGCTGCAAAATCGGTGTAAAAGTGGCCAAAATGTATTGTGAAAGTCATTACTTGGTGTTCAGCCATTGTTATCCAAAATTAAAACTATGGGATTTCTGCCCACAATAAACATAAACCTCGTAATGATTGCCAAGGCAGTTGTAAGTTGACTCAGAGATGTGCACGCGTCCAGGTATCCCCCCTGCCTCCATCTTGTTTGCAATGTCTACGTCGGTGGACCAGACGTCAAACTGCCACTTGTGATGACCAATAACCCCGCACAACACCGACCCTGTGTGAATTCCTGTACATAACAGAACATTAAAACCAGACTGGGACTTAACAGCGTTGCTAACACATAAAACGGATCTGTTTTTTACCTATTCTCATGTCCAGCTCCCTGCTGAAAGCTGAACCGACTTTCTTGATAGCAGAAATCATATCGAGCGCCATTTCCACGCATGAGTGCGCATGGTCGAGGCTTGGTTCCGGAAGGCCGGACACACAGTAGTAACAGTCACCGAGTATTTTGATTCGCAAGCAGTTGTGTCTTTGAGCAAGTCTGTGGGATTGTCAACAAATATTTTACTAACGGTAAACGGATAATTTGCAGCTTCATAAGCACGGAAAAATCGGAATTTGCATTACTCGAAGTTTTTGCTTTCCTCGAGGTTTTTTGAATTTGAATTTCAAAATTATGTAACGTAAACATTGAACTTCCTTTCTGGACTTCACATACCCGTCAAATCGCGCGAAGAGTTCGTTTAAAGTTGCGACCAGTTCTTGTGCTGTGAGATGTGTGGAAAGTTCAGTGAATCCCTTCACGTCCGCGTACAGGATACTGCCACAAACAAATGCCATATGAGCCAAACTTTTCTTTGTTTGTTTTTACCCTAAAACAGGGGTGGCCAAACTTTTTTACCAGAGGGCCAAATTTGCAACTGTCTTGCCACTGGAGGGCCGGATTAAATGAGATTTACGTAAAATTTGTCGTAACTGGTTGCCATCTTTATTAAAATATATATTATTGTAGAAGAATAACAATAAATAACACCATCTTGTTTACACTTGTATTTAATAAAAGGTTTATATATGTTCACAGTGGTAAATATGGTGCTTGGAAAAAAACCAGGCAAGGTGTTTGGCGGGCCGGATGAAACAGGACTGGGGGCCGGATGCGGCCCGCGGCCCGTAGTTTGGCCACCACTGCCCTAAAACCAATACTTGTTTGCTATTGTTAGTATTTCCAGTTTTTCAACATAAAGCACACGTTTTGTAATCAGACGGGGCCTTACTTTTAAGTACTATATATTAGTTGTTGCTGTCAGGCATAATATCAACTTTATAGTGCTCTTCTGGCAATTGCATTTTTGTACCAACGTTTCGACGTCCTATACAAGTCGCCTTTATCAGGAATAACTTTGAATGGGCAGTATGTCTCCTACCTGACATTGTCGTATTTCTGGATGTAAATCCGATTATTACGGGGATTCCACTTTGCAGCAAAACTTCCACGCACTGTGGCGACATCTTGAGGATCGCTGGAAATATCGTTGATCATTTGAAGCGCTATAAATCGGGGAATCACCGAAAGTATAAGCCGCTCCTGTTCGATGAAACGCAAAAAGTTGAAAGAATTCTGGACGTTCTACACATCTTAACAGTCATATAACGCCTTTGGTGTTTTGTTTAATTTTTTTCAAACAAAAATAGAATAACTAAAACCGTAGGCATATTCTCAAAGGGCTTTGTACTTGGTCGCAAACTCTAATTTGAATTAATAATTTATGACTGTTTTTCTCGAATCAAATCGGAGACGTGCGTCTCACAATGGTCAAATCAATGCCGCTTCTTCCACGAAATATTGATCCCATTCGGCCAAGCGCAGCGAAAACGTTTAATCCGTCTCAAAAATTACCTAACGATGTTTGCGTAGGTTATGAATAATCAGGTGGTAAACAGAGGCCTTTTATGATCAATAGCTCATCGCGCCATTGAAGGGTTGGGTCAAGGGCAAATGCAAACAATGTTGCTTAGCAACGCAGCTAGGATTTAGGGCACCACAACAATACCAGTTTAGCCAAACGAAAGTATAACACAGCAACTAAAACATACTGTAGCAAGCCCCCACAGACATAACAACATACACGGGCAACAAAACTTGTACTAAACGTGTACGGTTTTAACTTGACCATGGTGCCTTCTACGGTATATAACGTTATAGCAGCTATCTTTGTAGCCTAATGATACAATTAGCCTACAGGCAATAACAGTATTTTCTCGGCACTGCCTACCTGGTTGTGGTTTTCCCTTTCAAGTCTAATGCGAGTTCCGATGCATTGCCGAGTCTCCAAGAAAGCTCCGCGCCTTGCCCGGTCTATCAAAAAACTCGTGCAGATTCCAACAATGTGAACGCATAGAACCGTGACCACCAATGCTGCCACGTGATATCCCAAAGTGCTGACGTCAGCTGGACTCTGCGTAGGCGTTGCAATCGCAGACATATTTTCCGAAGTTTTTGCAATAAAATCGCTTTGCGGGTAAGTCCTTACACCGACGGGTGTGGAACCAAAGTCGGTGGTGAAAGCAGTTCGGTCTCGAATATGAAGCAACGCTTGTTCATGTGTTGCAAAGAAGCGTCCCGGTCCAGGTGATTCCGGGTTTTCGTTGACGCTTAACGTGGTGGGAATTGACTCTTCCGTTTCCGAGGTAACGCCGGCTGTGCTGAATGTAATCGTTCGGCCCAGAATATTTGCTATCGTCGATATGGTGGTACAAATCATAGCCTATGAAATACAATTTAAAAAAGGCAAATGTATTTTAGGCGAAATAAAAAACCACGCAGGGATGCTTTTAATTAAGATTATTTCTGTTTGCGCATCTTAAACAAAAATACGGACTCATTAACTACTCAGGATCAACATCGTAAAAACTACTACATGTTTGGTAACTTGTCGCTTGTTTGCGTTTGCCAACTCGATATAAAGGTCACTTACCCAGTACAGGGGAATGGGCAGCATGGTGTATGTGACAAATACAAGGAACAGTAAATGGGAGAAGCCGTCCGAAATGGCGTTTAAACTTGTGTTATTTTCACTGGACTGTAAGTAGATGAGGGCTTGGTCGAATGCCGTTATGCTGAACCACGTGAGCAAGCCACATAACCTGAAGAAAGATTTCAAGTGTCACTTGCGAATTCTCCGCCATAAGCAAACATGCCCAAGCATCAGTCTTCAATGGTGCGGTATTGTTTGAGGCCATATATTAGGCAATGTGTCAAGTTTGGGGACAGGTGACATATTTGCTTGTCCAAAAAGGTTTGTACCTGGCAAGTTTGATCAGTGCCAGTTTCGTACCAGTCAAATAAACATCAGCACAATAAGTCAATGGAAGGGCACGACTACAAATGAAACTACAACGGTCATTTTCAAAATTGTTGATGTAAAAACATTAAGCTAAAAAAATGAAAAATACTTGAGCCTTTGTTTTTTTCACAAAAAAATGTAAATCCACCTGGATTCTTCAAAAACTAAGCTGATATTAATATTTGGCTGTTTTCAAAGGCATAATTGTCACTTATGTAGTTGGTAAATCAGAATTCTTTGAACAGGAGGACATTTGGGTACTTTTTCTAGTCCTCGGAGGACAACTTGGTTTTGTTAAAAAGGAGGACATGTCCTCCAAAAAGAGGACGTATGGTAGGTCTAGTTCTACGGGTACTTATCAATCTCGTTTACACACTCATATAAAACAGTTTACCTTAAATACAAGTGGGAACGCTTGCGTTGGCTTGAAGTGAAACAAACGGCGATGATTATGACAAGAAGGTAAAAAATGGCTGGAATGCCGTACATGAAGCCTTTGTATAAGGTAAGCAGATCAAAAACAGAGTACAAAATAATTATAATGATCTGCAAAAAAAGGTTCGTAGGTTAGTAATATTATATGATAGGAAAATGGCCTGGAGTAAGACAACATAAATTCCTTAGATCAAGGCTAAAGCGTTTAAATATATAAATGAGGGTGTTTTTTTCTCTGCATTTTCTTACTCACAAGACAGAACAAACAAAAATGTTGTGACAAATATGGTGTTGGTTTTTTATTCTTAAAGACCGTACAAACATATGTTTTCAGTTTAGACGCTTGTGCATACGGGAACATTAGCTATAAGAAGAGAATGCAACGCCTAAACGAACATGAAGCATGTATAGCTGTTAAGCAACACCCTTGGGTCCGATATCTCACCATTACTGCGCTTGCTATAAGGTTGATGGCAATCTGCAGCACACGCTTTTCACCCAGAAAATATCGATTGTATAAATCCTCGAGCTCTGGTGGTGAAAACTGACTCACGAAGGAAGGAATAATTATCCCACGGACCGTGCGACCTGCACTGCGGTAGCGTAGGTTATCGTTGGCCCCACTGCTGAAAACCGGGGTCGATTCAAATGAATTCGGCCCGACATTGTCAAGTGTTACTTCACTCGCTGCAGTTTGTTGCGGAACAACCCGGTTTCTGTCCACTGATAACAAATCTCGTCGTGGTGTTATCTTCCGCTTGGCCCGGTCCGCACCTTTTTGTATATCCCTGATGTACGATATTACAGGTGTTAGCCAAATGTGCAATATGGCTTGAGTGAATTGAATGTACTAAAAGTAAATATAACCTGAATATTTATAACCTTTTTGATATTTTTGTACCTGTTGATATTTTTTATCGTTTCGGGGTTGGCAGTAATTTTTTCTTGGTCGGAATAAGATTTTTGTTGATTTGTTGCCAGCATACGGACCTGTAATTACATACACAGGATAAACCGACAAATCATGGGCATTGCCTACAATAAACCTTCACTTTTTCAATTCTTGAATGCTTAAGCCAGGCTTACGTAAATACCCGACAAGAAACTATAAAAATCGCTTCCTATGAAACGATGTGCAGTATAGTCAACTTTACATATTCAGTTATATGGATAAGCTGGGCCTACCATGCGTCCTCTTTTTGGAGGACTTGTCTTTTTTAACAAAAAGTAAGTTGTCCTCCAGGGACAATAAAAAATGCCCGAATGTCCTCCTTTTTGGATTTTCTGTATTTGGCAAATATCTAAACTACAGTTGTTCCCTATAACCGACCAAAGAGTGTAAGTTGTGTTCATTTTTAATTGAAATTCACGATTTATGGTAAGTTAAACTTCACTCAAATCGGACTATAATAATTGAATGCGTGAAATGCGTCAGATATCTTGTGCTTTTATTTTCTTGGGAACAAAAGTAAGTGTTAATATTCTTTGTCGGGAACGTGTCCTCCCTTTTGGTGATGAAAATATAGGTCTAGGATAAGCCCATGCAAGGTATAATTCAGCACGCATCATCACCAAACCTAACAAAACTTACGGCGTTTTTCCATCGGTTATTTCCACCTGGGTTGGAGCTTTGCAATCTGTCAACTATGCTTTCGGAGGACTTTTGTTTCCATATCTTTGCCAAAACAGCAGCACCTTTCAAAGCAGCAGAGTCTACCTCATTTTCGTTACTTTCACTTTCAGATTCAGCGACCAACGTCGAAGACACGTAAGACTCGTTTACGCTTGTTTCATCGCTCTGTTGGTCGTATGACGTCATGTCGAATGATGTCACACTGTTGGTTAGCGCACGGTCGGTGTTCACGACGTTCGGACACTTCTCGAATGTGAGATTTTCCGTATCAGTGTCATCACATGGGAGCTTAAGGGTGCGTATTGTCGACAGGGGGACGTCTAAAATATAAACGCAAGGTTTACGTATGTATTGTGTGGTAGCCTTTTTCTGCCATTCTCAAAACTAAAGTCTAAAATTGCATTAAAAATCCCGTAACGTTTTGGGTCTTATAACAAAACGTTTTTCAGACTCGAGGGCCAAACAGTTTTGACCCGCGGGCCGGTTATACAAATCGTACCTCCAACATGCACTAAACGCCCTAAAACGATCTGGCAAAAATGTGGATATGCGTTACAAATTAAGACGGGGGCACTTATCTTTAACATGATCGTCGTGTTGACAATACCACGGTATTAGCCTGCAAACCGCCATTGTTTAAAACACAGACTTACAAGATCTTTTTCTGTCTTAACTTTAAAACACTGGTTTGAATATATTTGTCTATTTTCCTACACATACGACTTAAAACCAAATTACATTGCGAACTTACGAAACAAATAACCAACAGTAGCCAAGGCACAAAAAGATTTGACGATGTCTAAAGCTTTTTTGAACTAATGAGCTTCTACCCCACGATATGTGCAGCAAATGACAAAGTAAATCGCCTGCAAATCAGCTGCAGTTCAACTATTTGACAATCCCAGTTTATTTACATCTATTTACATTTGTGGTCCCTATTTTTTGTTTTAATTTGCTACAGAAAATTGGGGACGGCTTAGCTGCACTATTGGGCGCAAATCATACAATGCAAGAAAAGACAGTCACGCCACCAGGCCACCAAATATTAAATGACGTCAGCAGCAACAGCGCTGACAAAAGCAGATGTTGCGTTACACTTTGTTATGCTGTCACGTACATACCCTTGCATAAGAATGGCGTGAACCTGGTGTGACGTTTCTGAACGTCATATGCACGAATCGTTTGTCCATATCTGTGGACACGTTTTGACAGTTTTAATTGGATGTGGTTCAACTGTGCGAAACGGCCATATGTTAAATTTCCCTTGCCCGTGTAATGGGTAAATTATTTCACATTTATGGCTTTTTTCGCAAGGCAAATGACCATCAAACGATCGGTCGCGTTTTATGCACGGGTCTAATTTCACGTAGGCACCATGAAAATGTGATTGCTACGACATGTGAACCTTTGTGTAACGGTAATGCGCCCTCGCAACCTTCCTCACGGCCCAAAAAATAGCCTGCATGCATAAAATTTAAAACGTGCAATGGCGGTTCTTTAAATTTAGCCCAGGCTCATTAAAACACAAACCAGCAGTGTGAATGCCATACCAATGCTGTATTTTTGGCCTCAATGTCTTTGTTTGAAAATTAGCAGTTTTAAATTTGGTTCCTGTAGTAATTCCAGCTATACAAATCTGTTTCTTTGTAAGAATACCCAAATAGACGTAGAAGTGGTGTTGCAATTGTCGATGCTGGGGTCTTATAAGGGTCGACCCCCCCTCTACAATGACCATGGGCTAATTTCTTGTCGGTCCCTTTCCGTTAGAAGGGTCGTAAATTAGTGGTGCTTTATAGATAACAGCGCTGTTTAGGATCGATTGGTATCACTACAAATCGATTTGCTGCCCCTGAGCATATCTCACATGCGCACAAATAAAACAAAAATGCGCCCTTAAACGTGGTCCAATAACCTTTTGTTTTGGTAATTGCGTGTTCGCATGTCTTATTAGGAAAAAAACCGTCTTAATCATCAAATCCAACTGACTTTTTTGCAATGAGCAACCAATTCCTTTGGTAATTACTAGGGCAATTATTTTTTGACCTAAAAAACGAAAAAATTTGACCTACAAATTGAAAAATTTGACAAATTTTGACCTTAAAGAACTTTTTTTTGACAAAATTTTGACCTATGAAGAATTCAAGTAGTTAAATTACGCATTATCGTTCAAAAAGTTAAAATATGACTAGGCTAATCTAACTAGAGCGAAAGAATGTGCAAAAGTCTAAGAGAAGGGCAAAAATCTGAACATAGACCTAACCCATTCTGAAAAGGGAATGAGCTAATTAAAAATCATTGCCAAAAAACTGCAGCTAAGACAAACACAACTATGATTTGCAATAATTGGGGCAATGGGCCAATTACAACAGTATAAAGTAGGCTACAAGGTGTAAAACGAATAGTTTGCTGGCAGTGCAACCTCTACAACACCACGACAATGCAGTTTGTAAACAATTTTAACTTTGCAAAAATTTTGACTTTGTAAACAATTTTGACAATTTTTGACCTATTCTAAAAATTTTGACAAAATTTTGACTTTTTTTGACAAGTCAAACAATATTTGCCCTAGTAATTACACACATGTCGGTCCGTTTGATCGCTGGCACTGGCAGACATTAACCAATCAATACAGGATATATCCGTTTTCACTGACCTGGTATAACCTCAATGCAGTTGATGAGCACTAAAGTTTTAATGAGGATAACTATCTGACAGCTGCGAGCATGTTCATGTTCAAAGAACTATTAACCGCAATTCTCATGATGAATCTGTCAATTGCAACACCATACCCAGGAACTTTATTGTGATGATGTGAAATGAAGCTGCCACGAAAAATCTCCTATGTCCCAAAGCCTTGCAAATTTCTGCAGTTCAGTTAAGGAAATTGCATTCGTAAGATTTCTCATTTTATGCAAATTCAATTTCCTTGACTAAACACCGACCTAAAGTTTCAATAGCCTTTGTGGAGCTAATGAAAAGCGCTAAGGGCGTTGCTAATCCGCTTTGCGTTTGCAAGATATATTTGCTGAATGTGTCAAAAGCGGTTTTCCAAGAGGTCACACTTTGGTAAAGGTTGAGGAGGCGGTATAAAACAATGTCTAACCATTATTATTAGTTTAGTAATAGGCGTGACATTTTCGAGTAGGTCGGTCGTCTAATGGAAATGCCGCAGCTAAGATGCAATCTCAGTTCCTATTTAAAGTGCACCGCTGTCTGAGGTTGGTCAAACACAGATCTAACATGATTTTCGCTGAAGTGGAAGTTGGCTTATTTGCCAATCATAACTAAGAAAAAATTAGACTTTAATGTCTCATGACGTAAAATAATGTGCCTACAGCTTGAGATTTTTAATGTTCAAATACCAGAAAATATTTTAGATCACTTTTTAACCTGAGGTGCCGCGTGGCGTAAGCGTCTGGTCGATCTTAAATGCATAAGTGCTGATGCAAAGTTAATTTACCACCTTCGGTTTGACCCCTCTTCGAGTGCGTTAGGTCTTTTTTATTACAGTTAACAAGTTCTACAAATACCCGCGCACTTCTCTGCTCTCAGAAACAACACTTTAATTTGCTTGTGACACGCGCGTCTGCAATCCTGGAAAAATATTAGGGGACCTTATTTCGAACAACCATAAACCAACACCAACTTTATATTTTTGCCTTATTTGAAAACGCAACACAACTGAACGTTACCAACATTACAGCTTGTTAAAAACATCGACAAACATTATTTTACTGTAACAATTACGTAATGCAGTCTACAACTAACACGCTATGATCTATGACTACGTTAACTACACAATGCTGGGTAATTTCCATGACTGTTCTGATAAACTCGAATACGTTTTTATGTTTTATCAGAAAATGACTCAATTTGTGTATATATCTGAAAAAAATGACTCAATATATGTCATAAATCTGCCTGTAACAAAACCAACCATGTAACAAAATTCGAACCGGTTGCAATAACAATTAGTCACTTCGAGCATATTTTATAGAAAAGTTTAACAAATCGTTTAGCAGATACTATATGTTAAGCCGACAACTTGTTTCATAACACGATGAGTTTGTTTAGCTTTTGCTGATGGTAACTTTTCTTAATTGGTTTTGTTTTGGGATTTTAACAGATATTGGCCTATTCAATTTGCCCGTATAGCATGCGCCAAAGGTCAGTCTGGTTGGCTACCCTTCCAAGCGTCGCTTGCTAATTATCTTGTTATTTCCATGAACATTTTAGTGGGTAATAGTGGTTCGTGGCAGCTGATTTCAATAGTTAGAAGAAAGCAGAGTTATTGTGCATATTGGCTGGATTTTAGGACTATTGCATAATAAAAACAGAAATAAGTAAAGTTACAGTATAAATGATTACTTTAATGTAAACACACAACTCGTTTGGCGTTTCATGAACAGTCACCTCGTCAGCCTGGTCTACACCGAGTAAAATTAGGTAACAACACAAAAACAAACAGCAAATGGTCCCAACTTTCTCTACCCTTAATCAACTTAGCATTAAGCATACCTGGAAGTTCTATGACTTCTATTCCTTCATCTTCATTTGTAATCCCATAAAATTCCGCGTCGTTGCTGTTAACATCGATGGTGTTGAGCGTGGCTGCCGATCCACCTCGACATATTGCCGGGGTTCGAGCAGGATCTGCCTTATCGCCGCGGTGTCGGTGAAGCGTCATGTCGTCGTCCGAGTAATGCATTAGCATCGATAAATTTTTTTCACATGATTAACGGTAGGTTATAATCACAAAATAGCCACTTTGCTTGTGCTCGCATGGCTTCGTTCGCTATTTTGAACAGATCTGCTAGAAAAAAATGACTGTGAGTCAGGTCTCGTTCTGTTCCCGTTTAATTGGATTGCTTGTCGAGCGTCGGTTTTATGGTTACAAATTGCTAACGCACACACAGGCATCAGTGATGATACGACTCACGGGCCAACGTATTTCAGGAAAGATATAAACGACCACACAACATGTACTGAAGCAGACGTAGCGCAAAATCATCGAATATCAAACGCTTGTTGTAGTGTTTGCACATTGTTTTTTAGCAACCAATCGCCACTGAAAACGGGTAAAAAACATGAAAGTCTGTTTATTAAACCATAAAATAGCTACACAGCAGACAAAACAAACATTCTTTACATATTTTTCTATCTGTTCAACTTGCACCCTAACATACATTTCAATATCTGGGACCAGAGAGTTACAACTTCACTTTGTTTTTGGGAAAATAACCAACTGACCCAATGCAAGTTCACGTTGACTTCCGCTCTTTTAACCGCAACTACTTCCGGGTCGCCTTCCCACGCTGCTGTATACATCAATCGGCGAGCAATTTGAAATCACCTCGATTCAAAGCAAAGCGAATTTAAGTCAACTTGGCGTTTTATTCGGAGCCAAGTAGGACGACAAGTACGCCTTGTTCAAGTAGTAAAATACTGTTCAAAGAAAAGTGATCCCTTGGGATTTGCTTCTGATGTTAACTGAAGACCACGAAACTTTGACTAACTGCGACATCTCTTATGTGACAACCACAAACTACAAGAAATTTTCATACAGTCTGGACATGTGTCGGTAGCAAATTGCTTTTGTAGACAATAAAAATGCATCACACCGAAGTATGACGTACAACAAAGTAATAGATCCCTCAATGACGAAGATCGTTAACTGACGTAGTGAAAGGCGACAAAAAAATCCATCACAACCTTTGTAAAGTTAAATTAGATGGGAGACTGGGCTAGGTCCTACTTTTTCTTATTGAAGAAACTTAAAACGTAGCAGCTTGTACCAAATTTTGTGTCATTGCTTGATTTTATAAAAGCTATTTTGAAAGGCCGAAAAGGCGGTATAGAATAGCCTTTTAAATGGAAATGCGTCATTCCATTTACTGCTAACAAAACGGGCGGATAAAATGCTTTGTCCTACTAACGACGAAATGCAGTATGTGGTTGGAGAAAGGCACGGATCAGTGTCGCACCAGAGTATTATGTATTGACAGTCAATCAAAGACGCAAATGACTTTTGCCTATCCTCTCGATTACGAACAAAGCCATTGTAGCTGTTTCGCCCGTGAAACCCGTTCAAAATGTTTTTAGCACGGATGGTCAAATTTCATTCGTCGGGTTGGTTACGTTGTTTTAGACAGGCCTGTCTTTTGAAACGCGGAGAAAAACAATGCGTAAAATGACTATAGAGAACATGAATTTAAAGTATATAGGTCTAATTGTTGCGTATAAAGAGTTCGGTTACCGCTTGGGCACTTTCTCAATAGTAAATGTAAACATTAAACTTACACGATAATTTACTACACATTCCAATCAACATGCTTAAAACAAATTCCGCTAACGTTAAATAAATGGACCGTCTTGTAAACTTGTAAAATATGTCTCGTAATTTTCAACTCGCAGAATCTAAAACACAAAACCTCACCACTGCCCTTTCTGTGACCTGAAACCCACCGAAAGTGAATCCAATCTTCTGCATGTCATCATTTATCATTCCCAACGTCATTAAGGCAAACGCTTTGACGCAGGCAGCTGACAGCCATTCTCATACAGCGATGACGAAACTGCTATATGACGTCATGGCGTTCAGTCGTACTCCTTCCTAACATCCATTAAATATCCACCACGCGATCTGTCTATCTATGCTCCCTGCTTTTGTTGTCATCAATAATAAAACGGATTCGAGCTACTATGGCCCCTGCTTGCATTTCTTGGACACGAGCCCACTCATTAATATTTATGCTCTAACGGGCTCTGATGAGACAAACGAGAAAATGACAGAACATTGTGCATAATTTCCGTGGTGTTAAATTCCATGGCCATCTCCTCAGCTTGGTTTTATTATTCCAATAAAGTTCTGCTCAAACTTAAACATGCAAAATTGTAGGATAAACAAGCTTAACAATTGAAATTGGTGAACAGTGCAGTGTTGGCAACAACAGTACAAACCTGTGTTGGCAACAACAGTGATTGTTGAAACATTTCGCAAAAATACTATTGTTCAAGTTTACTCGTCGCCAATAAGTGTTCATTTTACACTACAATATTTTTTTTTATTTCTACGCAATATTAATACAACTTTCTACGCGCGCAAATTTAGGCCAGGTCATCATTGCGAAGTTATGACGAAATACGCCTTACCAGTGACCAGTTTGTGCAGCAGAATGCTTGTCAATTCGTGCGCCTTCTGCGTCAAACAATTCAGAAGCCATGCATCAAGTGACGGTGTGGCCTTCTGGCCGTATCTCTATGGACATCGATCACCCAAAACCTTGCAAAGTCAATATATTTGCCTAATTATTGTCAGCCATGTTGCAAGTTGTCATTAGTATATGCTGCTGCTTTACTCTCAAGGTTCATAATAATCAACCAAAACAATACGTGCACGCCGCGTGTGGCTCTTGATTGCAAATATGAACGCCCTTCAGTTGGTTGTGTGTAATTCTTTTACTATTAGGTTTTATTCTTATACTGTCAAACCACTTTTTCTCAATTATAGCCCCTGAAACTTAGCCTAAGTAAACTTACTTGTGATAAACTTTTTATTGCCCCGATTTAGACTAAAATTAGACTGGTGGCAATAATAGCACATCTCTTGTTAGTTGAACTCATGTAAAACTTAGCTTTGTCATAAATATACCAAGAAACAAAAAGCAGCCAAAAACGCAAGCACCTAAAATTTTTGACTGAGTTCGTAGGAGGCGTGGTGACCCTTTCGATTGACGAGGACACAAACGAGAACTATAAACCAAAAAAAATGATTTTGAATCACGGATTTACGATCTGCAAACAACGAGCGCAGAATGCCACATGTGTTCGTGCTAGGGAAAACGTGATCGCAACAAATTCAACACTTTTTCGATTTTTGTAAAATCTTCAAAAAAACAGCTCTCGAGACTAAATCCAGCAATATTTTTGGCACAGAGTATATCCAACTTTTTTTTCGATAACTGCTTCTTTATCGAACAAGCAAAAAACCTGAACAATATTTCATAGTGCATGACTTGCCAAAATTTTTGTTCACACAAATTGGGCAGTTTCGGCAAAAAAGTTTCCTTTTAAGTGTTAAGAGTATAATATAAATCACAGTCCATTTTAACACACTGATTAATTGTTTCTCGCATTTCATCATAACATGTAGCCTAAGCTCAGATGTTCAGACTCAAACTTTACACTGAAACATAGCTAGGAAACTACAGACTTTAAATACAATTGCTACCTACCCCTGGCTATAGAAAATATGCTGACTCTTAGAATTCAACGCCGTACACATTAGCCGGACGTGTGCCTTAACCAATCCAGCTCTGGCTGTCACCTGGCCTTCCATCTCATTAATCATAGTTACTCGTAGGCAACGGAAACGATAAGTATACTGCTTGCCATTCGATAATACTTCAGGTTTGCTTTATGTCGTCACTGACAGTGGAACTACAAAACAAAACCGCGGACAAATCACGTACGTCACAATTCGGTTAAACAATACCGTATAGTGAACAAACAATAGCGCATTCTGTGTTTGTGCGATTGGATATCGTAGCTTTTGGGCCGACGGTACATCTTAAACAACATTGGCTAAAACTCTTGTGCTAGCCATGGACTTCTAAACTATGCTAACGCGGAAAAATCGAATCAGCAATTAATCTCGTCTGACGGAAGATCGAATCTACATAGTTTTCTAAAGTCCGCTTATGCCTGACAAGCTTCCTAAAGAAATAACCTTATCAAAACCGAGGCGATATAAGGAAGTCATGTTGCTTTCTTCCACTACGCGTTTTTCTAATTTTTATATCACCGCATCCATAACAAAAAATTGGATTATTTTTTCATGCCAAAACAGACTTAAAAGCGTTAATATAGTAGGCTATACAAGTTATTTTAAGTCCCAGAAGATGTTAAGAAATTGGACTAAACTTTATACATTTCACAAACAAAGTGGTGCTTAATGTAGTAGGCTCTTGTAAATAAACTTTATTTGAGCTAATAGTTTTGAATCGTCTTTTTTTTCTCCTGATAGGCGTGTGTGCCACCCAGTGCTATTTGACGGCAACATTTGCCATTTTGTTCAGTTTTGTACGTCACATAATCGTTTACCTAACTAAAAGGTCGCAAATCACCCTAAATTGGCAACTTTTAATTCAAAAAAAAAATGTTACGGTACGTACGTGCTACTTTTGAATTGATATCGTTGCTCTGTTTAAACATCTGGATTTATTATGGATAAAAACTTCTCATGCTGTCTTTTAAAATATTTTAAATTATGTTCTAATTACAGCGTTGTTTAAGAACGAAATACGATTGTTTTGCAGGTGAAATATGCCGCAAGAAAACAAACGACTATGAGTGCAATTTGGCCCCTGCTGGAATGAAAAAAATAAGCAGTTAGCGATACAAGTGCTTGCTTTCACTTTCAGGGTATTTTTGTGTGTCGTTGCCTCGTCAGTCGGGTAGAGCTACTAACACTGAGCTTCACCTTTGGCTCGACCTGGGAACTTCTGGTAGGTGGCGCAAAAGAGCATAGGCGTTTATGGTGCTGTTATAGCAATTTGGGTTTCCGGTAAGAATAATTGCTGAGTCAGCACCATAAACGCCTATGCTCTTTTGCGCCACCTACCAGAAGTTTCCAGGTCGGGCCAAAGGTGAAGCTCAGTGTTAGTAGCTCTACCCGTCAGTCGTCACTCGTCACTCACGTGATGTTTGTATTTGTAGTGGCTTTTGACTTCGTCGTTGTGCGAAAATATTTGTTTTTGCTATTATTTAGAACAGAAAATTAATCATGAAGAGTGTGATTTCTTTGTCATTGTTATCAATGTGCATTGCATTCTGCAACGCCAATTATGAACCAAACTGGGATTCTTTGGACTCCAGACCGTTGCCAACGTGGTAAGTTGAATAAGTTCATTGCCGAATCGGTCTTTGGCGAAAAAACTGAAGCATCTTTGTTTCGTAGAATGTTAATGCGTACTTTTATGAACTTTTATGAAGTTAAGCAACTTCCCACACAAATTTAGGCTGTTTTATGTGATTTTCTGTGAGTTTCAAATTACGACACCAAAGTTTTTGATTGCAATAAGCATTGGTTTGTGTATACAAATGGAGTATGTTTGTGTACAAATGAGTTATTTCTAGGCTATGTTTGGTGCAGGTTTGTTTTTGTGTATCTTTGCTTGGGGGAATGGTGCAAACCAAGCAAAATACTTCATGTTACCTAATCAAAAACCTTGCAAACTCTGAAATGCCACAAACACCTCAACTAAATTGACATTTGGTGTTATTTGTATTGACAGGTATGATGAAGCTAAATTTGGCATCTTTATTCACTGGGGAGTCTTTGCAGTTCCAAGTTATGGGCAAGGTGCTGCCTCTGAATGGTTTTGGTGGAATTGGCAAGGGGTGTCCAGTCCAGCTGAAGTGTACTTTATGCAACAGAACTACCCACCAGATTTTACCTATGGTGACTTTGCCAAACAATTCACTGCAGAGTTTTATGATGCTGACAAATGGGCAGAAATCTTTCAGGTAGATTAAGAATTGTAAATTTTGGGACAAATACAAATCTTTCCCTAAAGAAAAGTCTGTTTGTTTGTGTACTGTTTCTTAACTTGTTGCCTGCTAAATGCAAACATAATGTTTTTAAAGTGACTAATTTCACTGATGTTAGAGAATTATGAGAACACTCTATAAGAACACAAGTGAGTTTGATGTTTTGTGGTTGAGTACAATTGGATAGATATTAGAGGAATATACATCATTGTTGTACAACAGTTTCAGGCCGAACATTAAAAGTTTTATTCTCATAATTTACACTAATAAAATTGGCAGAATGATAAACGCTTTGTTTAGGCATCTGGAGCCAAGTACATTGTGCTGACAAGTAAGCACCATGAAGGTTACACAAATTGGCCTTCTGCTACTTCCTGGAACTGGAACTCTATGGATATTGGTCCTAAACGGGATATAGTTGGTGAATTGGCAAATGAAATCCGAAACAAAACATCAATACACTTCGGACTTTACCATTCACTTTTTGAATGGTTTAACCCATCCTATCTTCAAGATAAAGAAAGTGGTTTTAAAACAGATAAATTTGTCAAGTAAGTAAATTAAAACTGACAGGCATATTGGTTTAAAACACATAAATAAACAGAAGCATTCTTAAGTTATGCCAATACCATGTTACTAGCATTACTATTTCTAATCAATGTGCTAATATTTTTTATCTGTTAGGGAAAAAACAATGCCTGAACTCTATGATATTGTGAACCGTTACAAACCAGATGTAATCTGGTCAGATGGCCAATGGGAAGCAAACTCCTCATATTGGTCAAGCCCAGACTTTTTGGCTTGGCTTTACAATGAAAGTCCAGTAAAGGTACATATTCTAAATATAAATCCATCACTTGCCTTTTACTGTTTGCTTTTAAAAGGGCTGAAACCTAAAATTTGATCCAATATATCAGGTCATTTCCACATTATTTGTGTTTTATGATAATAAAAACTTTGTGGGTACACTTGTCCATCGTCATTAAACAGCTTTTCTTTGTACTGTATAAAAATCACAGAATACTGTTGTCACAAATGATCGATGGGGCAGTGACACACTATGTAAGCATGGTGGCTACCTTACATGCTCTGATAGATACAACCCAGGCACCCTTCAAACAAGAAAGTGGGAAAATGCTATGACTATTGACAAGGGCTCCTGGGGTTACAGAAGAAATATCCAATTTGATCAGTACATGACAATTGAAGAGTTGTTGCAGGTAAATGCACTAGGTTAAAACAAATTTTTAAAACAAATTTTTGTGCTTCACTTAAAAAATATTCAAAGGTTTGAACTGTTTCTTTTGGATCTTATATTGTATAGGAGCTAGTTACCACAATCAGTTGCAATGGCAATATTCTTGTAAATGTGGGGCCGACTAAAGAAGGAACAATTACCCCTGTGTTTGAGGAACGATTAAGACAGATGGGTGAATGGCTCGGAGTAAATGGTGAAGGAGTGTACAGTAGTAAGCCATGGACACACCAGAATGACACCATGACTAAAGGTGTTTGGTAAGTTAAATTACAGAACTTAATCTCCAACAAATGTAACAGAAAACATTCATCCGACAATAAATTTAATTGTTACTTCAGAGCTTTGTTTTATTGTAACGGTTATCAGACGGTTAACAACTTGTTGCAAGAAGGTTTGCAGCAAAGTTTGCGACTGTTGTCAAACCATAAAATTTTAGCTAAATATTTATGACTACATTGTAATCATTTACCATTATACCCTGTGCATGTTGCAAGCATTGAATGACAGCAAAGTGGCATTTGCATTATAATTTAATATCTTCCCTTTTGATGTGATAAACCATATGTTGTAAACCAGGGGTCGGCAACCTTTCAGGCGACCGGTGTCATTTTACTTGTTATTTCCATGTGTTAATGACCTCACATGCCAACGTTTTTCTAACTAATGGTGGTTCGTGCCAGCTGATATCGATAATAAAGAGAAAGCAGAGTGTTTTGTACATGTAAGGTTGTATTTTAAGACAATGACATGATAAAAACTGAAAACAAGCAGTGTGACAGGTTAAATTGTTACTTCAATATAAACACGCAAATCGGTTGGCATGCCATGAAAAACCACCTTGTGTGCCAACCTTGGCATGCGAGCCGGGAGCTGCCGACCCCTGTTGTAAACATTTGATGTTCATTTTCAGGTACACCAAGAATGAAGACAAGATATATGCCTTCAGCTTTTCATGGCCAGATTCAGGTGTGTTAATTCTGGGAGCAGCAAATCCAAAACCAGGTGCAACCATTGATTTGTTGGGAGGTGATTCAGCACTCAAATGGGAACCATTACAACCTAGAGGTGTTGGAATTTTGTTGCCAGTTGTAAACCCTGCAACTATCAAGGCAAAATGGGTTTATGTCTTCAGATTGACAGGATTTGAATCAGCCTAATTTGTGCCATTTAAAGTTTCATAATAAAATGATAAACTGTGCCTTTGTTTCATTAAACTGATTTTTTTATTTTTGCATATAATCAGTTCACTTACTAATCTGTACCCAAAATGTTTAATCTATGCAGTCAAATGGTTTTTATTTGAAAAATTAGCTTTGATGACTTTGTTTTGCGAAAAACTATGCTTGGTTTCCTGCTCATTTATTTGTCATATAGCAGTTTCTTTGTCTTGATGATTTATTCGTATATCTGCAAAATTAGTGTGATATTAGGGCATTTAAATCCTAATACCATATGAATGACTTCCATTGCATTTATATTCTTCATTTGCATTATTTTGAACCACAGTAGTTTCTTAAAAATGTACTCGATTTAAAGTCTCATGCAATAAACTGCACTTTCTCACAATAAAAGGATTATCGGTTTTTGTCCACATATACAATAATCTTTTTGAATCAGAAATTAGAACTTGCCCATTAAAGCTTGTTAAGCAACGGAAATGATGAACCGACAAAGACAGTTTCTTTGGGTAGGTTTTATTTTCCAATGTCTATGTTGACCCTAAATTGATACAATTTGAAATAAGTGCCTTCAAAAAATGACACATATGATGACTTTAATTAGTGATTATATAATACGAAAACGTTGCGAACGATTTGCGGACAAATCAGACATGCGTTTCCTGAAAATACAACGTCACAAAACGTGACGTCGATTTGCTGCAAACGTTACATTTAAATTCCGGTCACAAGTTTTTGGGTTGGATTTCGCCTGCACAAAGCCGAATTCCGTTGTTTGTTTTGGTGTAAGCGAAGTTGTGTTGACATGAAGTTCGCTTGTGTACTCGCCGTTTTAGTCATTTCTGGCTGTTCAGCGGAGTATAAGCCGACATGGGATTCACTGGACAAGCGACCATTACCATCATGGTAAGCAATAACAAAAGTTCAAAAATCTAATATATTGTGCCAAGTACATTACAGTTTAAAAATAAACCAATTACATTAACGATTGCAACTCGCGAGGTATAGAAAAACTAAATGTAGGCTACAATAGGAGCTAAGTTCGCATTTTTCTGCAAAGAATAGCACTCAACACTGATCTGCATTGAACGATGTAGCTGCAACATTGTTTATTTGTTCCATGGGGGCGGGTACATGTCCATACGCTCTATGGCCCAATTAAAATGCTCATATGGGCCACTATACTGTTTGTGTTTGGTAACCAGTATTCTACTATAGCTGTGCCACAATGATTTTTTTGTAAATACACTCAGGTCAAGAAGGCATGATGAGTTTTTTTTAAACAAGTGCAAGAACTCATACAACACTTCCTCAGGGAAATGTCACCATCCATTGGTGTGAGCTGTTAAGCTCAGCAATACAAAAGCTTTTACAAGTTTTTTACTTGCACATTTGATTTTTTTAGGTATGATGAAGCAAAACTTGGCATCTTTATTCATTGGGGTGTGTTTTCAGTGCCAAGTTTTGGTGATGGGTTTCTGGCTGAATGGTTCTGGTATTATTGGAAGAATGGAAACCCTGATGCCAAATATTTCATGCACAAAAACTATGCACCAGGTTTCACCTATGCTGACTTTGCACCCCAGTTTACTGCTGAGTTCTTTGATGCAGACAAGTGGGCTGATCTTTTTGAGGTAAAAGGCAGTATAGGTTTTCTCTTTTGTTATTGGTTTAGGTTAAGATCCATTAACCAATAAAAGAGCAAGTAAAATCTTTTAATCTATTTAATGTCCGAACACAAAAGATTTTCTAGAACACAAAAAGAGGACCTGTAAGTTTAGGCTGCACACCAAAATAATATGTCTTTAACATTTGCCTGAATTTGTATTATATAATATTATTGTTTTTTTTATAGGCATCTGGGGCCAAATATGTTGTCCTAACCAGCAAACATCACGAGGGTTACACAAACTGGCCATCTGATAGCTCTTTTAACTGGAACTCAATGGCTGTTGGACCAAAACGGAACATAGTGGGAGAGTTTGCAAATGCAATCAATAAGAAAGGAGCTCTTCGGCTTGGTTTGTACCACTCACTGTTTGAGTGGTTTAACCCCAAATATCTTGAGGACAAAAAGAAAAATTTTACAACTGATACATTTGTGACGTAAGAACACTTAAATTACACAAAAATATTTGTAATTCGTTCCAGGAAATCTTAAGATTAGTTTTGAATCCAAAACGTACATATTTAACATGTATGTATTTTTCAAAATTTGAACAGCTGTAAATCAATTTTTTTCTGGATATGGCCAACTTTGTAATTAAGCCCATTTCATCATTTTTGTTTGACACAGGTCAAAGACAATGCCTGAGTTGTATTACCTTGTCAATCATTTCAAGCCTGATATTGTTTGGTCTGATGGTGATTGGGAAGCAAGTGAAAACTACTGGAAAAGTAAGGAGTTCCTGGCCTGGCTGTACAACAAAAGCCCAGTGAAGGTAAAACACCCTTCCCACATAATGACTATATATTGATGTAGCAGCAACTCTTTTGTGCCTTTAAAAAGCTTTCTAATTTTTCTTGCAGGATGTTGTTGTAACCAATGACAGATGGGGCAAAGAGGCTTTATGCAAGCATGGTGGCTTTCTGACATGCCAAGACAGGTACAATCCTGGAACTTTGCAGAAGAGAAAATGGGAGAATGCCATGACTATTGACAAAGGATCATGGGGATACAGAAGAAATGTTGACTTCAAAGCATACATGTCAATCAACGAGTTACTGCAGGTAAATCTAATACAGATTTCCACTAGTTCTGTTAGCCACCAAGAATCTAAATGTTTATCACATGCTATTCTTGCTGTGGTTACGTAAAGCAAAAAGCTACTGTACAGACATGTCAAGGTTGGATAGTAAATAGAGGTTTGGAATTGTTGGGTGTTGATTGTTTTGTTTGACACCACTACGTAACTTGCTGGCCTATTATGGTAAGTCCAAAAAGTATAATTTACACAGTATATACAACATAGCACTATTTTGTATGCTGTTTCAATAACTCACTAAATAAGTCAAATTTTTCTGTTGGAAAAAAGTTTGTGGAGTTTGTAGAACAAGCCATTGTGATGCATTAGCTGTTGCTTTAACCTTGTCTCCTAAAATGGGTCTAACTTTAAACAACGTCTAGATTGAATGAGATTTGTACATCACAGTTCAATTTAAATTCCTTTGTTTAAAAGTAAAAACTTGTATTAGGAAGATAATCTTTTTTCCAGAAATTTGTGGTTACTATCAGTTGCAATGGTAACATGCTAATGAATGTTGGTCCTACCAAAGAAGGAACAATTATTCCAATTTTTGAAGAGCGACTTCGACAGATGGGTGAATGGCTCAAATTAAATGGGGAAGCAGTGTACAGCAGTAAGCCATGGAAGCATCAGAATGACTCCATGAATTCTAATGTTTGGTAAGAAAAAATGACCAAGCACTGAATAGGCATTTTAAACTTATTTCTAAAATTCATCTTGAAGATCATTTTAGGGTCTAGTCTGGGCTGCGTAGACATATTGAATCCAGCTGCTAGATCAGTGGTACCAAACCTGTTTTGATGAATTCCTCCCTTAACAATTCACAACATTTTTATTCCTTACTCATATACTACATAATAGATCCAAACTACAAAAAGATCATTTAAAATTAGGTCTTTTATGAACTTCACAGGCTGTATTCCCAGAGCTTATGTGTCTATTTACAAATCACAAAATTAAAGTAAATTCCTGCCCTCTTTTTTAAAAATTCCTGGTCGGGAACCACTGTGCTAGACCATTTATACATTTGAAGGACACATTGATGGCTTTTGGTACTTGTGGTTCTGCTGGACACATCAATTTTTTTCTGGTTTAAACAATCTATGTACCTTGCAACTGTTTAACATACTTTTTTATAGGTATACTATGAATGGAAATAAAGTATATGCCTTCAGCTTTTCATGGCCTGACTCTGGCATTCTTGAGATCGGATCCCCAATTGTCACTTCCAAATCTGCCTCTATCGAGTTAATTGGGGGTGGCAGTTCATTGACTTGGGAACCATTAAGTCCAACTGGTGTGGGAATTGTTATGCCAATTGTAAATCCAGCATCATCCAAAGCAAAATGGGTTTATGTGTTTCGTCTCATAGGTTTTAATTAATAAATTCATATAGCCTTCATTTACTTTTTTGTCAACACTGACAAACATAAGTTTCCTTTGTTTAAAATGCATACCATATAAGATCTGTTTTTGCCAATTTTTTTAATTATTTGTTTTCCTGTAACTCGATTGCTTAGAGATTAAAATGTAGTTTACCTGCAAAATGAAAACAGTGTTGTTGCCAAAAGATTTTGTTCAATAGATCAAATTATGTAATAAGTTTTTTTTCTGTGTACCTTTACTGTTGTATAACTGGTTGCATTTTTTTAATAGTGTCAAATCACATTTGCGTTGTTGTTTATCTCATTCCGCCCAACATGCTACTCACTGCATTTGTGTTTGTTTACGTCAAATATAATGGATCAACACTTGTACACACACCTAACTGGTGTTTCTTTAAGACCTTATGGATAGAAACATTTTTTGATTGATTGTATTTACTCACAGTGACCGCGATTATCACCAACATACACACTGCAAAGACCATTTTTTTGACATGAAACAAAACAAACAGAACGATTTTAATCTGGTAAAAGGTGATAATAGTAGATGTACATTTGTGATTTCACATGGTGGCTACTGAGCTGAAGGGCAACAATACAGTATTAATTAAAAATGTTTTCTGATATAACAGACACTTGAACATCAAATTACACCACCCACATTAAAATAGCTTATGGAACCCATGGTACACTTATGTTACTTCAAGTATTGCAGGATGTTGGCATTAAACCATTCATCAGTAAACTGGAGATGATCACCATCAGTAGCCAGAAACACCAGCTTTCCTGCTTCGTCCATAGCTTTAAGTCCAAGTTGGTCCTGCAAAAATCAATTGAATATAAATTTACTAATTTAAACATTCACTTTTGATGCTAGATATTAGCATGTACTGTTTGGTAGAGGTCAGACTCCTGCAAGCTTTGGACCTCTTCATCCTGGCCAGGAGTGTAAAATCCAAACCACTGAAAAAATCAATAATGGTAAACTCAGTCACATTAATATGAGATGCATATTTCACTTGGAGATAATATAATAATAAACCTCAGAAGCAACTGGTTCCACCATGGTGTCATTGTTGAATCTGACCATGACAAACTTGTTAAGTGCTTGGAGCCTTTGCTTGTACTCTTCATTGACTTTATTTTCATTATTGATGTCAGGCAAGAAAATGTTCTTGCTCAAATACTCATTAACATGCAGTGGATCATGCCAATACTCAGCTTGAACCAAACTAAAAATAAAACACAAGAGACATTGGCTTGGGAAAAGATGCAGGTTACCAACCAGGAAATATCTGCTATGTCATGTGAAGTTGAGTCACATTTTTTTTGCCAAAACAAAGCTTAACTTTCCTGTGACTGTTTTACTATGTAGCTATGCAAGCATGAGGATCTTTTTTTTGGTTTTATTTTATTTGCAAACAATCTCAACCTGCAATCAATTTACCCCTGGGGTAAATTTGGTTGGGGACAAAGTAACTGTCTTAATTCAGTCAAAAAAGCAATCAAAAAATCAAGTCCTGGCTTTTTGTTATGTTTTTCCTATTATTGTGTACATATGTGCAACATTTGGTAAATTTACAAAAAGTCAAAGATCGATACAGTTTGTTATAATTTAGGATACTGTACATACTGGTCTTGTACAACTGGTCGGTATGCAGCAGTATTCAGAATCTGTCTTAAGCTATCACAGAAAGTGACACTACTTGGGCATTTTGGAAATCCATAGACTCCTTGGTGCTGGCCTCCAAAAGTTATTAGGTTGTGCATTTGAATTCCATCACATTGCTGTGCCAAAGCTCTCCTGAAAACAAGTAAATTACATTGTTAAAACTGTTACAGGGAGTACACTTGTGTAGACATAGTAACTCACAGAAACTGTCCACCTTGTGAAAATCCCATTGCATTAAAACCATTTGCAAGATTTGCATCAGCTTTGACTATTTCACAGGCCATAGTAATCTAAAAAGACAATAAGAAATCAACTCATGGTTAAAATGCCTTGCAGACACTGATTTAGTTACCTGGTCGCTGATTGGCTTTAAAAATCCATTCATAATATCAGCAGTGGTTGTGTCACCGATTTTGAGTGAATTGATGTATATGCCTGGAATTTCATTTTCAACCATGCGCATGATTGAGCCCATGCTAAAGGGATTGCAGCAGCTGTCACCTTTAAAGAATTAAAAATGTTGCAAGTTTTGTGAAGCATATTTTATTTGTAACTTTTAATATTTCTGCAATTTTTCAGAAGGTGCAGGTCAAATGCCTTGTGGTTTTACAATCCCTAAATAGACTTTGGGATGTAGACATTTCTTTCACTGTGTCAACATAGTGAGAAGTGAGTGTACTTTAAAATTGCAAAACCTGTTTGAAGAGACTATTTTAGTCATCCTATGTCTGTTATAATTCCCACGCCCAATGATCATACACAGTTCAAACAAAAATGAAATTTTGCACAGTTGGCATAATGATGTTTTATCACGTATCAGTATAATGTTGGCTTGTTGTTTACAAAACTACCTAAGCGATGCCGATGTTGCTGACATTCTAATTAAAAAACAAATAAATATACATTATGCCATGTAACATACAGAACTTAAAAAATTGAATTGTCACAATAAAAAATACACAGCTAATTATTGCCAATGTACATGAACTATGCACGTACTATGGTTTTAAAAATTACAAATACTAAAAACATCAAGGTTAAAAAAAAAGAAACATCAAGGTTAAAATCAACTAAAATTACCCATTCCATGCCAAATAACAAGAGGTGTTGGGTCAGCTCCTGTGCAAAGCACAATTGCTTGAATGAAGACAAATGCTGTTGACAGCCTTGACATCATGAAAACAGAATATGCTACTTCTAAATTTCTGGGTCACCTAAAAATAAGCAAAAAATGGTGTCAATGTCATAGTTTAGGGCAGATGTTTTTTTTTTAACTTTTTTTTTTGAATATTCTATGGTTGCCTTTAAAGATCTCAACTCAACTCAAGATTAGATAAGCATCGTTTTTAAAGACCTGGTCCAGCATAACTTTTGCAAAAACACAGCCTAGATAAGTTTTACGCTAAAACATATCTTCGCAATAGTTTAGCTTGACTAGATTCTTAAAACTGATCTTATCTTCCAAAGCACACATAGAATACATGACATCATTTTTCATGGAATATGTCATAGTTCTGCCAAGTCATGTTAAAATTATCCTTTGAACAAACTTCATTGAATTTTGCAAATAATTTTTACAGATAAACCTGACCAACAAGTCGTTTATTTTTTGCTCTTACAATTCTAAAACACTACTTATTTCTTTGTACATGTAATTTAAACTTTGTTATAAACATATGCAGAGCAGAAAAAAAACATACTATTGTAAGTTTTGCAGCAGTGCTTCTACTTGAAACTATTTTTCAATTGTACCAAGATCAAACTGTCAAAGTAACTGTCACAGAAAAAACAATGTGATAATATATTATATCTGTCACCCTTTTTCTTTTAGCTAGCACAAAAACAAAGCAAGACCGAAAGTCAGTGAACCGTGCATGAATAACATCACGTGAAAACACCACCGTCATTTCGCCGAAATGAGAATTCGAGTTTTTTTGTGGAAATGTATGTGATTTATCCGTTTACCATATACATGTTTCAAAAAGTTTTTTTTTGTTTTTTTCGACAATCAGGCGGCAGTCCGATAACTGAAAATTTAACAAAATGTTTATTTGGAAAAAAGCGTTTTTTTTTTGTTCGGGACAAATTTATTTAAGTTTAAAACCTTATGGCCATGCTTTTTAGCTGAATTTGTTTTATCTTTAACTTTTAAGTTGCTAATCAGGAACACTAAAGTAAAACTTATTTGTATTACGAATTCTACCTTAAAGTTTGCAACTTTAACTAGGACTTTCCAACCACGCCCAGGAGGCAGTCCTTGCGGTGGTCGTTCGGTTTTTTGTTAACCCAGGACCTTTGCCAATAGCCGTATTTTACCTGGGCCTAGAGTTTATTAAGTTTTGTATGGAGATCTGCAGTTTTTTATTTCGTAGTTGACTGTTGTTTTTTTTCAAAAGTATTACAGGATAAGGAGAAATTAGGAGTAGCAACGTCGTACGACGTTTCATCGCGGGTAGCCTGGTAGTAAATTATAGCCTCACGGTTTACAACTATATCCAAAAATTCGAGCAAATTGTAATTTGTTTTGTTAACAACGGAATTCAACAAGCTTTGTTTCAAAATAAAATTTGGTTTTAATTCTAATCCCACTCTTGAAGAACTAACAATTTGGCCGTCTGAAAATTGGCGGTTCCTAATTTTTTCTCGGCACAGGAAATGTTTTACGTATTGCCACAAATTAAAGGTTTCAATTGTCAAAATATTGCTTTTCTCAAATGAAAAATTTTGATAATACTTTTTTAGGTCGCATTTTAATAAGGTCAAATAAAGGCAGTATCTATACCCAGCAGTTACACATTGGGCGTTGGTCCAGTTCATACTCATATCACGTAGCAAGTGTTCTGTTACAGTATGATAAATTTCTCTGTCCTTGTTGTTTAAATCCAGTTCAGTTATTTTATCAATTACATTATCTGAAGTAGCGTGGTACAACGGATAATTTTCAAAAACATTTTTTTCAGAAATTTGAGCGTTAGCGTGTTGTAAGTTAAGTTTTCTTTTTTTTCTTTTTATTGTGATAGGGATTTGGCTTGTACTTAGCATATTCTGGGGAAATTGAGATAATTTAGTGTAAAACAAAATGTATGCACCACTCTGTATTCGATGTTCAACATTGTCCCAATTAACATGTTTGAATTTTTTGTCATTGTATTCTAAAATTCCTTGTTCCGCAAATGAGTAGGCCATGTAATGCCCGGAACTGGATTGCGCTCCAACGTGAACAATTGCACATTTTAAAACAAACACAGCATCTCCTAGAGTTAATCGCAAATCCGGTAAAATCGTTTTAGTGCATTTTCCGTTAATACTGGATCGTGGCAATACGATCGGCAAAACGTCGGAAGTTGAATCGAGTTTCAAACTTTTATCAAACTGTTTTTTGCTGCCGCAAGTGGAGCAGTTTGCCAAAACGATTTCATTGCAACATTTATCGAAATACTTGCTTAATTTACTGCCAGCAGCTAAGTTTTGGTATATAGGAACAAACCAAAAGTTTTGCTCCGGTTCCATACAGGACTGAACGCTTTTGCAAGTTTTGCAGGTGATGGTTGACCGAAATTGATGTCTTGGATTAAGGCCACAGTTTTCTAGCAGACTACCATTTTGATATAGGCTAACATTAAAAATTCGCCAGCATCATGTTGATTATTAAAGTTCCATTTAAGATTATTGCAGATATCTTTAATCAAATGGCGATGAACCTCAACGTCGTACGATTTGTTACTCAATGAATGTAAAAATTTAGCAACGGGGTCAGAAACAGCCGTACGAGGTGATTTAACAGTTTTTTGCCCCATGAGGAATTTTAGTGATTGGAAAACAGCGTTTGACCAGCATGTGTTACCAAAGTTTTGCAAACCGACAGGTTGGTCATTTTGTTCCTCTAAATGTCGTTTTATTGCAAAATTACACTGTGGTGAATTTTCGACTAGGGCGTATGCAATCCACTGACGGAAAAACTTAGGGTCAAATTTCCCAAGGGGTTGTTTTGATACGGTCGAAATAATATGGTCTACTCCATAACAGACGCAAACTCCGCAACTTAGCTGGTCGGTTTGTTGTATTAAAGCGTCCGGGAAAAACTTTATCTTGGAGCCTGGGTCAGTAATTTTATTTAAAAATGGCACAAGATAGGACTGTATTATCTTAACGAGCTCGTTTTGGGTATCTTTACCAGAATCGAATAATTTTAGTTCCTTTTTATCTTTACAAAACCATATGAACATGAAATGATTTTTCCATAAGACAGGCATAAATAAATTATTTTTAATTTGACCGTCTGTTGACCGAGATATGGGCTGCATAACTCCATGTAAGTTTTTAAATGGCTTGTTTTTTAAAATTTGTTCAGTAACGCCGCAATCCAGCATCCCGAACTCAGATTCCAAAAAAGTGTTACCAATATTAACCGATCGGCGAATATACGAATCTACGACATTACTAGTAAGCCATCCAAAAGTATCCTTAGTGTGAACATGTGACAGAAGTGCGTCGCGTGTGGAGTTTTTTGGTTCGGTGCACAGTGAACACAAATCTAACCAAGTTAATGAACTGCGGTTGGGCGTTATTAAAGCCTGATTTAAAATTGATGCGTCAGTAAATGTGACATGGTGCCAAATATAATTTGCCAAGGATTTCACCATATTTACGACAGATGGCGTTGACGTAACAAATGAAAAATGTGCCAGTGTTGGGGTCCTGGTTAGAGTATTGTTACCTTTATTTCTAATATTCTGAAATCGAATTCGTTTTGCCAATTGTGGGGAGGAATAAAAGCTTTTCGAGTTTCGTTTACGTTTTTTAAACTGCGCCAAAACAAGAGGTGTGGATTTTTCGTCTGTTTTAGTTTTTGACGCGTTTATATTTAAATGCATCAAACTGTCAGCAAATTGTTTTTCCTGGACTTTTATCGCTTTGTGGTATAAATGGACAAAGTCGTCTATTCGTGCCACCCTTTTTCCGTCGATATAATTTTGTTTCATGTCCCCGAAATGCTGTTCTATAATTCCTTGTGTGTTATTGTTTGTCAAAATGGTCTGAAATTTTACATCACCTAATTTGTCACATTTTTTGGAATAATTTTGGTACAGTTCATGCTGCTCAGGTGACGTGTCGTCGGTAACATGGCGAGATAAATCCCCTAGCAATAAATGAGATGTACAACAAATTCTGCTTATTACCCGTTCAAGTAATATTTTGAAAAAAGTTTGATTGTGGTACAAATTTTGTTCCAGATTTGCTGACAGTTGTATGTTGTACTCGTCCGAAACAATGATTTTTTTTAACATTTTGTCGTAACGATGAAAAAATGGGGATTTTTTTTCTTGCAAAGCATCATCACTTTTTCCAGTAAAAAAATAATCTGCATCATCACCCGCGTCCAATTCAAAGGTGTCATTGTCAACGTTTACACTTAGAGAGTTGTCGAGTTTATGTTTCAAATTATTGAAATGTTTTTCTACAAGGGGAGAGTTTTTTTCACAGTGGGTTAAAATGATTAAACTAGCAACAGCATCATCTAATTCCCTAATGGTTTTGCAAGTAAAAAGTAAGTTTATCCAGTATAGTGCCGACTGAGCTAATTTCTTATCGGACCAGTGTTTCAGGCAAAGGATTTTGGCTGCTTTCATGGCATGACTGTAACAATTATGCACTATTGTTAGTTTTAAATCATCTTTAAGTGGCAACCCAACTAATATGCGATAACATCGATTATAATATTCAAGGCGCGATTCTCTACATAGGGCTTTAAGAACCCCATTCCACATGGCCATGGATCCATCAATAATTATAAAAGCCGGTTTTCTAGATACTTTACAAATTTTTACAACGTTTATTAAAAACGACTCGAGAAAATGACTGATGCTGTTGCTGTCATGACAAGTGGTAACGTTTGTTGCCACCGGAAGTGCCACTTCCCCTTTAGTAGGGTTTCTTACTAAAAGTGTATACACCTGAAAATCGGAGTATCCATTTTGACTACGGAGGCAACTTCCGGTAGCATCAAAGTACACGATATCTTTCAAACAAAGATCGAAATAGAGTTTTACTTGTGGATTTGAATACAATGTTACAGATGGGGGGTGAATGCATATTAGGCGAACAAAAGCTCGTTTTTTTAACTGGAGAAAGTGCAACAAATTTACAAACCATAGTTTGGAATAGTGGAACATAGATTTACCTTCGCTTTTTATGTTGCGAAGCACGGATTGGGAGGGTAGATAAGTATGTGCACCTAACCAACGTTCCGCTTCTGTTAAATCGTCAAATAATTTTCTTTGTAATTTATTTGCAGACTGAAATTGAAGTCGGCGTTTAAGTTTGTCCCGCCTTTTACCAGATACCCGCCGTCTCCGTTTACAACCCTTTTGGTGGTTTCGCATGCCTCTTACCGTTACTTGGCCTTCAACTCGATCCACGAACGAAATCAAATCCACACATATTTTTATTTCACAGTTGCAGCATCTCCCGTGGGCACAATACAGTTTTATTGCTCCTTCGAGGTAGCTGCCGGAATTTGGCTTGATAGTGTTGACATTTTGGGGATCTCGCAAATAATGACTTTCAATATTCGGTACGCAAAGATAATGTCTTTATACGCATTGCTTCCAAATTTATTTGAAGTGCGATTTTTCGTAATGCTTTTCCAAATGTCAAGGCCGATGTGAATTTTTTCTTTCAGGTTTACGTAAACATTGTGCATTACAGCAGTAGTTTGCTTTTTTACTTTACCAAGCTCGTTCAAAACATTTGTCGAAATCCATTGCTCATCAGACGAACTATTTTGAGTTTTTTTTTCCATTTGTCGATCTATACTAGAGTCGCTTATATTATCCGAAACATCACAAACGTTCGGGTGAGCTGACTCGGCGTTCGTATCAGGTGAGAGGCTAATGTTATCCTCGGAAGAATAGTTAGAACATGGCGGATGAGTTTTAACAATATTTGTGACAACGGGAAGTTTTAAATTAGGGGATGCTGAGTTGCTGTTACCGATTTCTGCGCCAGTGGGGGCATGACGGTACACGTGTTTTGGGTCGGCATTTACAATCGAACTATTACAAACAAAATGAAGCTTGTTCCATTGCTCGTTGCTAAATTTTTGGGGGGTGACATTTTTAAACACACACCGTGGATGAAACCATTGTAAACATGATTCACATTCTACCATTTGTTCTCCGCACCAAACAGTTTTGCAAACACAATATGTTTTTTGGCGTGGCGTCCCTTTATCGTGTGAAACCTCGGAATTTGACCGTATATCACCTGGGTTTAATTTTAAATATGACCCTTGAACGCATTTTCTAAATGCCAGGTTTGTAACCCATTTATATCGAATCATTTTTAACGTTTGCTTGGTAATTGGAAAATGGCATTTTTGTAGATAAGCAGTTATCGCATTTTTAGGTAAAGAAGAGTGATTAGGGTATCTAGTTAGTTGCTTTGCCAAAGCATCAATACACTGTTTGTTATAATCTTCGTTTCTTTGAATGCCATTAGTATTTTCATTTTTACAGAACGTTTTAATGATTCTAATATTTTCCCTTTCAAACGCAAAAAGCTTGTTTACACGGTCAGAATGAGATTGATTTCTCCAAAATAAGTTTGCTTTTAAAAAGTCTTGAGCAGATCTATCGTCAAACTCCGAGATATCATTTTTTCCAAAGAATAGGGCAATCGCTTTTGCCAAACGATCTATTACGTTTTTGTGTGCCCCGCCAATTTTAATGACAGATTTGTTGTAAACTACACACGCACAATGCAAAGCTTTAACATTTTGCATAAAATTGTTTATTTGAAGCCGTTCTTTTTTTTGAGGGGAGAATACAAATGGTGATTTCACCCACGACCATGTTTCGCGTGTAAGAAAACAGTCCGTGAGAAAAAAATCCAAAAACAAACTCATACACAAACCGTCGGCGACTTCTGGGAAGAACACGCACAAGAAGCCTAGGTAGATTGTGAAGACACACATGAAGAAAGGGAGGAACAGCTGAGTCCTGTGGATTATACTGAAAACCCACGGCTAGTATTCTTTCCTCTCGTCTGTATGCCTCGCACCACCTCCGTCGGAGCCGTCCCTTTGACCGACGAAGCCTTCGTCGGAGCCGTAACTTTAACCGACGAAGCCGTCGTCGGAGCCGTCCGTTTGGCCAACGAAGCCTTCGTCGGAGCCGTCACTTTAACCGACGAAGCCTTCGTCGGAGCCGTCACTTTAACCGACGAAGCCACCACCTTCGTCGGAGCCGTCCCTTTGACCGACGAAGCCACCACCTTCGTCGGAGCCGTCACTTTAACCGACGAAGCCACCACCTTCGTCGGAGCCGTCCCTTTGACCGACGAAGCCTTCGTCGGAGCCGTCCCTTTGGCCGACGAAGCCTTCGTTGGAGCCGTCCCTTTGACCGACGAAGCCACCACCTTCATCGGGGCCGTCCCTTTGACCGGCGAAGCCTTCGTCGGAGCCGTCGCTTTAAACGACGAAGCCACCATCTTTCCTTCTATATCGATGTGGTGGGTAAAACGACACTGCCCAGATGCAATGTCGTTTGTTCCCAGTGCTAGAATTATTAGGTCCACACCAATAAAGCGGCTTCCTCCAGCTAGCTCCAAACAACCGTGCTTCATTTTTCCACCTGGAAGAGAAACCGCAGATAGAGTGAAGGATTCACTCTGATTACTCACCACGCGAGGGTGGACGATGTTTCTGCCGTTGCTGTCCGTCACCAGCAACACAGAAGGAAGTGGCGACTTCGCAGCACGGAGATAACATGTCTGCTTCTCGCTGACACCAAATGCATAATCCACAGGACGTGTTCTCTTTCCTCGTCGATGAGCCATATTACTTCTTTCTTTCAATCAGTTTAATGTTATGAAATACTGTATTGTATCACTGAACAAACAAACTTCAATTACATTTTTTATAACCAATTACTTTGATTACTTTATGAAAAAACAATATTAACAATTAGGACAATCAATAACCACAAACGTTTGTCTTATTAACAATTAAGATCAGATAAAAAAATCTTTTATTAAAAAGCAAGTCTGGCATGCAGTCCATACAAAACACGTTTTATGTAAAGTTTAGTCAGGACTAACTATTAATCTATATTTGACGCTAAAGAAGCTTACTTCTTCCTTTTCATCACAATATTTTTTCTGTTTCAGTCATAACATTATAACGTTGAGGCTTTTGTGGTTATCTGGGTGCAGCATTCGTAGGCTTGTACAGCTCCTATGCTGTTTACAAACGTTAAAAAAATCTATCTAGATTTTATATCCATCATCAGGTCCGAAATTTTTACATTTAGGCTCAACCAAAACTTCTTAGATCTAGCTATAAAATATCAAGAGTTGAGTCCTGACCACGAGACAAAACCTTTGTAGACGACAAAAATATCCTGGAGCGTACAACCTTATGAGCAATATATATTTCAAAATACATGTTTTGAAAAAGATATTGCAAAAAAACGCATACGTATACAAACAATCAATTCTCACTCAGCCATATAACAGATTTAACTTTTAATTTTCTGCATGTCAAAAAAACAAAAAAATAACTTCAAAAACATTAACGTTATGATCTCTATGAAGAATAAAATGCTGTCGGAAAATTCTGGCATTGTTAAATATTCAAGCGCTAGGGGTGGTACGTTGTAGACATATTCGTCCGATTTTTATTGCAGAAATGGATAGTACCCTACTATATGTTGTTAAAACACTCGTCAGTATCTTTCCCTCGGGGCCGGAACATAATTTCGTTGTTCGACAAACTTTCGAAAAACGTCCACTTTGATAGACCCCCTTAAGCAAATGGAGCACATTGAAGTGCTAGGGGTGGTACGTTGTAGACATATTCGTCCGATTTTTATTGCAGAAATGGATAGTACCCTACTATATGTTCTTAAAACACTCGTCAGTATCTTTCCCTCGGGGCCGGAACATAATTTCGTTGTTCGTCAAACTTTCGAAAAACGTCCACTTTGATAGACCCCCTTAAGCAAATGGAGCACATTGAAGTGCCAGGGGTGGTACGTTGTAGACATATTCGTCCGATTTTTATTGCAGAAATGGATAGTACCCTACTATATGTTCTTAAAACACTTGTCAAAGTTTTTCCCTCGGGGCCGGAACATAATTTTGTTGTTCGTCAAACTTTCGAAAAACGTCCACTTTGATAGACCCCCTTAAGCAAATGGAGCACATCGAAGTGCCAGGGGTGGTACGTTGTAGACATATTAGTCCGATTTTTATTGCAGAAATGGATAGTACCCTACTATATGTTCTTAAAACATTCGTCAGTATCTTTCCCTCGGGGCCGGAACATAATTTCGTTGTTCGTCAAACTTTCGAAAAACGTCCACTTTGATAGACCCCCTTAAGCAAATGGAGCACATTGAAGTGCCAGGGGTGGTACGTTGTAGACATATTCGTCCGATTTTTATTGCAGAAATGGATAGTACCCTACTATATGTTCTTAAAACACTTGTCAGTATCTTTCCCTCGGGGCCGGAACATAATTTCGTTGTTCGTCACACTTTCGAAAAACGTCCACTTTGATAGACCCCCTTAAGCAAATGGAGCACATTGAAGTGCCAGGGGTGGTACGTTGTAGACATATTCGTCCGATTTTTATTGCAGAAATGGATAGTACCCTACTATATGTTCTTAAAACACTTGACAAAGTTTTTCCCTCGGGGCCGGAACATAATTTTGTTGTTCGTCAAACTTTCGAAAAACGTCCACTTTGATAGACCCCCTTAAGCAAATGGAGCACATTGAAGTGCCAGGGGTGGTACGTTGTAGACATATTCGTCCGATTTTTATTGCAGAAATGGATAGTACCCTACTATATGTTCTTAAAACATTCGTCAGTATCTTTCCCTCGGGGCCGGAACATAATTTCGTTGTTCGTCAAACTTTCGAAAAACGTCCACTTTGATAGACCCCCTTAAGCAAATGGAGCACATTGAAGTGCCAGGGGTGGTACGTTGTAGACATATTCGTCCGATTTTTATTGCAGAAATGGATAGTACCCTACTATATGTTCTTAAAACACTTGTCAGTATCTTTCCCTCGGGGCCGGAACATAATTTCGTTGTTCGTCACACTTTCGAAAAACGTCCACTTTGATAGACCCCCTTAAGCAAATGGAGCACATTGAAGTGCCAGGGGTGGTACGTTGTAGACATATTCGTCCGATTTTTATTGCAGAAATGGATAGTACCCTACTATATGTTCTTAAAACACTTGTCAAAGTTTTTCCCTCGGGGCCGGAACATAATTTTGTTGTTCGTCAAACTTTCGAAAAACGTCCACTTTGATAGACCCCCTTAAGCAAATGGAGCACATTGAAGTGCCAGGGGTGGTACGTTGTAGACATATTCGTCCGATTTTTATTGCAGAAATGGATAGTACCCTACTATATGTTCTTAAAACATTCGTCAGTATCTTTCCCTCGGGGCCGGAACATAATTTCGTTGTTCGTCAAACTTTCGAAAAACGTCCACTTTGATAGACCCCCTTAAGCAAATGGAGCACATTGAAGTGCCAGGGGTGGTACGTTGTAGACATATTCGTCCGATTTTTATTGCAGAAATGGATAGTACCCTTCTACATGTTCTTAAAACACTCGTCAGTATCTTTCCCTCGGGGCCGGAACATAATTTTGTTGTTCGTCAAACTTTCGAAAAACGTCCACTTTGATAGACCCCCTTAAGCAAATGGAGCACATTGAAGTGCCAGGGGTGGTACGTTGTAGACATATTCGTCCGATTTTTATTGCAGAAATGGATAGTACCCTACTATATGTTCTTAAAACATTCGTCAGTATCTTTCCCTCGGGGCCGGAACATAATTTCGTTGTTCGTCAAACTTTCGAAAAACGTCCACTTTGATAGACCCCCTTAAGCAAATGGAGCACATTGAAGTGCTAGGGGTGGTACGTTGTAGACATATTCGTCCGATTTTTATTGCAGAAATGGATAGTACCCTTCTATATGTTCTTAAAACACTTGTCAATTTTTTCCCCTCGGGGCCGGAACATAATTTTGTTGTTCGTCAAACTTTCGAAAAACGTCCACTTTGATAGACCCCCTTAAGCAAATGGAGCACATTGAAGTGCCAGGGGTGGTGCGTTGTAGACATATTCGTCCGATTTTTATTGCAGAAATGGATAGTACCCTACTATATGTTCTTAAAACACTTGTCAAAGTTTTTCCCTCGGGGCCGGAACATAATTTCGTTGTTCGTCAAACTTTCGAAAAACGTCCACTTTGATAGACCCCCTTAAGCAAATGGAGCACATTGAAGTGCTAGGGGTGGTACGTTGTAGACATATTCGTCCGATTTTTATTGCAGAAATTGATAGTACTCTTCTATATGTTCTTAAAACACTTGTCAATTTTTTTCCCTCGGGGCCGGAACATAATTTTGTTGTTCGTCAAACTTTCGAAAAACGTCCACTTTGATAGACCCCCTTAAGCAAATGGAGCACATTGAAGTGCTAGGGGTGGTACGTTGTAGACATATTCGTCCGATTTTTATTGCAGAAATGGATAGTACCCTTCTACATGTTCTTAAAACACTCGTCAGTATCTTTCCCTCGGGGCCGGAACATAATTTTGTTGTTCGTCAAACTTTCGAAAAACGTCCACTTTGATAGACCCCCTTAAGCAAATGGAGCACATTGAAGTGCTAGGGGTGGTACGTTGTAGACATATTCGTCCGATTTTTATTGCAGAAATGGATAGTACCCTACTATATGTTCTTAAAACACTCGTCAGTATCTTTCCCTCGGGGCCGGAACATAATTTCGTTGTTCGTCAAACTTTCGAAAAACGTCCATTTTGATAGACCCCCTTAAGCAAATGGAGCACATTGAAGTGCCAGGGGTGGTACGTTGTAGACATATTCGTCCGATTTTTATTGCAGAAATGGATAGTACCCTACTATATGTTCTTAAAACACTTGTCAAAGTTTTTCCCTCGGGGCCGGAACATAATTTCGTTGTTCGTCAAACTTTCGAAAAACGTCCACTTTGATAGACCCCCTTAAGCAAATGGAGCACATTGAAGTGCCAGGGGTGGTACGTTGTAGACATATTCGTCCGATTTTTATTGCAGAAATGGATAGTACCCTTCTACATGTTCTTAAAACACTCGTCAGTATCTTTCCCTCGGGGCCGGAACATAATTTTGTTGTTCGTCAAACTTTCGAAAAACGTCCACTTTGATAGACCCCCTTAAGCAAATGGAGCACATTGAAGTGCTAGGGGTGGTACGTTGTAGACATATTCGTCCGATTTTTATTGCAGAAATGGATAGTACCCTACTATATGTTCTTAAAACACTCGTCAGTATCTTTCCCTCGGGGCCGGAACATAATTTCGTTGTTCGTCAAACTTTCGAAAAACGTCCACTTTGATAGACCCCCTTAAGCAAATGGAGCACATTGAAGTGCTAGGGGTGGTACGTTGTAGACATATTCGTCCGATTTTTATTGCAGAAATGGATAGTACCCTACTATATGTTCTTAAAACACTTGTCAAAGTTTTTCCCTCGGGGCCGGAACATAATTTCGTTGTTCGTCAAACTTTCGAAAAACGTCCACTTTGATAGACCCCCTTAAGCAAATGGAGCACATTGAAGTGCTAGGGGTGGTACGTTGTAGACATATTCGTCCGATTTTTATTGCAGAAATTGATAGTACTCTTCTATATGTTCTTAAAACACTTGTCAATTTTTTTCCCTCGGGGCCGGAACATAATTTTGTTGTTCGTCAAACTTTCGAAAAACGTCCACTTTGATAGACCCCCTTAAGCAAATGGAGCACATTGAAGTGCTAGGGGTGGTACGTTGTAGACATATTCGTCCGATTTTTATTGCAGAAATGGATAGTACCCTACTATATGTTCTTAAAACACTCGTCAGTATCTTTCCCTCGGGGCCGGAACATAATTTCGTTGTTCGTCAAACTTTCGAAAAACGTCCACTTTGATAGACCCCCTTAAGCAAATGGAGCACATTGAAGTGCCAGGGGTGGTACGTTGTAGACATATTCGTCCGATTTTTATTGCAGAAATGGATAGTACCCTACTATATGTTCTTAAAACATTCGTCAGTATCTTTCCCTCGGGGCCGGAACATAATTTCGTTGTTCGTCAAACTTTCGAAAAACGTCCACTTTGATAGACCCCCTTAAGCAAATGGAGCACATTGAAGTGCCAGGGGTGGTGCGTTGTAGACATATTCGTCCGATTTTTATTGAAGAAATTGATAGTATACAAGTAGACCTTTTGTAAACAATTGTCAAAATCGTGCCTTCGGGGCCGGAATATAGTTTCGTTGTTCTTGAACTTGTCTAATAACGTTAACTTGCGATATAATTGACCTTGCTCATTTGTAAACATTTTTGTCGTAAATCAATAGTTTTTGAATGAATTTTGTTTGAAATAATGTTTGTTACCGAAAATGAAACGAATTTGTGATTTGCTTTCTCATAATCGATGATTTGCTGAGAATGGCAGAATTCAACCGTTATGTGGTAAACTGCGTTAGAAAAAAAATTTCGTCTAAAACCATTTTGAGTTCTATTTCGGCGAAATGACATTTGTGTGAAAACAAAAGAAAAAAAGCAACCTAATAGGGAAACCCCCTGTTATGCAATCAGAAAAACAATTTTGTTTTTTAATCGTAGTTTACATTCTTAACACAGACAAATACTAGACAAAACCTCAAATCGAATTTCAAGAAACTTAGAAAAAAAAACATAACAAATGTTACAATGGCGATGTCTAAGTATAAAATATATGTGCATAACTTTCCTTATCAAGCATAAAACTAGGTAGATACTTTAACACCAAAAACTAGCGGCACTGGAGAAAAACTAGGTTTACTTTAGGTCAAATGACAAATAATTTATGATAGTTTATAACTTCTGTTTAAACCGCCAGAATGCAACTGTTGCTGTAGTGTAGTGGAAGAGACAATGCCTCATGCGCATAATTTTTGGGTTCGAATCCCGTTTAATTTTCATCATTTTTTTATCTTTTTTTTGCAGACTTGTAGAAATGCCGGCGGTTAGGGCTATTAGGGCCAGGTGAAGGTTTAAAATCATAAATAACGTTAAAAACAAGCATTTCCAAACATTTGACCTGACGTTACCTTCTTGACCTAAAGTAAACCGGACTCCAGTGCCGCTAGTTTTTGGTGTTAAAGTATCTACCATAAAACTACTTTAACTCAACCTAACTTGTTTTGTTGGTCCGTCTGAATCGGAACGTACGGAAACTGTTTTGTTTCCTCGCCACGCAAAAGCTGTCATAATTGTATTCACAAGGTTGGGCGCAGCTTGTTATAAATGCGACAGAACATTAGATAATATTAGGCTTAGCAAGCCAGGAAACCGAAGTCAAACGTCACTGTACGGCTTGAAATGTTGACATGCACATTTTTTTCTGTTTGTCCAAAGGAGCTGGAGAGATAATAGTGTTTGAACTAAAACTAAAGTTGGTAAAATGAGGTTGATTGCTGTTTTGGTAATTTTGGCTGTTTGTGCAACAAGGGGATATGGAGAATACAAACCGAACTGGGAATCACTGGACACACGACCCCTGCCTTCATGGTAAGATTATTAATGCTCAAAATATTGGCATACATGCCACATTAGTTTTGTTCAGCTGTAAACAAAAAGTGTGTAGTCATTTAAGTGTAATATTCTGCTTCCATTAGTATTCAAAAAATATCATGAAAATTTCCATTAATTTTTGAAAGGTACGATGAAGCAAAACTTGGTATTTTTATTCACTGGGGAGTTTTCTCAGTACCAAGTTTTGGAGATGGATTTTTGGCTGAACTATTCTGGTACTACTGGAAGGCATTGGCAAATCCACATGCTATAGATTTCATGGAAAAGAATTACCCTCCAGGTTTCACATATCCTGACTTTGCTCCCCAGTTTACAGCTGAGTTTTTTGATCCTAACAAATGGGCTGACATGTTTGAGGTACTTTTTAAGTTTCAATACAAAATGAAGACAACTAGCGTTAAAATGGTTTGCTATGTTATGTTGCTAGGCATCTGGAGCCAAATATGTTGTCTTCACAAGCAAACATGGTGAGGGTTACACAAACTGGCCTTCTGCAACTTCTGTCAACTGGAACTCAATGGATGTTGGGCCAAAACGTGATATTGTTGGAGACTTAGCAAATGCAATAAAAAACAGGACGTCTCTCCGCTTTGGACTTTACCATAATCTACATGACTTTCTAAACCCGCTTTACCTCAATGACAAACAAAATAACTTTACAACTAACGAATTTCCAAGGTAAGTTATCCAGCTGCTAAACATATTTGCAGAGTTTTTTTTACAAATAACGATATTTCGCAAAAAAACACACACAACAAACTTGCACACAGAATGAAGTCGATGCCTGAACTGTATGACATAGTCAGTAGATACAAACCTGACATTGTTTGGTCAGATGGTGATCAGGGAACTAACTCAAGCTATTGGAACAGTGCAGAATTTGTTGCTTGGCTTTACAATGAATCTCCTGTGAAGGTAAAGAAAAAATTTGGCTGCTCTTCTTCGTTGAACATCGAGTTTTGTTAAATAATTTTTGTCTCTCCAGGATATTGTTGTCACCAATGATAGATGGGGTCGGGATGTTTTATGCAAGCATGGAGGGTTTTTGACATGTGATGACAGATACAATCCCCATACTCTGCAAACAAGAAAGTGGGAAAATGCTTTAACTATTGATAAACATTCCTGGGGATATAGAAGGAATGCAAACTTCAATGACTTTATGTCAATCAATGAACTGCTGCAGGTAAAAAAAGGAATTATTTTATTTGTAAAATAGTAACCATATTTATAACAAGCTGTCACATGAGTGATACAGATGTGATGACTGGTTAAGGGTTTTGTTGGTTAAGCATTTGTTTTTCTTACTTGATGCTCATATAAATATGTGTGAGTTAATTATTAATATTTTATAAAAGCCAGGTTTTATATATTTTTTGTTGTTCAAAACTACATTACTCCTGCCCCTGTATTTTCAGTAAGGAAGGTTTGTCTGATAAAACTTATATTGTAGACAAATTTAGCCTGACCATGTCCCAACTAAATATACTCAAACATATGGTTTTAAATTGATGTTGCAGCCATTACTGTTTCCAGTTTATTGTAATCTGCTTAATTATGGATTATGTTTTATTACAAACTTATTTCCAAATTTTGGCCTGTAGAAAACATTCTGGTTAATTTTTAGAAAAGCTTTGGTATCAACCAAATTTGTTTGCACTCTTATTCTGTGGTTACACTTACACTAAAAGTGGCTGTTAACTTTCGTTTTTTCTCTGATCAGCAACTTGTGACAACCATCAGCTGCAATGGCAACATGCTAATGAATGTTGGTCCAACAAAAGAAGGAACAATCACACCAATATTTGAAGAGCGACTTCGACAAATGGGTGAATGGCTTAATGTAAATGGGGAAGCAGTTTACAGCAGTAAGCCCTGGAAACATCAGAATGATCAAACAAATAAGGATGTTTGGTAAGTTTTTCTTTTCCTGGAGACATTTGTTTTTTTAGGAAAAAAATGTCTTATATATCTTATAGCTATAACTAAAACTGATGTATTTTTATTTGAACTTAAAAAGCGATACAATTTTGCTAAAAAATGAAGTCTTATACAGAAAAACAGAAAAATAATACAGAAAAAAGGGTTAAGAAACACTGGCTTAACCCATTGGATACAACCAGGTTTGGTTGAAGTAATTCCCCACATGTCTGCTGTTTTTTTGAGGGGCTTTTATGGTACTTATTTAACTTACCTAACTGCATAAAAACCAGCTTTGTGCAAACCTAAAATACATTTTGGTTTGCAGGTACACCATGAACGGAAAACATGTATATGCTTTCAGTTTTTCATGGCCTGATTCCAACATTCTTGAGTTGGGTTCCCCAATTTCAACTTCTTCTGCCTCTGTTGATTTAGTCGGAGGTGCATCCCTGCTTACATGGCAATCCATAAGTCCTGGTGGTGTTAAAATTACATTGCCAGTTCTAAATCCAGCCTTGACCAAAGCAAAATGGGTTTATGTCTTTCGTTTGATAGGTTTTGTTTGAAACATTTCTTGCATATGCAACTTTTGTCATTTCTCACAAATTAATCTCTACAAAATGTTTTTCCCCTTTTCACCTTAAAATTTTTCACCTATTTCTTGCCCCATTTTGTGCAGTGCTATTCTTCAAATGTTTGCTCAGAATTCTCTACACTGTTTTGCTAGATTTATATTTTTTGTATTTTATCAATGTTCTCTGCAAAAATCACAAATGTGGAGACACACCAGTTTCAGACCAGTGATTATGCATTTATACCTAAGCGACTGGGTGATTTAAGCGGTTCTTAATACTTCATACAATTCATGTACCTTTAGGCATTTGCAATAAATTGATACTACACAAATTTTGCAGTCATGCTGTGTCATCTATCCTCCAAATATATAAGATGGCATGGGCGCAGGTACGAAGGGCAAGAGCCCCGTTTTAGCCAACGCAAGTTACTGTATATAATTTAAGCCTATATATTTATACATACAAATTATTTAATACAAAATACTGCCTATTTAATACAAATACTGCCCATGCAAGAAAGTCTTAATACGGTACAGGGGTTACCTAACTACGGTTGTTCAATTAAGAGGCGGTTTACGAGACCTCTGGCGAAAGGGATATGTTTTTTACACGTTTCGGGATAGGCCTATGTTGTTTTTTCTTACATATATGGATAAGCTTAGGGGTGGGGGCTGATGGTCGAGGTTCTGTCTATAGCCCAGTCACGTTGTGTGGAAAACGAGCAATGCGTTTTATCGGCACTGCCTTGTCAAAATCGTAAATGTAACCTACAAGCCGTTTTGAGACCAAAAAGTGCCTTGATTTTCACTGTTTAATTGCTTTTGTGCCACTGTGAGAAATGGGTAAACAAACACTAAATTTAACGTAGTCAATATGCGACCACAGGAGTACAGGTACGTTTTTGTCTATCGATTTTTGCGGCAATGTCGTTTCACAATTATGTCACGCAAGAGTTATATTGCTGATATGAAAGTCGCTTTTGTGTTGTTTTGCTCAATTTATTTGCAAACCGTAAAACAAAGCCGTCATAGAGATTTTCTCGGGACAAAAGGAGCGAATTTGTCGAAAACGTTAAACACAGTGAATTTTACCTGTGTTTGCAGTTTGTTGGGACTGTTGTTGGTTTTGTGTCAATGCCACGTACGGTTGTTTAAAGATAACTGATTCGTTTCTTTGCCAATTAGGCTCATCGGCTTGACTCGATGGATCGAGTCGTCAAGCAACCAGACTCGGATTTTAATTTTGGAGGTCAATACGTCTTCAATTAAGACGTGGGTTTGTTTATAATGCCATAGACTATGTTTATAATGCATAGACAATGTGACACGGATTTGTTGTAACATTGCACAATTGATCGGATTTGTTGACTGGTTGGTTAATCATTGCGTGTTTAACTTTATGTTTGCGTTTATGCATCGACGGCAGTAATAAATAGCCCAGGTAACTTGCAGGACGAGATTGTTTCCAAAAATGACAAGGCTTTGTTTCTTAACGTTAATATGGTTGGCAACATCTCTATCCTTTTGGTTGTGCACTTCTGCTAATTTTGTAGGTGGGTATGGTGTGATGAAATAATTTTGTACATATACCAAAGTAATATTGTAAACGGTTTAAAGTAAAACTGTCACAATTATTATGTTCAGTAGCTATCCATAACCCGCTGGGCAGCTGATGAATTACAAAAAGTCGTGAAGAGTATTTTGCCTCTATATACATTTGTTTTCTATGTGAGAGAACAAAACGCGCTAAAGTTTCTGCAAGCAAAAATTCAAAGCTTTCGGTTCAAGCGTGTAAAGGTTGTGTGGAACATGGTTTATAGTTATACTTTGTGTAGTGTATTATAGGCAGGGTTGCCATCGACTTGAAACCAAAAACAAGGACAACCAAAAAATGAAATTGTTATGCGAAACGAAACAAACGTTTTTGAACAAATCTTTGCATTTATATGATCCATGACACAATATTTGCAATATTTTGGCCACAAACAATCTGTTCCTGCAACTCGTTGTTCGTACAAAAAACTAAGTGCATCTTACAATGGGCCGGGTCTAGGTTCACTTCTGCTTGTAGCAGGGATTTGACTATAGTAATTGTGGAAAATAAGACAAAATAAGGACTACAGTCAAAAATAAGGACATTTTTTAGAAATAAGGACAATGAACTTTTCTAAGACATAACCTTTGAAAATAAGGACAAATCTTAGAAATAAATAGGCCTATCATAATGTTGCAGCAAAAATAAAGTTTTACTGTTTTTGAAATGCCCAAACTTAAACACAGGGAATTTTAAAATGAGGACAGTTGTATAGTTTTTCATGTCCTCTGAGAACAAGTTACTTTTTTCTTTAAAGACGAAAGTGTGTTGCGAAATGGTAGACTGGTATACCAGTAGGCCTACGTTAGCCTACATATAATTAAATTGGATGACCAACCAATTGAAAAGGAACATTGTAGTCACATACAAGCAAAGTAATTTTAGTATTTTTGTTGTTTTATGCTTGTAGCGGTAACATGATCAGAATTTGTGGCTTAAATGTGCAAAATTGTAAGACTGTTTGTACAGTGAAAGTTGTGTTGTGTATCTTATTTGGAAAATGACATTTTCTTTTGCAGAAATATCTATTGGTGGAAGTGAATTGCATTTCTTCAATGATACAAAGTACAATTACTCTGCTGCCAAACAATACTGTGAAGAACTAAATTCTACATTATTGTTAATAAAAAATGAAAAGATTCAAAGAGTTATTGATGATTTGCTGAACAAAACTCAGCCAAACATTACTTGCCAAAATACAAAATGGAATATGGCATATTGGAGTGGTGGCACAAACACCAATGGCTCATGGTCATGGGATGATTCAACTGAAATTTGTACAAATAATAGCTGCACCAACTTGTATTCAAATTGGTTTGGTCAAAATCCCAATAATGATTTCCAATCTGCACTGAGCATACTAATGGTCAATGACATTTGTAGCAGTAAAACGAATTACAGTCATCTACTTGGAACGTGGCAGGATGAAGCATTGGATAAGAAAATGAATTTTATATGTTTAAAACGTGAGTGGGTAAACACAGCTGGACCAGTGGTTTCTAACCGGGAGGAATTGTAAAACTTCTGGAAGGAATACGCTGTAAATTGTACATGTAGTTTGTCAATAGACACTTCAGCTCTGGAAATATAATTTGTGAAGTTGATACAAAGTTTATTTAGCCCAATACTAAATAAACTTTGTATGGTTTAGCTCAGTGGTTCCCAACCTTTTTTGTTACATTCCTCCCTTTGCCCATTTTCGAAGTATTCATTCCTCCCCATAAGATGAAAAACAAATATAACATAAAAAATTATAGCAATTTGAAATAGACCTTATAATTAGGGATGTCCATTTCAGAATCCTTTACAACCGGTTCCAAATGTGAACCGGGTCTAAATTATAATGGATATAATTATGTGTATACAAAAATGTTCTGTAATATTTCCAATGTACGTTTTTTACAGTTTTTATGAAATTCCTCCCCTGAACTCATAAAATTCCTCCCTAGGGAACCACTGGTTTAGCTTCTACTATGAAGTCTGTTGGGGAGAAATGAAATTGTTTTGAATTATTAGGGGGGAAATTTGTTGGGAACCACTAAGCTAGACCATAGGTCTATATTTTTCAAGTGTCCTGCTAATTGCATTTAGGTTTGCTACCTTAAAGTATTAGTCAATTTTTTCTCAGATGTGTGCAAAATTTTCAACCCATGTCAAAACGGTGGACTTTGTAACGAGCATGCAGATGGATTTTCCTACAACTGTTTATGTCTTGATGGATATTTTGGTATTAACTGCACTACAGGTCATTAAAATGCATTTTTCAATCCGTTTAGTAATATAACCTAAATATGAAGTTTATGGGTATGTTTTACATTGCTGATGAACTGACTTGTTTTGCTAATAGATGCATGTAGCACAAATCACACTTGCACAAGTGACGAAGAATGCATATTTAATCCCTCTTTTCGAAATTACACATGCATTGTTCCTGACTATTCTGGAGGAGACATAACACCAGGTTAAGGACTTGAAAACTTAATAATGTTGTGTACCGAATTTAACAAAATAAACTCTATTTAGACCCATGCTCTAGTGAACCATGTTTGTTTGATGGAACTTGTCAATCAAATGGTAGTGATGGGCACAAGTGCTTGTGTAAAAATGGAACATATGGAACAAATTGCAATATTGGTAACTGTGTTTTAATTTATTTGTTGTCAAGCTCAAATTTTTTTTCATGTGCTATAAAATGCCAAAGACAACAGTTAACTCTGTTTATAAAGTGCACATGCATATTGCCTTTACAGTATCATTCCTTGGGGGCAGTGAGCTTTCCTTTTACAATGAAAAAATGTTGAACTACCAGGATGCCCAACATTACTGCACTGAACGGAATTCAACATTGCTGATGATTAAAAATGAAACTATTCAACAGTCTGTCAATCAGTTATTAACTAATATTGGACCTATGATTCCATGTCAAAATGCCACTTGGCAAATGATTTATTGGATTGGTGGCGACAATTTAACTGGTTCATGGCTTTGGAATGATGGCACTGAAATATGTCTAAGTAACAACTGCTCAGGAACATATGGAAATTGGTTTGGCAGTAACCCGAATGGGCATTGCAGTCAGTTTGCTCTTCAAATGTACAAAGTTGACAGTATTTGTGGGAACAACAATTTTACAAACCTGTTGGGAAAATGGAGTGATATGGAAATGAACAAGTCAAGAAACTTCATTTGTATCAAAGGTTATTGTTGTTTTCTTAAATCTCATTAATTTTAAAGCAAACCCAGTTTGATTTCACTTGTTTAAAAAAACTAACATTTTAAATGCATTACAGATGGTTGTACAGTCTCAAACCCTTGTAAAACTGGGAAAACTTGTATTGCAAGTGAAGATGGCTTGTCGTACAATTGTTCATGTCCTCTAGGATTTACAGGAACAAACTGCAGTCTTGGTAACAACCTCGTAATTAAAAATAAATTCGTGTGTTTATACTTATGCAACATTTCACTAGGTCCCTGTTCTAGCAGTCCTTGTCCAAATGGAACTTTGTGCTCTGCAATTGGATCTTTGCATGAGTGCAAATGCCCAGAAGGATACTATGGAGAAAGTTGTGAAAAAAGTGTGTTTTCTTTGATTTTCATCGGTTAAGGTAAAAAAAGAAAGGTGCTTTAAAATAATTATGATTTTAGAAACTCAGAAAGTAGCTTTGGACCCTGCATGGATTGCTGTCATAGTATTGGGAGCTTGTCTATTTTTTGTGCTCTTGGGAATCTTTGTCTATGCATTTAAAAAGTATTCATTTTGCAAATTATTGTTTTTTAAAAATAAATAATGATATTATATACTTGTAGCAGGTCCAAACCTACCAATGATACTTGTGACCAAAAAGGTAACATGGCATTTTATACCTATTTATTGCAAATGTTCATTAACAATTGTTCTTTATTTTAGAAACTATAAAGATGAGCTCTATTTCCAAAATGCCACAAAATCTGAATTCCACAAAAGTTTCTGTGGCAAATTTATTGCCTTACTATTATGAGATGACCAATAACAATTTTAATAAATTGTATCGCCAGTTTAAGGTAACGTTCTTGTAAGTGTTTAAAATACCCCCGTTTAATAAAAATTTGTTTTGTGCAGAAGTTAGATGAAAATGAACCTCAGTTTTCCAGAAAATGCTCAGAGATTTCTAGCATTGCTGAATGTAAGGCAAAGTGTTTTTTTTATTTTATTTTACGGTTTAATCAGGTAATGTTGTTGAAAAATCAGATGCCAGTGTACCGATGTCAAGAACACCAAACCAACCAGTGCAAAGCATAGACCTTTCTTATGTGGATGTAAGTTTTGGTCAGTTAATTGCAATATGTGGTGTCTTGTCTTTTGTTAAAAAATACAAAGTTGTAGCATGTAGTGAATCCAACCAAAGTTGATCATTAGGAATTGTAACAAACGATGAATCAAACTCATAGCATAGTCTATTGATTAGCATGTTAATCTTGAATTCCAAACTGTAGACTATTATGTGTTTAGAAAATCATACAGATTTAAAAAAAATTAGAATCAAACAAGAATCTTGATTTCTGTAGAAAAATTTTTCATTACAATCAGGTTAAAAAAGTGTGGCATAAGATTATAAGTGCGAACGCTTATTCTCTGGATTTACATCTTTCAACTCCTTTTTAAGAACATACTTCTCAAAAGCTCTTTGTGACTATAAAACAGAGAAAGAAATGTATGTATGCCATGTTGTAGGGAGTGCTTCCATTGCCAATCTTTCATGAAATACACTTTGCCAATTGCACTGAACCTAGACTGTTTTGCAAACTGAATATGTGATTAACCAAATTTGCCTGTATTAAAATATTTGCATGAGAATGATTGCCAAAAGATAGGATAGTGTAAAAGTTGAGTATCTAGGAATGACATTTACAAGAAATATTTGTTATTTGCTTCATATTTACTTAAATTTTAGGGTTACAAAATGATGAACGAATACCTTGTTTGTAGCCACATCGACAAACAATGTGTTGAAAAGTTTTGGGATACAATTTGGAATTCTAATTGTAAAGTTGTTGTATTGCTTTCAGATGAGCTTGAAAATAGAAAGGTATTTTATGTTTTAAATAAATATTTTGGTCATGCAACAAATTGATTCTATTTTTATGTGTTTGTATTGAGATGAAGTTCTGGCCTGTGCATGGAGAATTTAAACAACTGCAACAACTTACAGTTGAATGCATTTCTGAAACAGACCATGCCAGTTATTCTGTCAGAATTTTGAAGTTATCTATGGTTGAGAACCCAACGGTAAGTAACAACACCCCTTTTTAACTAAATGGTACAATATTACAACACTTGCTTTGGTTGACAAAGTACACAAAAAGTGTTGTGTTTTAGCTGTTGTATTTTCAATTGTGATGATAGGTGACTGTTATTCTTATGTAGGTAACCAAAGCTGTTACTATGCTCCACTTCAATTGGTGGCAAGGCCCAGAATGCCCCAATTCTACTTCTGATTTTTTGGCTTTTTACTGCAAATACATTGAAGTTTACCGTACTGTGTTTGATTCATCTACAACAGTCATTTGCAGGTTCAATTTTTATGCATTATCATGTGTTTATTCTGTAAATATAATTTCATAAGCATGTTTGTTAGCACTTAAATCAATATTTTAGTGATGGTTGTGGAAGGTCTGGTGTGTTTGTGTGCCTTGATTTTCTTCTTACTTCTATAAAATATTCAAACTATTTGAATGTGGCTGAAACAGTAAAACTCCTCAGAAGGCAAAGATATGGATTGGTTGCCAATGCAGTAAGTAATCTAGTTGGACATTAAAATATGAAAAATCTTTGGTCTGCATTTCCAAAATTTTGGATTAAAAAATAAAAAAGATACTTAGTTTTGTGAGATGATTTACCTATTATTTTGTTAGCAAAACACAAAGTATTTTTACCATATGTGGTACTATGTTTGTTGCTTCTAAGCTACATGTTAACAAAATACAATATAAATTTGACCACCTGTTACCATAATTACGGACACATTAGAAGCTTATTAACAAGAATAGCTTAGGCCTCTTGATAATTTTGACTTTTATTTGTCTTGGTATTTTAATTCAAACTTTGATTTTGTCAGAGGCAATACATTTTTCTTCACAAACTTTTAGTGGAATTTCATTGTCTGGGAAAAACAGATTTTCCAAAACTCAAAATCGCTACAAGAATGAAAGAGCTTCAATTGTATGTTGTTTTCACAATTTATTTGATGACTATTTTCCAAAGCTTCTATCTGTGTTTTAACTCTTTTTCTCCCAAGATTTGGCAAAAGAATTTCTTACATGTTTGTGTCACAGAAAAAGAAGCAATGGAGTTACTGGTTATGAAACAGAGTTTAACAAACTTGACTTGATAAAACCTATTCACACTTCGCAAGGAGTGGCCCAACTTGATGAAAATAAATCAAAGAACCGTATTGATGCTGTCTTGCCATGTAAGTTTTATCTCTGGGCAATTTCCATCAATGTTGAGCAATTTACCAGTACAATTAATATTTTCTATAGATGACAAACACCTACTCCAAATGCCACAAGAACATCCAAAATCTCTTTTTTATTACAATGCTTCGCTTTTTCAGGTAGAGTTTGAGTTTGTTGCAGCTTTGCTAATAGCATTTTACACCAGGAAATATGCTTTAGAATGTTAAAGAAGGTGGAAGTGTTATTGTTGCACAATACCCTTATCCTGAAGTTGTGGAGGATTTTTGGAGTTTGGTTTCTGTATGTGACGTAAATCTTATTGTTTTGTTATGTGGAAAGGAACCATGTATGCATGTACAGTACATCAAATTTTAATCATTTGGTTTCTTCATGCTATTTTTGGTGTGTTTGTTATCAGGGTGTTCCTGATTATTGGCCCAGAAGTGCTGGCCAGACAACAAGATATGGGAAATTATCTGTCAGTTTCAACAAACAAATTCCTGTTAATCCAAGCTGTGTTCAACGAAAGTTTAACATTGGAAGTGTAAGTTTTACATCCACTTGGAAGGGTAAAACTTTCTTCAAAAAATGGGCTCTATCTGGGATTGCAAAGTCGTTACCAACTTATATGCACTTTCTTTTGCTTTTTTAGGATAAGCCTAGCATTGTACAGTTGCATTTCATTAACTGGAATGAGCACAATGTTCCTGGCAGTTGTGAATCTTTTTGGGAGTTTATTCAAACTGTTCAGCGGATTCACACAAACAGAGGAGGCACATTGTTAGTTCAATGCAGGTAAACAGCACTAAGATTGCAAATCGGTCCTTTAGGCTCTCTTACACCATGGAAGACTCGATTGATTTGTATGTACAATGCTTAAAAACCTGATGTTTTAAAATGCTTGAATATGTGATTAGGACTGTTGTTGTTGTCAAGTGAGGCAGACATGGCGTTGTTATCCAAGCATTAGAACATAAAACACACGAACCGTATTGTAAACGTATTTATGCTTTTGGGGAAGTGCAAAATAAGCACTTGCTCGGAGTTAGCTGAAAACGGGTGGCAACCGCCTGCAAAGCGGTATAAAACCAACATTTTTAGTAATGACAGTTATTTCTCACAATCACAAAAGCTCTTTCATACATTTTACAAAAGCTCTTCGTTCTTCTATTTATACAAAGCAACATATATCTTCTACGTCGGAACCCCAGGCTTGCAAAATGCTTGGCCGCATGGGTTTCTATTTGGACACACATTGGCCAAACTTCGATTTTATTTTTGTTCAGTGATGGGTCAAACAGGTGCGGGCTATTCCTTGCAGCACTGAAACTAGTACAGACAGCACAATCCCGAACGGGAAATGTGGATATATTTCGCACTGTTAAAGATTTACGCGATGTACGCCCCGGGATGGTGTCAAGCAAGGTGGGTACTCTTTTGCCAGTTGGTAAACAAGATTGTGTTTTGGTAATAACAACAACTTGCGTCGATAATATTGTAGCCTAAAGTAGATGTTCATTCTTATGTCGACCGACGAAGTAATGCACCTGGGTAATTAATGTTTTCGCATTTACACAGAGACAGTACCGATTCCTTCATCGTTTTTTCATCAGCTGTTTATTGGAAACAACATGTTGAAATTATGTACACTGTAAAAAATAACATACACAGTGTGGACATAATGTCAAATGGATCATGAGTGAAATTGCCGTTAATTTTAAAATTGCTTCATTCAGTGTTTGAGCTTGCACGGAAAAATGAGTACTTCTCCGTTCTAAATCCGCAACTGGAAAATAGTATTGATACGGTTGTATGTGTAAAAACAGTGTGCCTATATCACTTTGACGGCAAAAAATGAAACGCCAACGATTTTGCTTTACATTTTAACATACGGTAGTGAGCGCAGCATATGCTGTTGCTGCTGTTGTTTGGGCAAGTGTTCTCATCAAAATATTAGGCCGAAAAATCAAACAATTTAATAATCAGGGTGAGGTAGCGTTTGATCAACTATATTTCATCAAAGAGTTCGAGCAAACCGGCTGCACGAACGAGTTGACACATTAATAAAGCAAGGTTCCAAGTCCGAAATAACGTTTCATCGTCGGTGTGCAGTAAACTTTGTTCATTTTCGAACTGTATTCAATTGTCTTAGTCTGCTGCTTTGAGATGAGTTTCTGTACTGATATACATGATATTTATGACAGATGTGTTAGGGTAACAGCATTGCTTTTACAATATAGATTGTAGGCTACCTGATAGTGTGGATCTGACGTTAAAAACATTATTAGAAAATTGCTGTTGAGTTCAATGCAGAATTTGAGCTAGCGCGGAGACAACTGCTCAAATAGGTGCTGAAACTGCGAGTGAAGTCGCCAAAACTTTTGCTTTGCATATTAATTTAGAAAGTGAATTTTTGCGGCATGCTGTCATTGTTTGGAAATGTTTGTTTTTTTCATTAGAAGATTGATCCCTAAGTGACATGGATGTGGTTTCGACACAGAACAAAATGATTTCTATGGATTAATGAAGTTCGCGCGCCAATTTTTTTTACGTCACGAGGCACTAGCAAACAAACCGGTCTAATGTGTTGACGCAATGATGAAGCAAATGTTCCATGTCCAACGATGCAAAGAAAGGCGTCAGTTATCAGTGAACTGCGGTTTGTTTTCGAACTGTTTGCACTTGTTTTAATCTTCTGCTTTAGGTGTGTTAAAGATATGCATGGCATTTATGGCAGATAAGTGAATTTCAGCTTTGGTTACACAATGTAGTTTGTACCTGACACCCAACCTTTGTTTGTTAGGCTTATTAAACTCACCAGGTACAATGTCTTTGCCAATCTTGGCTTACTGGGATATCAGATGTCTTGGTGAACCAATTAGACTCATGTTTGAGTATTTGGAGTTAAAATATGTAAACAAAATCTACCCTACTGGGGATGCTCCAACCTATGAACGTAAAGAGTGGCAGCATGATAAGGCAACGCTTGGATTTGACTTTCCAAATGTGCCTTACCTTATTGATGGTGATATAAAGCTTAGTGAAAGTTGGGCAATAATGAGATACATTGCAAGAAAACAGAGTACTTTAACAGCAACCACAGAAGAACAGGAAATAAATTGTGATATGCTGCAAGGGGTCATTGAAGATTTTCGGTACCGATTTATATCTCTAACATACTATTCAACAACAGAAAACTTTGAAGCCAACAAAAAACAATTTCATTTGCGGCTCCTGAAAGACCTGCAAAGATTTGGCTTGTTTTTAGGAACAAACAAATGGTTGATTGGCAAAGATTTAATGTTTGTTGACTTTGCACTGTGTGAAGCTCTGGACCAAATTAAATTACTATTTCCAAGATTTCTCGACGATTGTCCCCAAAACATTCATGATTACTACAACAACTTTATGACATTACCCACTATAAAAGCCTATCGGAGTTCCCCTAGATTTCAAAAGCTTCCAATAAACAGTAAATACAGCTATTGGGGAGGGAAAACAACCCTAGACTAACTTGCTCTTTAAGATTTTATTGCTATGTGCTGTGTACTACTATCATTTTTCACATAATATTGGCAAACAATGAAGTCTTTTTTGTTTTCAAATCATTGTGTATCAAGTTTACAAATATGCAGAAGTTTTTTTTGCATGTATATTTTGGAGCTTGATGTTACTGTATCATGTTTATTCAAATTGGTTACATTTGACATGGCAATTTATGTCACTGTAAATAGTTTAAACTTGCAGGGGTTAGAATGCCCACAGGTTTGTTTCATGCTATTGCAGAATTATGAAATGAAAAATTGCCTTTGCATATGTTATTTGCAGTAGGAACAAAAATATACATCTTAATCAATAATAATTTTTGAGACATGCTGTCTTGCAATTAACCGAAATTTTCCATTATTTTGGAACTTCAAACAAAATATATCAGTTCAAAGATAACCATCTCCTCAAACTAAATGCTGTAGCTTACTTTAGTAATACTATTACTTTAATAGAATTCCTAAATTGAATATATCTCTTGGATCAATTTTAACGCTCCCAGACACATGGTTTTGGTGGGTGGGTGAAACGGTCGGAGGTATTGTTTTGCGTATGTACACGTGTGAGTGAGCGTACAAATATTTTAACACTGTTTGATCTTCTGGCAGAAAAACCACAGGACGCAGCTGCAAAAACCTAACGATTGCAAATACACTAATGTAATAGTAAAATGGAAAGTGTGGTGGTATATACACAGCAGCTGCACCTGGTATTAAAGAATCTGTTCATACTGAGAAGAGAAAGAAATGAATGTCTCGTATTAGTGGAAATATTTGTTACGCGTACATGTTAGACCTTTTTGCTCAAGACTTCACAAAGTAATGTTTCTTTTTTTAACGAAAAAATGGATTTTCCCTGGCACTCTTCCAACAATTAACGTTTTGCCTCAGTTGAATCGCCTGATTTGAATTTACAAACATCCCTGCAGCAATGCACAAGCGACAATTGTCGAGTATATTATATTGTAGGTTATGATTATTACTAATTTACAAATTAGACTTGTAGTACACCCATGCACAAAACACATTTCAAACATAATCCAACAATTTGCAGAAATGCAAATTACAGCACAGGTTCTCCACCCCACGCAGCCTTTCTGGACATAACCGGGAACTTGTAATATTTATCTGATCTCTTGTACCTTACCACTTGTGGCTGGCCCTCAAAACGCACATAGTACAGTTTTACATTTGGAATAACATCTAGACATCCTGGTTCCATTAATTCAAGCCAGTCGAGAACATCAGCGAAAACGAAATCCACATACATCATCTTGTTACCAGTCAGCCATTGACGACTCGCCAGCACCCTTTCAAAGTTTCCCAGTGTGGTGGATAGGTTTGCTACGAAATTGTCTTTAGCCTCTCTATAGTTTGAATTGTAAGCAACCTGCAAGAATATTTAAATTAGCAATTTTTTTCCCGAGCTGTGCTTGCAATGAATTAAAACGGAAAACAAATGAAAAAAGCAAACATTATAGTTACATCAATCACTGCGGTCCTAAAATCCTGTGTAGCTCCTTGTGCAACATCGCAGGCTCTTTCTTCTTCATCAGTTTTGGGATAAAACATTCTGCTGCTTCGGGCGATGTGACGCAGTATGGCGAAACTTTCGGCCAATCTCATACCTCCTTCGGTGTAGAATGGTAGATTTGCAAAGTCGATTCCCAGAGTTTGCTTATCGGTAACCCAATCGCTCAAATCAAACTTGGGACCTTCTCCCATGTAGTAATGTTGGTAATCGTAAGGAACTTCAAGCCATTCCAGCATCATTTTTATTGGTAGACAAATGCCGCGAAACTTAAAGTAGGTTAGAGTAATCGTGCCTTTTTGGGATTTGGGCGTCAATTTTCTGAATAGTGAAGACATTTCTGCAATCACAGCAGTTCTAAGAGTTGGATATGCTAGTTTGTCTACAAAAGCACAATAATCAGAATTAAATTCAACGCATAATGTTCTAATTTTTTAAATACGATTCTCTGTTTGCCTGCGCATCTTTTGTTATTATACCAGCTCAAAGACACGAGCCGCCTTAGCAACCCCTATTCTATCAGCTATGATTCGTCAATTGCCGTGCAAAATTGATTTCCAGTCCTTGTGCACGGTAGTGTTCGAAAAACGTGGGTCCCTGACGAGTTCGTGGTCGGTTCTCCCAAATGTTTTGTTTATGTTCGAGATAATTAAAGGTTTAAAAATGTATTGACTGACCACTACAGTCGATATGGCTTGTACTATTTTTAATCTGATTTTTGGCACCAGACGCCATATGACCTACAAATCGCGTCACGTACCCAATGATAAATTTGCTTTGTCATGACTGTTTGTTAAAATTACAAGACAAAGTTACCATTTCAAACAAAGGTTTGCGGCCGCATTCTTGCAAGAAGATTTTGAATATCGCCTCCCTTGCATGACTAGCTGTCGTGCTGATGCAGTAGAGAAATACGCCAACGTGAGAGCAAGAAATACAAAAATTGGTTGTGTCATCGCAAAAATACGGTTTAGCAAGTCGTGTCCGTGGTCGCCAGAGGGCTTTTTTGTAACCTTTCACTATAGATGAAACGCAAGCAAAATGTTTTTGGAGCATTTAGAATCCCATGTTACATAGTAATCTGTTTGAGAAGGTGGTTGCAAACAGTACAGCCTGTGCACCCTGACAAGTGTATTACATTCAGTGGCTTGTATTATGTTCACAATCAATGTTTTTGCATGGAACCCAAGTATTTACCAATACACAAATCATAGTACTGGTTGGCCGCCCCACGTAGCTTTTCTTGACATGATAGGCAAGCGGTGGTATTGATCCGATTTCTTGTACTTTGCCACCTTTTCCAGACTTTCAAAACTTTCGTAGTATTTCTTAACATTTGAAAGAACCTATAGACACCCTGGTTCCATTATCTCAAGCCAGTCTAGGACATCAGCGAAAACGAAATCCACATACAGCAGTTGATCACCAGCGAGCCATTGCCGTTTTGCTAGCACCCTTTCAAAGTTTCCCAGTGTGGTTGATAGGTTTGATATATATTTTCGTTTAGCCTCTTCGAAGTTTGAACTATAGGCCACCTGCAAAAACACAATAATATTTTGTTTCAATGAGAATTATTTACCGAGCATGGTTACAAAGCAATAATTTTCGTTTGGTGAAAAACGTTTAGGTTGCCTGGATATAAAATGACTGAATATTTGGATAAACATTAACATTACCTCAATCACTGATGTTCTAAAATCTTGTATGGCGCCTTGTGCGGCATCGCAAGCTCTATGTTCCTCATCAGTTTCGGTGTAGAAGATCTTATTGCTTCTGGCGATGTGACGAAGTATTGCGAAGCTTTCGGCCAACTTCAGATCTCCATCGATGAAGAATGGGAGGTTTCCAAAGTCGATTCCTATCGTTGGCTTGTCGTTAAACCATTGGCTCTGGTCGAATTCCGGACCCTCTCCCATATAGTAGTATTTCATGTCATATGGAATTTCAAGCCATTCCAACATCATTTTGATCGGTCCACATAGGCCGCGAAGGTTGTAGTAGCCCAAAGTAACCTTTCCCATCTTAGCGTTTGTTTCAAAACTTCTCTGTACAGCTTTATGTAAACAAATCTGCAAAGCAGGTTGTCGAAGTTAAGTCTCAAAAAACTATAAAATCGAAACATCGTGTGGTCGATTGCCTGTTGCTCAAATAACATCGTGATCGAAATAACACCGGCCTTGACTGTGTATAAGCACTCTGATATATGATCTTACATACTTGTTGCATGTTTCAAACTTGCTTATTACACATTTAAATCGCCTCTAGGCACCTGCACTTTAACCTACACTTACTTCGCATGTTGGTTGGCTAAAGTAACCACAATGTCAACTTTGCTGAACTGCCGGATAACGGGGTTGTGAATAAGTATCGACATGTTTGTTTTGGGCACGCCAGAATAGCTGCTGCAAGGGTGGGATTTAGCAACTATAACGTTGTAACGTGAAGATCAAAACACGAAATGCAGAGATATTTAAAAATGTACCATATCAATGGTAACCTGTAATGCTGTATTTGAATTCCAAAATACGATTAGGTTTATTAATTGCTGAGGCCGTTGAAAGGTTTTCATCGCAGCTTTGAGCAGTTGCTGCGCTTTTCTTCAACGCACGAGATGCTACGCTTCTCTTGACTTCAGTACTCGCAAGTCCATGCTATTGGAATAGACTCTTACCGTACGGTCCGAGGCGCATAACCCATAAACGAACCTAAAATAATCTTGTTTAAGATATTTTCCCGAAAGCGTCCAGTATTTAAACCCCGTGCAAGAAGTCAAGGCTAATTAAATAATTTGGTGTTAGTTAACTTTTCGGCACAATTTGTAAGTATTTTTTTGTAAAAAATTGCTGAAACGCAATTCATTCAAGTTTACAAACGCACGAATAGTTAACTGTACTACAATGCGGTTGTGTAAGTTGGTGAAATCAGTGAGGTGCAATATACGCCAGTTTGGACTCGTTGCTGTGCAAAGCACGACCTGAAGCAACAGACGCTGTAGAAGTCACTAATTGCGGCGCTTGCACGATTTTTGCAGAAGAAGGTCGCTGCATTAGAAGTGCTCTTCTGCGCAAATGTTTTTGGTCACGCTTTCGGTTGGATCCGCCAAATCCGTGCATATAAACGTCCACTGTACTTATCACACCGTGCGTTGGGTAAGATATGCTAGATCTTTGCATCTTTATATCCAACCGATTCACCCAGTACAATTCTTATTCCTATAAATGTATTTGCTTGCGAGACGACTCTAACTGTCAAGGAACTAAGAAAAAAATCGATGAGCAGGATCAACCTGAAAAAAATGTATTAAAAACTAGATATGTCAAAATTAAAGATTATTGCATTGCACAGACACGTGTTCTAAATGGGATACTATGTACATGACAATATGTAGCAAAAATACAAAACAGTCGAATTTGTTGGTTCATCTGTTCGCTCCAACCAATGGAATGCGGCAGAAATGTTCAAATCAGTAACCATTGCAAACACAGTAGAAATTTGAAACGAGGACAAGTTAAACTTAGTACCATCGAGGTAAAAACAGTGGGAACATACAAAAAAATGCGTTTGCACATACGCCATGGAAACGTGTCCGTTGTAGATGCACAATAAACCATATTATGACAAGGCACAGAATTATTTTGACAATTGTACAATGACTTAAACCTAAAGCAATGCACAAGCGGAATGAAAAGTAATCCATAACATACAAATGCAGCCAGCAAAAAAACGCACGAATATTTACTTTTGTCAAGTTTTTTTCACAATATGTGATATTCCATATTATAAAACGCTAAAGACAATGCATTTGTTAAAGTAAGTCGAAGCGTTTTTTCGTGTTGCTGTAGCTGAAGTGACGTCACGTATCGTGTTTTACACTAGGTGGCGTAGTTGCACTTTCTTCTGTTTTTGGCTCATCGCAAATTTCATCTGACTCAAAAAGCAAATTTTCCTGACCTTTCAAGTCTGGCACGTCCGAGTGGCCTTCGACAATTTTAGCTTCATCGCGGGATTCATCGTCGCTGACCTTTTCCGGAATACTTTGCAATCTGAATACACTTATTTTGTGGCGTAGCGTTGGACTTTGCATGATCACCCTGGGCGGTATATTTGAACTTTCGTATCCTTCGTCAGATGAACTTTTGTAACCTCGTTCCTCTTCAGCTGAAATTTCAGCAATCGTCTTGGGTAAGGGTGGCGGTAGGTCATCTTTGTATTGATCAGTGTGTATAGTTTCCAACACATCATGAGGAACTTCGTCCTCTTCAGAGTGATCATTTTCTCGTGAGCCTAAACTAGAGCTCGCGTCCGAAAGTACCGCTTCAATAGTTTTGGGTTGCTCAGAACTATCATTTTCATTCGATTCCACACGAATCAAGCTATTTGAGTCCTTGTTATCTTCCAGTTTATTTGTTTCTTTGTCTAATACACTTTGAACTTTTAGTGTTTTGGGCCTGTTGGAGACAGTTTGTTTTGGGGATTTAGCACCCAGGCCACATTCGCTTTCCCACGTAATTTCGCCCGTTCCCATCATTCCACTGTCGGCGTCATCAGGCACCCCGCTCCTGCCTTCTTCGGACCTCGAAACAGTTCTGGTGACTTTCATTAGGGGTTTGTCTTCTAGTTTTGTACCGTCCGCTCGCATTTCCAGTCCCCAATCTTCTTTGAGTTCTACCGACATCATGTCAGCTACCTTCATTGGATCATCGTAAAACTTCATGACGTCACTTTCGGAGCTTACTGTCCTGAAGTTTACGCTCGGCTGTTTCTTTTGTTTCCGTTTCGCGTTCCACCATTTAAAGGCGTTCCATAAACCTGTCCCGCTGCCGCGTTTAGTTTCCGCGGTGGCAAAACCGACTTGTTGGTTGTTATTGTCGTCCACGAAAGTCACTTTATCGTCTGTTTTCCTGCGTTTTCCCAAACTAGGAAATGCATTAAATGTCGTTGTCTGAAGTTTGGTAGCGTTCAACTCGGCTTTGGTCTGCACAGAAAGATGATTTCCCTTTTGTACGACCTTCGGCGCGGACTTCAGTGGAACTTCATCGGCGATCATTAACAGATTTTGATTGTTGCTTGATGGTGCATTTGCTGGGTCGAATGGCCCACGGCTGGTTACGGACGGTGAAGCACTCGGGACAACTTGGAGGCGTTTACGAAGATTTTCTGTGAATGGCATCGTCACGTCGTGGGGGGAAACACCCGGACCCCACACCCCGCTTTTGTTTGGTTCGTAAGCAATTAACGGTGAAAGAGGAGTTCCAGGATTGTCGGTTCCCTCACCTTCGTTTCCTACGAACAACATCATTTCGTTAACCTGGATTAGTTCAATGTCCAAGTGCACGTTAAAAAAATTGGAGCCACTTCTTGCTTACCTGATGGACTTGGCATCGATGATGTCATCGAAGTGGTATCTCCGTAGAGATGACGCGCGTTAAGTCGAAATGCGAATCGTAGTTGTTTGGGTGATGGGATAGAAGTTCCGAACGATTGGCTGGAACCGAACGGTGAAAAGTTGTTCCCTGATCCGACGTCAGTCTCGCTAAACATTGAACCTGTGTCGGGTGATGGAAGCACAAACGAATCACGCCGCAGCCTTTGTTGGTGCCTGAGGATGAGTTGATTACCCCCTGACTTGTAAAATCTACGTTTTCGAGGAGGTAGTGTGCCTTTGGATCTCCTAAAAAGTTCAACACTTACATAAATTAAAGTTTCAAATCACATGAAAAATTCCAATTTATTTTTAAACAAAACATGCAATGTTCTCACCTTTTTCTTGTGGATAAATATACTCTTTCCTCCGCGTTTCGACGCTCTTCGTCATCACTGTCAATTTGAGGCGTTATCCCAGGATACATATTTTTACTTTCCACTCTGTCAATAACAAGCTTGGGAACAGACTCGTTCGACCTCTTTTTCGGAGACTTTCTGGTCCGTTGAAGTGCGTTGCGCTCTTCTAAAATGTTTTCGTTTGATTTCTTAAGTTTGCTTTTTGCTTTTTCATCTTTCGCCGATGTTAATGTTTTATTTGTTCCGCCTTCTGTTTCGGTTACGTCACTATCGCCGTCGTCCGCTTCTACGTCAGCATCATCATTTGTGTCGTCACCACTTTCGTCAGAAGTTATAATGTCATCGTTGGGGTCGTCCGGATTGGAATCGTGAGGGTCACGCAGCTGTTCATAGAAACCGACACCTAATAACGTTTTTCTAAACATTCGTCTACTTGGGGTTGGGGCAAGACCTACCGAAGATGGACTTGATTCATCATTCGAGTCATCTGAATCTTCTTCATCATTGTTGTTGCTAAGTAACCCAATCTTATCCGATTTGAAGTGTTTCCTTGTATTATGGCGAAACGGAGCAAGAAAGCCACTAGATGCCATGAAAGATCCGGCTTCGTTTACTTTGTCATGAAAGTTTGGTGGTTTATTCTGCATAAATGAAGAGGAGTTTACAATTTTCAGTTATTTGTGTCATTTGTTATATGGTTTGAACGCTTACCGTTACATCAGTGGAAATCTCATTCAGAGGAGCCATTCTGGTATTGCTGTTGTAGCTGTGCACTATTTGCATGTCATCCTTATCTACCCTGTAAAAATGAAAAAAATCTGTTATTTTTTATTTTATTTACCCTGCACAAATAATAAGGTAGCCTAATTCTTGATTTGGGTTGTCAACTGTTCATATTGTCAAACAAACAAGAAAATTATATTCTCTGAAACACAAATACTTTTAACTGTTTCTTTTTTTTTTTCTTCACGGGGTTCGAACCCAGGAACCTCCCGGGGACGAATCCCGATCAGGTTTTTTATGTCTGTATATGGGTCAGGCGCGCCAGGCCATTCGGCCAAGTTCCTGCCTTTAACTGTTTCTTACCGCATATCAAACTGTTTCTTACCGCATATCAAATGTCGAACCCATGTATGGTTCCACCTTGTGGTTAGCAGAAGCCTCCGTGTATGGAATATCGGGGTTGGCAACATTCCAAAACTTATCCTTCTCCAGCTTGGGATGTTTTGCGTACATCTGATCGGCAACAATCATCGTTACTTCGTGGTTTCGATCAATGCACCAGTTCACTTCAAAATCGTCGTCGTCTTCCCCGAACGGATTAATCAATTGCTCAGCAACCTGAAGACAGACAACGGTTTTATCTGTTGAAAATGCGAGGATTCAACGCATTGTACATTGATTAGGTTGCAATTATCTTTGGCAGCAATTTGTAAGACAGTCTATTCATAAAGCTTGATAAAATGAAACGTATCCTGGGCGGTTTTAATGAATGTTACTTCAATACAATGTAACTGACCTTTAGCCATCCCATGTAAAAGAAAAACTGCCCGATTGTAAAGATTGGAACAAACAAGTCAACTTCGTGGCCCTTGTATCCCTCGCTGATGTCCAGGTACTGCCGACTTAGAAGCGTTGACATAAAAAACATGTAGACAGCAACCGTAACCACCTGAAATGTGTCGTATTTCGAGTTAGTCATACAAAACCATATCAGGCTCTCGAGCTAGATCACAAATCACATATTGATTAACTTTTAGAATTTGGTCACTGTTTTACATACAATACCTGTGTATAAACCAAAGGTACACTGATCCAGTCGTAGTTAATCAGCCATCCGCAAAAACCACGGAATACGTTGAGCTCCTACAATAAAAAGACGTTTCCATTTGCAATTGGTTTCGGAGCGAATATTTTGCATGTTGATTATATAATCTACCTCCATTAAATGTTTAGCTATCATGTCGTCGTATATTCTTCCTTCTTGACGTATTTTGGAGACAAGGTTGCTAAACCACATCAGCGGAACCCAATATTTCAGGTTCACAGATTTGACACTTTCATACTGCTGATATTCGTTTTCCGTCATTAAACCTTTGTAAAGTAAATAAGTATAAGTATATTACTTATCCTATAAACTGTAAAAGTGTTTGTATGCATTTTGATCCCCTACAGCAGCGGTTCCCAAACTGGGGTCCGCGGTCCTTTAGGGGTTCGTGAGGCAATTTTGGGGGGACCGCGAAGCGGTTGAAGTTATTCTATAATCTTATTTGGCGCCAATTTGTGCCACTAAATCAGTTTAAATCAAAGTAGAATTGAGAATCGACTGTCTCCATTGCTAAACAATTGCCTTTATTGAATGCAACTATCAAAAAATGCAATTGTTCGCGCACAATCGTAATGTTTTTGTCCTGTTCGTGATGTCACATGCTGTCTTTGGATGATTGTTATGCGCAATTTTGCATAAGTAGCCAAAATCCTGCAATTAACATTCGTTGTGTGAAATACACATTTAGGCTTAAGGACCGCGAGCCCTCGAAATAATGGCGAAGGGACCGTTTTGCAAAAAATATGAAAAAGTTTGGGAACCACTGCCCTACAGTGAAGTCTACAGTCACAGTGAACCCTACAGTTTGTTTCACCCCTACAGTGAAACTGCAGTTTCAGCCAATCATATGAATAATTCAGATGGCGATGACGTACCAGCCTTGACGACATGCTCGATAGATGGAAAACGCTTGTAGACGGCAGTGGAGACCAGTCTGTAAGTGAGCACCTGAAGAAAAGCAAAAATTTAATGTCAAACCCAAAATGCAACAGAGGCATCGACATTACGTCTTTTGGCAGCTCATAACTCATTTCGTTGGTGGATGTATAACAAGATAAACTATGATTTTTGTCTATCCGAAAACTCTTCCTATTTGGCTCAAAGTTTTAAATGTGGCACACAAGTCTTTTTAACAGATAAACTATTAATAAATCGCGAGTTACAAGACGTTGTTAAATCGAAACAGTGCCTCATTGGGTAAGATTGCACATCTAGGTCAAAATGTGCTTGAAATTTGTAAAAGCATATCCGCAGTAACTGTGGTTCCTATAGCGTTACCTGCGACAAGTTGAGATAGCGAAGCAGTGTTCTGCGTAGAAGTCGACCTCTGTCGTCCGTACCATGCACATTGGAACCGATGATCATCATCAAACGATCAGGAAAAGGCAAATTCTCCAGTTGAGACCACCACCGACCCACAACAATCGTGACGTAAAAACCTGCATTGTGACGTATTTAGTTTTTTGGTGGTGGAGAGTTTAGCAAGGTTTTTATGGCTTGAATGCTTTAACAGGCAGAAATCCAATTGGTAAATGTCCCTATTCATACAAAACACAAGTCATTAGTGATACAGTTTCTACAGTTCGTACTAAATGGGTACTAAAATTTGGCTCATTTTACGCGGATCGTTGGATGATTGCGGGGCTCTGTACAAACAGTTTAAGCACTTAACCTTTATAACCGAAATCCGCAGTAAACGAAGAAAGTAGCCTACACGCAACTATAAGGTATAATCCAATATCGTCACTTGTTTGTATTCGAACTGATCATTTCCATGATCATAATATGGTTTGCCGTTTAAATAATAACCTAATTAAAATCAAGTTATGAAATATAATTAAAACGGTGTGTACAAAACATAAAACCCATGAAAGAATTACGTAGATAAGTCGCTTTGTCTGATATAAGTATAGGATTAAGGCGTGTAATTCTCTGATTGTACTGTCATTGCCATTAAATATATCGGTATTATTGCGCTTGAATGGAAGAATTCGTACATATGTTTGTTTTTGTGCATTAAATATTCTTTTTAATTTCGCAACAATCTATCTACGTTACGAAAGCCTCAAGTTTCATGCCAAGCTTGTTGTTTAATGGGGTACTTTTGTTACGATCCAGTGAAGCGTTGCTACTACAGCCTTGGGGGATAGTATATACTAGAGCTCTTCAACCGGGGTTCCACGGAACCCTAGGGTTCCGTACAACCCTTTCAGGGGTTCAGTGAACTTAAAGGGTTGCACGGGGGCTAGCAATTCGAACACGAATGATTCATAGTATCATTGTTTCGAACAGCAATGCTCGCCTGTGCAATATTGTTAACCTTTGTCACACCATTGATCAATTGTGACGTAATAAATACAACCTTGTTACACTCTAGCTATAAGTTGCGAGATTACTGTAGAAACGACCGATCCAAATAACACGACAATGCGTTTCAGTTAACCGTTTAATTCAAGTCAACCATTGTGATGTGCTTTGGATGTGTATGCATCTTTTTTCTTTGATGTAGCCTACTTGTATTACATTCATTAAAATTATTTTATGGGGGTTCCGCAAAGTTTGACAAAATACCTTAAGGGTTCCGCGTCACTAAAAAGGCTGAAGAGCACTGGTATAGACATTTACAGCTGTCAACTTTTAACCACCAAACGACCCCAGCGATTGCGCCATATGTAAATACTCATGTTGTTTGTATAGTGATGTTGTTAAAAGTTCACAACTAACCAGTTTAGCTAATTTGCATGTTGTTGAACTAGAATACGGGAGGACAGTTTACCACAGTCACATGATCTTTATGGTTTTAAAGTTCCGTCAAAGCAGGAAAACAATTCTCTCTTGTGCAATCTATATGCCCCTGATTCATGTTTCAGATTGCGCATTGGCTTTAATACAACCGTTTTTAGTTTTTTTTTAATGTCCAAATTAATGCGATTGTGGAAAACACTAATTGCGTTTGGAAAATTTCGATTGCGACTTATTGATTTGATTGATTATCCCAACTTACTGAGATGGAATAGGCAATGCGATGAAATCCATGTAATTGTGCCATTGATCAAATGGCTACCTCGAGGTAGCCAATACATTGGTTTGAAAAACAAAACAATAAAAAGGAAGGCTAAAAAATCGACTAGAAAATGGACATTAAAATTAACCAACAAAAACACTGCGAATGTATTGTTGGTAAAAGAGCAAGGAACAAACAACTTCTGTCATTGTATATGTCAAGTTACGAAACATATTGAAATAGCAGCAAATTACCAGAATCATGAGATTATGTTAAAAATTTCGCAACACACTTTTCCCAGGTGATTCACAGTTCAACCATGCGTTTGTCGGGAATCACCCATTGCCAGACGGCTCGCGCATTTTCGCAACCACCTCGAAACCGGTTCATTCCGGTCACAAACAGGCAATGGCGACGTCACTTGAAGGGTGGCGGCTTCAGTCAATCGATTTAGCAGCCTCAACAAAGCTTGTCTTGATATCGACCCATGCGACCACGAATGAAGAATTAGATTTGATGACAGCACAAGGAGAAGACACAGATGGTCAAGCTCCATGTACATTTTGTCAATCAAACCCGTTTATAGAAAATGAGCTTTGTGCCGTTTGTCAGGACGGAATTAAAAGGAAATGTTGTCCGTTAATCATTAATTCCAAACAGGATGGTGTAAAAACTTGCACCTACCATTAAGGGACTACTGCAAATATACGTATAAGACAACAATACACGTGTTTGCACCTGTTTTCGTGCCTACGCCAAAGCCAATATTAGCCTTGTCTGCACGGCATGTAACGACCCGAGGGTATTTGATGCATGAAGTAAAAGTTGACACTTACCCAATACAAAGCTAATTGGCACAAGGTCTGTGTAATTCTGGAACTGAAGGCACAGTTTCTCAAAGTATTTCTTTTGGTCCCCAAAAAGTGCAAAACGGTAGACCAAGGACAACAAACAGTAGAGCGTAATGTAGATAAGAAACTCCCTGAAAACAAAACATCCCCATTTATAGAGTTTTGATCTACCCATTTTGTCAATATACTTGTACCTAAAGTTGTTTAGTGATAAAGGTTTTGGAACTTACTTGTAAAATAGTTTGTACACGCTTCCCCTCCATCGTACTAACAGACTCGAAAATCCTCCCAATCTCGCATTGGCCACTTTGTGGGTGTACGTCACCGTCATTGTCCCACCCTGAGCGCCCTTCACTCGCCAACTACTCTTAAACCCTACACACGAAGCTGTAATCAAAACATACACTATCTGTAGTTAAACAAACCAATATCATCCTAATTACTAGTTTCAACAACATCTTATGTAACCGTATGTAGTTATTCTCCTAAACGCAGCTTACTCGGGTCACTACGAGGTTACCAACCCTTCATTGTACACCTATCTCTCTCTGCTACTGATTCTATTTCTGACTCATCAATTATTGACACCTTCCGCTACGGCATACTCTCTTCTGTTTTGATTTTGTTCTTCCTGCGCTTACCTTTAAAAACTAATCCATTGGTAGGTTACATAATTCCAACAACAACCGAATGTACCTGTTGCAGACTACGACCATGGTAACTGAAATCCAGGTTTCCAACAGGTCGATTGCATCAGTCTCACTATTGTGTTTTTCTCACCGCTCGTAACAAGAGCAGCGGCAGCCGGAGCTGAAGGTTCCCTTTCTCCTAAAGCTGATATCAACTACGACTGATAGAACCAAGTGCTCTTATTGGATACAAACCGGGTAGACCACAAAATGCAAACATAATCATACCACTTTATGCCAGTCACAAACATACAGCCAATCATCACTATTCTGGCTGCAATTCATTTTTTAACATACACCTGAACCAGCGTTAGAAACAATGAAAGTTGCATCACATTTTGAATAGACCGAGCAGGAAACACGTGACCGTTGTGTTGCGACATACGGGCGGCTCCTGCCTCTAATTGAAGCTGGTTCAGCACTTTTACAATAACACACACAGCTCTTCTGTATTGTGTGTCGCCGTAGCAACCGCAGGCCCACTAAGGGCGATGTGCTGTTTCCTGTTTAGGTTGGCACAACGCGCGGTGGTCAGAAAGTCAATCGTCTGCTCAACCTAAAAGACTATCTATCTGTACTTTTTTAACACCTCACTTCCCTCACAACAATTTCGTTTTAAGCCTTTGATTTAGCACAACAGCTCGTCTACGCTTCATCACCCAGTAACCACACGGTCAACCGTATCGGGATACATTAAAGGCGTAGCTGCCCTATCAGCCTTCCATTTTTGAGGCTATGTACGGCAGATTTGAATATAGATCAGCATAATGAAAACACTACATAAAAACAAATGTACCTCCTACACGGCTAACGAAAAAAGCGTGTCATTTAAACTTAAGCGTGAAGCATCGTTGGCTGTTGACAACAATAAACGTCGTTGGATTTCGACAAAAAAATCGTCAAGCGGATTCGAAGCGTTTTCTTTTGCGATGACGCGCATTGTTGTTTGTACCAAGTAAGGAAATCTAGTTTTGTTCCAGTTAAAGCCTGTTCGAACCAGAAGTCGCAATTCAAAAAACGCACTGATGTAGATTTTTTTACTTTTAAGAGATACTGCTGTCAACTGAATATAGGATTTTGGGGAAAAAAAGTGTAATTCGTTTGTATAATAGTTTCGGCCATGTGCAAAATTCCAGTTTGCTGCCATTAGGCTTGTCCAAAACGAGTTTTTTGTGTCGCTTTTGATGTTTTAGATACGATCCTTCGGTACGCGGTTGGGATTCCCAGAGAAACATCCATCAGGTAAATTCGATTAAACCCACTTGAACTGGAGTTCATTCCGTTGTTTCGTTAACCCGTAGTCGGATGATGTATAATTTAGCATCTTAACACCGTCTGACACTTCGTGAATTATTATCCTTTATTGCATAGGCTACATTAAGTTATGAGATTACGGTAGTGAATGCTTGTCTTATAATTACATTAAAATCCTTTTATTAAAGCACAAATTTGTTTGTTAGGAATGAACTTTTTTCAAAATAGAAGATTGTCAAACGAAAACGGTCATTCATATTCGAAAAGGCTCACACATGCATTTTTAAACAACGACAAATTTAATTCTAAATGTGTGTCCATTACAAAATCGTCTTCTTAGGTTTTATTAAAAAAGACTACTAACGGCACGGCTTGTAGCCGCAACAAAAAGAACAAACGTTATCTTTCAGAAGTCTTGCGTCATGTTTTATTCCAGAGACGTTCTTGAACGAGAATGTTCACAAGGACAATTTAGCAGTTGTTTGCTAAAACAAGTGTAAATAAAAAGAAAAAATAGTGTGTTGGGGATAAGTTAGAACTCTTTTAGGGGACAAAACTGCGTAAAGTACTGCTTGTATCTTTGACCAATTATACATAGAAATCAGTTTTCGCCAAGATAGAAATCGTTCGCTCACCTTTGAACTCCTTTTGCGTGGAGCCATCGTGGTAAACGGAGGTAAGTAACTTCACTCATATTTATAACAAAAAATGTGATTTTTAGGGCCCTAGGTCATTGAAAAATGTTTTTAAATCTCTATTTTTGATTACAATTTTATTTTCCTCAGCGCAGTTTCGCAATCCACAACGTTTTCAAAATGCCGGCCAAGAAACAAGTAAGGACTACACAGTACACACATTTTGTATAAAGTTAGCATGTAAACGTTAGAAAAAAAACGCTATTCTATGTTGATACCAGCTTGCACTATTTGTCAAATTGTATTCCTTGTTGTGTTAATTGTAAAGCCAAAAACCAAACAAAATACAAAGTTACAACATTACAAATCCCAAACCAGCTTTGCTTTGGTCGACCTCTATGTTTTATACTTTTCGTGTTTGCTCCTTGCAACCCTTGCTGTCATTGTCCATTGCACAGCAAGTTACTTTTAAAGAGCTAAAGCATTACAGCCTTGCCATAACTACTGTTCTGCTGCATTGCATTACAGATTTAAGCTAAGGCTACATTTCCAGTCTAAATTTTGTAAAAAGTTTTTCATATTGGGTTCATTTTTCTTTCAAAACATTCTCTATTGCCTGTCAACAGAAAAAGGCGATCGAAAATATCAATGCCAGACTTCGACTGGTGATGAAAAGTGGCAAATACCACTTGGGATATCGTCAAACTTTAAAGAATTTGAGGCAGGGAAAAGCAAAACTTGTCATTCTTGCTTCAAATTGTCCCGCTTTAAGGTTGGTTTGAGTTTCAAAATACTTTTTAGGGAAGTAACATACTTGTAAGTTGTAATCCTCTGGAATAAGGCTGACCTGTATTCAATTTTTGTAACAGTTTGGTAAAAGTAAGAGGAACATAAGTTCACAGTGACCTAAAGACATTGTCCCTCAATGGATTTTGTCTGTTGGACACAGTGAGACATTTAATCCTTAATTTAAAAGTATGTTTAATTTTGTCAATCTCAATGATTTAACAAATAATATATCCATCAATACAGGTTTGGGTAAGGCTAATAGTTCTGTTAAACTTACTAACTTCTGCAAACATGTCCATTTCCTGTCGGTTCTACGCTGACAAGTTCCCAGAGGTTGAAGATGTGGTTATGGTAAATGTACAGTCCATTGCGGAGATGGGAGCTTATGTTCGACTCCTTGAGTACAACAACATTGAAGGCATGATTCTTCTCAGTGAACTGTCAAGAAGAAGAATTCGATCTATTAACAAACTGATCCGTGTTGGTCGAGATGAGTGTGTAGTTGTAATTAGGGTAGACAAGGAAAAGGGATACATTGATCTTTCGAAACGGCGTGTTTCACCAGAGGAAGCTAAGAAGTGTGAAAACAAATATTCCAAGGCAAAATGTGTTCACAGTATTCTCAGACACACTGTCGAGCTGCTTCATGTGGAAGGAATTGAGGTTGATTTTGAAGATTTCTTTCAGCGTACTGCCTGGGCTTTTGACAAGAAGTACAAAAGAGCAAATGAAAAATACCCAGCATCTTATGACATTTTCAAAAAGGTAATTGAGGACACAAGTATCTTAAATGAGCTTGAAATAAGCGAACCCGAGAAAAAGCTCCTGCTAAAAAATATTCAAAGGCGACTTACACCACAAGCTATGAAGGTTCGGTCAGATGTAGAAGTTTCTTGTTATGCTTATGAAGGTGTAGATGCTGTAAAGCGTGCTCTGAAGACAGGAGTGGAATGTTCAACCGAAGAACACAAAATTAAGATTAACCTTATTGCTCCCCCATTGTATGTTCTAACAACTCAGTCTTTGGATCGGAATTTGGGTGTGGAAGCTTTACAGAAGGCATTGAATTGCATTGAGGAGACAATACTTGCTGCTGACGGAATGTTTAATGTAAAGATGGCACCAAAAGTTGTAACAGATGTGGATGACATGGAATTGCAGAAAGAACTTGAAAAATTGGCTCTTCAAAATGAGGAAGTGGACGGTGATGATTCGGCAGATGAATATGATGATTAAAAAGGATTCACATAAAATATAATTTTATTTTATCAGTCTAAAAAGAATCTTTTGTGCAAAAACAGTGATCAATAGAACAACCTGATTTTCTTTGGTATAGTTTCCATTCAAATGAGTTATTCATTAAAGTTACCAAGTCATATTGCTTTTGTGCTAGACATCCTTCCAATTTGACATTTTTTGTTTCCAGAGTCTTTATCGGCTGTTGTGTACAATATTTCATGTGGTGTACAAAGTTTCCTTTAATTTACAATTTCCACAATATTTTGTAAATGGCATGTCAAGATGGTGCTTGGCAGAAAGGGTTATTTTCAGTGCGGAACATAACATATTTTTCATTCTTTCAGAAAATCTGAGATCGAGTATTATGCAATGCTTGCAAAGACTGGTGTCCACCACTATACTGGCAACAACATTGAGTTAGGAACAGCTTGTGGAAAATATTTCCGAGTATGCACGTTAACCATCACAGATCCAGGTATATTGTGGAGATTTGCTGTTGCATTTATTTACCATCGTTGTTTGTGCAAGATCATGCTTTAAAAACAATACAATTAAAATTGTGGGACATTTTGGAAACCTTGCTATTGCAAAATATTAGTGTAAGGTGTCTTCATGATAAACTTGACGTTTTAACAAGGGTTTAAATGTGTTTGCTCCCTGCAACTCTTACTGTGATTTTACTGATCCAGTAAGTTACTTCATAGGAGCTATATATTCTTGGCCATGCCATAACTACTATTTTGCTGTGTATGCATCATGGATTTAAGACTTGGCCACAGGACATGTTGTATTCAAATATTATACTGAAAGTCCACCAGTAAACAGTGGCGTAATGTCTTGTAGTGCTTAGATGCTAAGGACTAGTAAACAATTGAATTATACTTTTTACAGGTGACAGTGATATCATCAGGAGCATGCCTGCCCCATCAGGCCAAACTGCAGGGGATTAAAGTGGAAATAAATGAGAAAAACAATATTATGTGTTGTCTGTGTTTTTCTTGAGAATCATGATAGTTTGTTGTGAAAATAACCTGTTCCAGATTCACATGCCAAAACACATCTAAGTTTTAGGGTAATTCACCAATAATGTTTAGAAAGGTAGAAATGGGTACTGGCTATAGTTTGTCCTCTTTCACACAAACATTGCCTAAAAATGCCTTGTGTAATTACAACAGCCGTGATCAACCTCCAGCTACTGAACAAAAACATGTTACATTTTCTCAAAGATGCATAACAGAATGTGTTTTTAAAAATTTTTCAATTTCTTCGTGAATACATTAAATGTATCTCTGCTAGAAGTTTGTGCCGCAAATGTCAGCAATATTAATGCATTTAGACAAGACTATTTACTCAAAAAAACCTGAAGCTGCTAATAACCTTTCCTGACATATGTAATCACTCTGAACAATTGCCCTTTACAAACTGTGTCACCATTCGTTTATTCCTGCACACAAGAACAGCAGAAAGTGACATAAATATTTTCAACAAATACAAATGTAGGGCTGCATGGTAATGCTTACGATTATTTATTCACTTCTGTCTTTTGGACAGAAAAATGATAATTTCTCTGATGGTTAAGCCAAAGTATGGCTGAAATAGGATGACCACAATATCACTGCTAAAACAACAACCAACAGTGGTCGGTTGCGATCAGCAATAACTACTGCAAACGGAAAATCAAGCGATGCTTCAGATTGTCTAGTTTGTTCAGTTGGTGACATCATAATTCATCATCCCATTTAAAATCACTGAGGTCAACGTCCTCCTCTTCAATCTGCAAAAAAAATATTGCATTTAAATTAGGCCTGCCATATTTCAATCCCCAAAAAATTTGGCTGTTTTCAAAGGCATAATTGTCACATATGTATTTAGTAAATCAGAAATTCTTTCAAAAGGAGGAAATTGGGGCACTTTTTCTTGTCCTCTTGAGGACAACTTGTTTTTTGTTAAAAAGGAGGACATGTCCTCCAACAAAGGACGTGTGGTTTGCCTAATTTAAACATATCACATGTGAAAAATGTAAACTACACATACTGGTGGGGCTTCTTCTCCATCCCATGGGTCTCTGGTCTTGATTTCAGGAACTTTATCAGCTGGTAATGGGTATGTGTTCATTCGTCCCCTTCCGTAGGTGAGAACCCCAAGGAACGGTTTTAATCCTTCCTCACTGAAGGCACCAGCGTGTGAAGCATATACCTCTTTTCTGACATTGATAGCAACAATTGCCTGCAAAGCAAGTTTAATATTAGAGAAATTGCAGCTACTGAATATTGAAAGAAAATGTATGTGTTTGACCATCTTATGTAGCTCCATTGAGACTTACTATCGTGCTACAGCACATAAGTTTAGAATTTAATATTTGTTTTCATTGCAACCAATCGTCATGTAATGTTACTTTATTATGTCGAACTATCAACTTACACAGGAACAGAATTTTAAACTTAACATTATAAATATTTTCTAAAAAAATATGTTGCTTACTGGGTATCCTGCACCACCGACACCAACAATTTTTTCAAGTTCAGGCAAGGCAAGCGCTGGAATCCATGCCCAGCCCCACTTTTGTTTTTTGTACTTCTCTCCCAAAGATTTTAGAAGGTCAATGTACTCATTTCTTCCATCTTTGCCTGCAACCCATAAACAGTAATAATATGGTAAAAAATTACTGTGTATGTTTTAAACACAATGGACAAGATGTCACCGGTCCTGGAACTACATATTGACACACTCACCACTGTCCATTAGGTCAGGAAGAACTGAAATAATGCAGAGTTGTTTGGCACATTTTTCTTCCCAGACTTCCTGATTAATCAGCTCATCTACCTAACAAATTAATAAATTCAATGTAAAAAAATAAGTCAAATAAGACTCAAAAACCAGCACAAAGAGAACATACTGATGGGGGCTCAAGGTTTTCATCAAAATATTCCATAGCCTTGTTTACGATTGAAGAAGCATCTCTTCCACCTTCATAGTCAATAGGTGCATCATCTTTGAAACCTTGTCTGAAGACTTTGATGGTTGGAAAGCCACGAATCTGTATGAAAACATAACAGTGCAAACATACACTATAATATCTAATGACTACAGAGTGTTACTGAAAATCAAGCATGAAAAAGTGTTTATTTTATACACAATGTACTTCAATATATATGATTTTAAACTTACCCCATATTTGGAAGCCATTGCTTGGTGGACAGTTGCATCGAGGGCACCAAGTTTTACTCCACCATCTGTCTTTTCTTTAATGTCAGTAGCAGCTGATCTCCAAACTGGCTCCAAATTTTTGCAGTGGCCACACCATGGAGCAAAGAATTCAACTAACCAGGTTTCCTTGCTGTCCAAAACTAACTCTTTGAAGTTGGCATCAGTCAAGGTTACAACGTCATTGCTGCCACTGCCACCGCCGCCGCCACCACCAGATCTGCTTCCTCCACCAGATTTCTTTCCCTATTAAAGCAAATTGTCATTACTTTAAAGCTGTTGCATCAGAAAACAAATGCATAATAAAACAAATTCATTTTTACTTTGTAAATGAGAACAAAAAATATATTTACCGCTTTTCTATCTTTCATCATTTGACGGATTTCATTCATGGCATTGTCTACAATGGCATCTTCTGAGCGTGCACCTAAAGTTGATTATAACTGTATAAACTGTCTGCGGTATATACATATTTTATACTTTTTCATACAGGATTGCAAATATCTTACAAAAACTTACAAATAGATAAGACAGTGCGTTTACCTTGGTAATCCTTGGGAGACTCTTTATCATACCCAAAGATTTTGATTGTTGGAAAACCTTGAACACCATACCTGCCACCAAGGGATTTATGCTCATCAGCATTAACAGCACCAACATTACAGGCTCCCTAAAAAAGCTACTGTTAAACTTTAAATCCCACCGAAGGGAAGATTTTTCTAGCCTATGTGGAAATGCCTGGCGTACTGATTTACAATGATTTCACAAAAGTAACACAACAGGAGTTAAACAAAGTTTGTCAGAGCAATTTTTACCTTCAAGTTTGAAGCAACAGCTTTCCATGTTTCTGTTAGTCTCTGACAATGTCCACACCATGGTGCATAAAATTCAATTATCCAAAGTTCATCGGAATCAACAACTTTTGATTGGAAGTTGCTGGGGGTGAGTTCAACAACATCATCATTGGGACCGTAAAACCCATATGACAGTGTCACATGTAGAAGTAAAACACCTGTAACAATAAACAACTGTTAAGATATTTGGTAGAAATAAGAAAATTATAAATAAACCAAAGAAACAGTAAAAGTCTACAAACCTGTTAACTTTAACAACATTTTCATTCAGTTAAGTCGAAGAGGGTGGTGAAACTATTCTAATTTTACAAAAATTGTGATCTGCAAAACAAGGTTTTCATTTGACAAGTGTAAAGATGCCATAAATTTTAAACCCCTAAAAATACTGTCAATTTTGTTTGTCTGCAAATCGCAACGGCACTCGATACCTAACATAGCTCTCTCTAGCTGACTTCAGGTACGAGTATACCACACTGACGTGATATGTTAACGAGCAAGCAACGATAACAAACCGTGCTCGTATTTCGCGTAAACCATGTGTGGCTTTCTCTGATTGGTGCATTTCTGCCGCTTGATGTCGTCAAAAGAAAACTACGTTGCAAGAAAACTCATTTTCATGCAATAAACAGTCATTTTACAAGGTTTTTCTGAGTCTAACTGCGAACAATTATCAATAGCCCTTATTTGCAACAAAGAAATATCATAATATTCTGCTGTAGTACCCTGGCCATCAGCTTGCATGCATGGTTAGTCACGCGTTAAAACAACGTTAAAGGCCACGTCGTTATCGTAACGCCATTGCCGGAAGGCAGTTATTACAATGTACACCGATATGCTACGTAGCCTAATTCAAATCGGTAATTAATACAATGACCAACACGGGTATCTAATGAAAACAAACGGTCAACATTGTGTGGTGTTTATTAAGTGTGAAAAGAAAATATGGCAGAAAGAATGCTCAACAACAAAAACGGCCGCACCCAAATGAAAAATGCAAACGATGTTGCGAAGGCAGTGGCAAAAATACTTGCATATGTTTGCAAAACCAGTAATATTACATAAAGGGAGCCCATCCGATATACATCTGACACAATTTTTCTTCGTCAGTTGCTTCCTGCAAACACAAACAACTTTTACTTATGTTTAGTATCAGAATACAACAACAATTTAGCTCCTAGATAATGACTAGTTTAAAATCAAACCTTTTAAAAATACTTTCGTCCCCAAAAAATATATTTCCTTTTTGTAACAAAAGAGTTACCTGTATTAGGTAGTGAACATGTCCTTCAATAGATAGAGGAAGTCCTTTGCTCTTTGCCACAATGCCGCGTAATCGTTTGTCTATATCGTTCATATGCGATAGCGCCTTTTCATTGACCACCTCGCCTGAGTTTTCATCAAAGGAGCTTGCACCACCACGTCCCTTTTTACTCCATTCCACCAGTGGATCGTGAATAAACGTCTTCAGCACACTGTCATACACAAATGAACAAAGTATTAGCATACAAGATTTATACGGCAATATAACCACAATACATCTGTGTGATAAAGAGTGGGACATGATCTCTACATAAAGAGTGACATGATCGGTAATGACTTTCCAAGTATTCTTGATATACAAGTATGTTACCTCATAAGAGGCTCCCTCTGTTCTCGTAACACGTTCATTGTGACCTCACACGCGCGACGAAAGAAACCCTCGTATTTCGTAGGACCCATAGCGTCGACCATGTTGTGGGTAAGACGGAAGGGAACAATTTCTGGTACTTCAAGAGTCATGCCCTGTGATGAGATGTTACAATACAAATACCGAAATTTAAGCAACTTACGTTAACCTTGTGCTTTGGTGCCTAAGAATATAGTTTAACACTTGTATGCTTTTTTACCTTGTTAAATAAGCAGTTGAAGTCAACGTGCATTGCCTCGCCGCTATTGGAGTCGAACAAAATGTTTTCACCATGCCTATCACCAAGACCGAGAATGTAACCGACCTGCGACGAAAAAATGTCAATGTCAAACCATGCACCACAGCTCATATTAACTGAGATTCCTAGGGTTAAGCTTGGGTCGTAATTCCAAGCCTCCACTCTTTTGTGGAAACAGTCATCTCCAGTAACCTAATGTTAAGGGTAATAAACTCGGCTGCTTACCATGGACATTACGGCAACTGATCTTGCATAGGCGAGTTTTGAGTTGTACCAAGCACTCGGGTCAGGGAATGTGGAAAGAAACCACTCGTAGAAAACTGGAGGATGACGTGCCAGAAGCTTGTTCCTGTACACGTCCAACTTTTTTCTGCAAAAAAACACCGTGATGAGAAAAAAGCAGTTCGCACTCAAGTTACAGTACAAAGATCACAAAAAAGTGAAAACCGCAACCACAGCAAAGTGATTTTAGAAAACACACACAATAAGGTCAATCACACCAATTACTTTCTACTAGCTTGTTAGAAATATGAAGAGAACGTACTTTAGAGTTTCAGAAACTGGCAACTGCCAAGCTCTTAGCTGTTTTCCTGAAGTGTAAAGCCCTCTTGCCTTGTAGATTGGAAGCAGAATCGGCCGCAACCCCTTCATGTCGCTTACCCACTCGATAAGTCCACATTCCTCGTTGAGGGGAACCACCGCCTGTGCGGCGCAAAAACATATCGATGACGTTACAAAATATTTGACGTCAAAAAGTACAAAACAGTGTTAAAACACAGCAACGTGCAAAAATTCGTGTGGAGTGACGTAACACACACGTGGCGTCACTCAACTGTAGCGAGGCGTGTTTGGGTTGAACCCAGCCAAATAGTTCGCGATTGGATACGAGAGTTCGGCGTTGGCGGTAAAGTTGTAGAAGTATGGATCTCAAGGGGAGAACCCCGTTTACCCACTCGATTAACCCACATTCTTCATTCAGAGGAATCACAGCCTAAGCATCGTTTGTCACGTGTTACACAGTGGCATTAGTTGCAAAGTAGGGTATAAATTGGACGTTGCAGTTTGTATGAAGAGAACACGGTAAATTTGTTTTTGTTTTGTACAAAAAAGTGTAAAGTATAGTGCACTGGTTCATATCGCGGGATAATTTGGCCTACTTTGCTCAAAACTGTAGTTATCTATTTACACATTTGTTTTTTTGTCATTAGAAGGCCACTAACCTCTTTATCTAAAGGTTACTTTCCAATTTTTATAAGTATATGAAAACCAAAAGAGACATAAATGACTTTAGGGATGTTAGCAAAAAGCAAAAACGTTTGGAAACCACTGGTATAGTGTTAAAGTTTAAACGCTTGAAAAGATTCACACACTCATACAACTTATAAGCTCACATATGTTCTGATGCGAAGTTGTCTTCTACCCGATTCTGGGTCGCGCTTCAGGCATTTGTTAACAATCGCCGCAAACTCGGTGAGTCTGGCGTCTTTACGCAAATCGTCTTTGGGTTTGCAGAGGAAAATTCGAGAACTTCCGTCACTTGCTCGAATCGTTATTTTCTTTGGTCTCTGCAGCGAAGGCAAAATCTCAACCTGTCAGAAACAGAAGTTTTAAAACGAGAGCAAAGAAACACATTCACTGCGTTTTATCACCATGTGGCTTGGTCCCAAAAACTATGAAAATTTCTGCGATAAAATTACAAGACCCACAAAAATATTTGATCATTGTGATGTTAGAGTATTTTTTAAACACTGGCGTTTGTACTGATTTCTTACTACGTCATTGAATCCAACAATATGTATTGTAGGATCAGGAAAAGGGTCGTGAACAGTCTGAGATCCCTCATTGAGTTTTTCCTTTGTTTGTGGGAGAGCAACGGTCATGAATTGCTGAAGTGGCAACATGATCTAAGTACAAAAAAATATATACAACAAAAAGTCTTAGAAACCATATAGCCAAATGAGTTATATACCTTGCTGAATGAATCATTTTCAACCGTTCGTTTCAATGATTTGAAGTGGGTGTTGATGCTTAATGGCTGAACTGAAGTCACTGGTTTGTTGCAGAGCTCCAAGAGCTGATTAGTCAGTCTACAAAAGCAACCAAACAATTTCATTTCTTTTTAAACAAGCTAGTCTTTTAATGCAGTAAATTTAACAGGAACCGGACAATATATCATTTTTGTTTCAACACAGTAACTGCCATTGAGTAAAGGTAACAAACATTGGAACTTGAAACAAACCTAAGCGAGTCGCTGATAAGTTTGGACAAGTCGGTACTTTTGTATGAAACCCGCTGGAAAATTTCCTGACATCTTGCTGCCCTCTGTTTGAATGTCGATTTACTGATTGCCAACATCGACCACAAAGAGCGTTGTGGAAAGGCCTGGATAACTTTCACCAAAATCTCTTTCAACTCACGATAAGTTGGCCTGAAAAAAGCAAACGTAGTTTTTGGCCGAAACTTCCGTGTATGATCAACAAACTTATCTGTTTCATTAAAGGTTCTTTGTTAATTGGGTACAAATGCGAATCTAATTGGGAAAAGTATATCTTACTCGTGTTGATGACAAATCCTTGAAGTCAATTGCGAAAAAGCGACAAGAAATATATAAGCTGGGAGCCTCTTGCGCAAATCGGCGATAACGTCAACAAGGCGTTGCACATCTTCATGACTCTGAAAAAGTTAAAAAGTTAGGAAAAAACATAAAATATAATTTAGTGAATTTTGAATTCTCTCATGGACCTGAGGTTTTCCGGCTTTTTCCATTTTTGCAGCGTTTGCCCCATAATCGAACCACACAGTGAGAAGTTTAGTGAGAGATTCGTAAATGTGAGAAGTTCCATAACACAACGATCGTCCATAGTGGTACATGATGTAGTACAAGTGACTGAAAACAAACAAATTGGCAATATGCAGGATATACTGTGGTTCGCAACACACATTTTAAGTACAACAAAAACAGCAAAAAACTATTGTAATGAAACAATATTGTTGACCAAAAAGCTGGGCAGTGTGGTTTGTTGGTTTCACCCCCCAATTGTTTACTCTGTTTTTAGACGATGCTCTTCTTTACTTTACCCTTGTAGATTTTTGATACTGACGATGGTACAAAAAAAGTTACTTTATAAACTCTTTGTTGACTGATTTCGATTCTAAATGTTTGCCTAATAACTTTCCGAACCAGTTTTTGCAAGCGATCGTCGATACTGGGACATATCATTTGCACATCGTTATAGTAGTGTTGAACTATTACATAGTAGTCCAACTACTCACTGGGCTTTTCCTGATGCTCTGTTTTCCCCGAGCAAGGCAGTCATTAGTTTGTCGTAGTACTTTGCACAATAAAAATGTGAATCTTCCCAGTCGCCCATAAAAGATACAACCTACAATACATAAGGATCAAAAATAAAATTTCAAACTTTATAATGAACATGCTGTGTCAAATACAAACAGAAATTCTACTCGGTTGGTTATACAGAACAGAATACTGTCTTATTTAAATTTTGCACCACCATTTGCCAAGACTTGCCTCCTTGTATTGCTTTAACACAGTGTTGCTGTCAAAGCTGGATGATTCCTCCATAAGTTTTGCGACAAGTAACATTGCTTTCGCCCGAGTCGTCCGTTCCTCGTCGCTGGAAGTCGCACTTGCAAAATGTTCGCTCACTCCTCGCTGCAGCGAGAGCAGGGCCTGGTGGCTTTCGCCCTAAAATATCGACGCACACCTTAAAGCTTACAAGACAATCAAGTTTGAAGCATCTAAGGCAGTGGTTCCCAACCAGGGAAATATTTCTCACAAGGGTGAAATTTTGAAACTTTGGAGGAGGAATTTACTTTAATTTGTACACATAGTTAATAAATAGACAGTCTAGCTCTAGGAATAAAACCTGTAAGGATGATAAAAGACCAAATTTTAAATGATTTTTGTATAGTTAAGCATCTCTTATGTAGTCTCTTTTTTTTTAAGAGAGAAAATTCTTCGATAACGGGTAGAAGTCGCGCATTGAGATCATTGAGAGATTTTCATTGAGACATTGAGAGATTGAGAATTGCTAAGCAAAAAATAATAATAATAAAAAAATAAGTTAAAAAAAAAAGATTTTGGGGATACATTGTCAAGCAAAGTCTTTTTGTTTTATCATCGCTCTACATCTGCTTTAAAAAAGCGCTTCTTTTTTTGCATCATATGTGTACCTTTTGCCAGAGCCATTTAGCGTGTTCAATGCAGTATTGTGGCAGTGCGAATTGTTGTGCTGACAGCAGGGCACTGTAAGCTGTTTGTAGATGACCAGATTTTCGGGATAATTTCGCGCTTTGCAGCCACAATTTTCCAAGATGGCGTTTGGCGTCGGTCTGTTCGTCACTGCTGAAGTTAGAAAAAAAACATTTTGTTGCCAAGTTTACTAACAAAATACACAGACAAGACTTACGAATTTAAGGAGAAGTGAATAAACGATTGCGTAAAGTCATGGGTCTAATACATCAAGTCAAAGAAGTGTGTTACAGGAAATTAGCGTGATTAGTATGACATGAGGAATGGAAACAACAGAAACAATGTTGTCACTTACATATCTTCCGTTAAAAGCGGTAAGAGAACTCGCTGCAGTGACAACATTGGTTCTCGTGCTCGAAATGATGGTTGGACCATTCGCAGACGCAGTTGCCACAACGACATGACATCATCAATCGTGTTTGTGTCATTCTGTGATTGGTGGGAAACGGCACGTTCTAAGTCAGAGAGGGTGTGAAGGCGAAGAATCGAGTCGTAACTAAACAATAAAAAATAATTTCAATTTTTTGACGTTACCTGCTCCAGATGTAACATATGTTCAAAATGAACAAAAATAATTTTCGGATCAGGCCTAGATCCAGATTAACCGATGTCGATTAGTTCGAGCTTGATAACATTTGTATTTGTATCTCAAGTTATGTCCGAATTAAACGAAGATCCGGATTACCCGAATCCAAACATTTTTGAACTCACCCTCTTTGGTAAGAACAGCTTTCCATACTGGCCGCCGACAATGCTTCGGTTTGACTCAAATACAAATTCTAAACAAACGCATTCGTCAAGTAAATGAAGGTTATCAATTTGGCGATAAAACAGCTTACGTCGAGCAGTTGTTGACAGTTTCCCCACTGTTTGCTTTTAATAGCAAGCAGAGTTCGTCCTACGGCAACGCTCCAATCGGTATGCGTCGTCATGGTAACCGCCTCCGTTTTCTCTTCAAGAAGATCCCATTGTCCTAGTCTCCAACAAGCCTCGATGTGTAAAGGTTTCAGTTCGGCCTTGGACAGAATACAAGTATTAAAGACAATTGTTGGTGAAAACTAGGTATGCACTAAACCCGCCTCAAAAGGTTAAGACCGAACCCACAATTTGGCCTTATTTTCAACTGAACCTGGTGTTGTTAAAGCATGTAAAGCCTTTAATGACACTTCAAAACAATTCTTACGATACACAAGCTGAACAAAACATCTAATATTTTGCAGACAACGTGCCTCGTGATTCCTATACCACAATTATTTATTTTACGAAGTTTCAAACTGGCGTATTGAAAGCTTAGGCTTTAATTTCATACACTCAAAAAGTTCGGTTTCAGCCAAAACTTTTGAAAAAATTCGGCCAAAAACCGAAACATCAGCAAAACGACATATTCGACCCAAATGTTTCAGCCAACCAAAACTTCTGTGCATCATTGGAGAAAAACATTAAGTATGACAGAACAAAAATGTATCAAACGCAGTGGTTATATTACTGATGTCTGAAAAAAACCTAACAGTAGATACACATCAAAATCAATTTTATATGTTTTCGTTTACCTCCCAGTCTTGATGAGCATTGAGCATTCCAACGATGACACTTAAAGCTGTAGTTGACTGACCGAGATCGATTAGACATTTCACGAAACCCTTGTGATGAGTCAAGTCGTCAGGTTTGCTGCTGATAATGCGCTCGTAGCATGCAACCGCATCCTACAAAATAAAATTAATTCCATAACATATTAATACAAACAATGGATATGAGAAATTTATATACCTGAAGGGCGCCAGTACTTTGCAGCAGTTTAAGTTGTGTTTCAGGGGTCGGTTCTACCCCCCTGACCGCTACCAACCCAGCTACCCCGTCCGTTTCATCCATTTCCACAAACATTCGTTGGAGGAAAGATGCGGCCTCAGAGTCACATTTTCCATCACAAGATTGTCTGTTTAAATACAAACCGAACTCCACTAACCATTTAACGGGTATACAATACCACAATACTTAAAGTATAAGGGTGATTATAGTTGAATCCCGATGTCGCATAAAAAGCTGTTGCTTCCAGGCGTAATGTACAAACTAATGTTGCATTTCCAGCAGTTTTATCATAAACACTGGTAGACGAGCAATACTCGTTTATACCGCTGTCGTATGTGTAACGGCATTGGAAACAGACCCCAAAAAAGTGTCAAAACGATTTATTCGTGCTTCCTGTCTTTTTACCTGAGGTAGGTTTCAAAATGCAGGAGAGCTCTGGAATGGGCTCGACAGCGGAGTGAAGCGAGAGCCAAGCTCTTTTGCGGGACACGCGCCAGAAAGTTCTTTGCTATCTCTTGTTCTCTACACCACAAAACAGCATTGTTAATCATGGCCATAAACACGCAGGTCCACACACACAAACCTCGCATGACAAGTTTTCGCCAAACTTCCACCACTAGTTGGCGCTGGTTGCCGCTGCCATTGGGTCACGTGATCCAGGACGGTGAACACAGACTGTGCGCTCAGCTGGGACAAAGGAGAGCCACGTAACGCTGGTAGCTGAAATATAAAGGTAATCAGGTTGAAACCAAGTATAGGCATTACAGCCATATTTTAAGCTAAGGTACTTTATTGCTTGAATTCCCTTGCATAGATGGAGTAGAAGCTGTAGATGTCGATTCTCTTGTATCTTTCATCTGTTCTGTGCTGTCTAGCACCGCCATAACCTAAAAGCACAGAAGTATTAAACGCCTCATTCTCAAAAACCCTCTTAAAAAATAATAGTTGACCTCCTCGATAATGAAATTTGTGTGGTCGCAATTCTTTCTCAGGACTTCCATTACTAGGTGGGGAAGAAGGAATAGAGCCACGTTGATGTCGTTCCGCACCACTGCCGCGCAGGCTTGTGCCACACGACCCACCTTGGACGAATCTTCAGGACCAGTCGTAGCCTGAAACACAGTTGCTGATTTATGAACTTGGTCCCACCAATAGAGCCTCTAGCAACTATATATGTGACAAGTCAAAGTAGTGGTTCTCAAACAATGCGCAATGGTGATACAACAAGTACGCACCAAAGATAACCAAAAGGTTAATTTATACAATATGATCCAACTTTGTTGCTATCCTATTACTATTCGCATCAACGGTCCGAAGTTTTGAATATTTCACATACAAAAAAGGATCACTGGTATAAAGGTTGTTTTACCATCTGCATGAGCACAGCACACATTGTTCCAATCCACTCTTGAAATCCCATATTTTGCTTACGATGTAAAATAGGCTTCTTCAGAGAGGAAAGATTGATCTCCGAGAGCTTTAACATGTACCTAATAGAAGCAAGTAGCTTTGTCAATGCAAACTTGTACCGCACGCCTGAAAAACGAAAATACATGATTGTTGGGATGGTATCTTACCTTGAAGACAAATGGGGCTCCAACACGGCTTGAACAGTTTCCGGGAATCTTCTCCATAGTTGGCGACCTGAAAGCCATATTATAAAATAAATGTAAATGGCAGCAATCTCTTAGCTTACCTTTCGAGTCCTTGCTTCCGTCATGGCAGTCGTAGACCTTCAGCAACTCCTGTACTGCGAAAGCCGATATATCCTGATGCTTTGGTTTAGCGGCAAGAAAGGCCTGAACTACAGACGTTAGAAGGTCGTACGCAAAATCTTGGTCGTCAAATAAAAAGTGGTTGCAGCTGGACGACTGGCCCTTCGACTCTGTAGTCAAGGACAGTCTGGATACAGAAGAAATAACAACTTGTCAGAGTTTGTCTTACTTTGGTTACCAATCAGTTGCTTAGCCATTGCGAACCAATTTTTATTTGTGGTTTATGCCCAGTTGTGGCATCGAACAGAATTGGTCGGGCTATGGCATTTTTGCCTGTTACTCCCCACAAACTGGAGTGCCGTTAGATAGCTATACTAGCCAATACACCCTATCTCTTTTGTCAATAGCTGAGCTGATGATACCTAATAACTCATTTATTGGCTAGATTTTTGTTGTTAGAGTTTACCTTTTTAGCTTTAAGACTACAAGTAAGGTGCACATTACTAAACTTAAAAAGGGCCAAATATAACAGACCCCCAAGAACAAACAATATTCAAACATCTCGTTGTTTTACCTGTCCGGAGCCACCGCGCCAATCTCGCCAAGATTTTTCAGCGCCAACAGTCGCACTTGTGCGTTAGAATCTCGGCAGCACGAGAGCAGGGTCGACACAAGGTGACGCACAAGATCAGACGGTCCAGACCCAACCAGATGGTGGCGCTGAACAGCTATCTGGTTTTCTTGCAACACGAGGCGTATGCGTTGTAGGGCAAAAACACGAACAGCATTGTTTTCATGCGACACTTGTTTCAAAGCCTGAAATGTACAGGTATATTAGTGACAAAAACCAAGTTTTGAAACATAACTACGATGTAATAGCAGGGGTGTTGCTTAGCAAGTCACCTGTTTCAGGTTTGCGATAAAGCTATGTTGTGGAAAAAGCTTTTTCACTGTTTCATCAATAAACTTGCGTATTTTGGTTAAAGCCTCATGGTCTGGAAGGAAATGCAACTCTTCAAAATGATTCTTGGTGCTGCTTGATTTTTCAATCACTAAATATTTGATTGTGGCAGCAACCTACAGACAACAAACTCCAATATTGGTCTATAGGTTTGACCAGACAAAAGTGACAACTAAGCTTAAGGATATATGTTCTAGCACTTCAGGGCTACAAAAATGTTACAAAAACTTTCAATGTATGTATCCAAAAATGGTAAACACATAACAATATGCACACCACACTAAAGTGTTTTTTTTTTTATCTAAAACTGAGGCTTAACAAGATAATAACATTAGCCTTCATCTTATCAACCTTTTCAGGGTGGGAATCAAGAAAAGGCAGAACCATAGCCACAACTTGACTGAGTATGCCTCCAAGGTTTGCAGGTTCCACACACCGAACTAAAGTGTCCCAAGCTCGGCAGCATACAGAAGCACCATCACTGAATAAAATACATTATGTCAGATTTTTTTCCATAACTCCTGCATAATTGCTCACCTGTCAATAAGACTGTGTTGTGCCAAACAGAGGGTGTTGACAATTTTTCCACACACTGATACTACATCATTTTTGTCCATTAGTTTCAGAAGACAGACAATGCTCTCACATATCTGAAAGGGCATACAATCTGAACTGTTTTATTTCACCAATTTTGGGTCTATTTTACCAAATTTAAAAAATGATTTCACCTTAAAAAAGTCCTAGTCTGCCAAATTACCTGTTGTTTTTCATTCAAAGACAAGCTAGACAGTCTTAGTTGACCATTAAAAAATGTTAGTACACTTAGTAGGTGGGGTTTTAAGAGTTCTGATGTAGATGTTTTTTGACCACTTGGTGATTTGATTTGATGAATCATGTGCAGTGCTGCACAAACTTGATCAACATTGGTGCTCACATGCGCCACCAAGTGCTGAACAAGGCTTCCATAATTTAACCTAAAGCAGCAAAATGAAGAGAATCAAATTTTTTGATTTATATAAAAACAATGTAAGAACTTGGTTTACAAAATCATGGAATCCTTTTTTATTCGTGTTTCCTTCTCTAGGAAAGAGAAGAGTTTATCCAAGTCAGCCTTTTTCATGACAGCATGACAAAACACAGACTTAAAGTTTTGCATAATCATGTCAGCTTTTGGCATTTCTGTGCTCTGTGCAAGCTAGAAGCAGAAAATAAAGATTAAATGCCTCATAATATGATGACACATATAGTTGGAAATTTAATATGCAATTTAATACAGACATATCACTAAAACCAATATAATTACCACTGTGAGGATTTCCTCTTTGGCTTCTGGATCAACATTGCATGAAGTTATTATAACTGGCGACAACAAGAAGGAAAGGTTGTTATCAACAAAATTTTTCAATCTCATGTCAAACAACTGCGCAAAGTCCTCCAAAATGTCAAAGGTTGAACGACTTTTAATCCTTGAGTAAACCATTGTTTCAATAATTTGCTGGCAGATAAACTTCCTGCAAAAGAAATGCAAATGTAAAGTAGGTTTGTATGTGCACTAATACTGCTTGGTTGATGCTTACCTGTGCATAAACAAAACATTTGTCTCCATTTTAGCAAGCCTTTCAATTTCAACATGTGCAGTTGAGCTTGCCTTGGCTGAGTTATTGCAACTAAGTTGACACAAGTGAAGTAAGGATGACAAGAAAATAGGTTGCGAACTTGAATTTGCATATTTGGCAACAACGCAGCCACATAACCTTGCCATGTTGCACTGCATTTTTACACACTTCTCAGACATAGCAGACCTAAAAAAATATTTTTCTCATTTAATCTAATACATCTAAATAAAGACGTGCTTCCTACCCAAAAAAACTTTTCAGATGTTCAGCTATCTTTTCTGTCCATTCACAGTCATCTGGGTCCAGAAAAAGGAGTAACAAATCAGGGTCCACATCAGCAGCGTTTTCCACACAGAGAAACCATCTTTTAAGCAAACTCAATGTTACAGCATTGTTCTGCTGCTTTTCTCGCTTGTTTAGCAGTACTGGAAGGTTTGAGATTAGATTTTTGTTGATCAAGTCTATTTCATCCAACTGTGTCCCATGTTTATTAATAAATGAATTGATAAACTTCTCAATGCAACCAAACAACTTCATACTCTGAGTATTAAGGCCATTGACAGAATGACTTTCAGATGTGATATGCAGGCACAAAAACTCACCACACTGCAATTCAGCTACAGTATTTTGTTTGGGTCTAATCCTTTCATTAGATACTTGCACACAGTAACCACCATGCAGTACTGTTGCCAATGGTGCGATAAGCTTTGATAGTGCAACAATAATTTGTGTGTTACAACTCATCACATTAAGAGCCTTAATAAAAGTACCCAGGTTATTGACCACTGGGTAATGTGTGGATAAACCAGTACAGAAGTAAGAAAGATTGCTTAGAGATTCTGAACAAACAGATACATCAGTGTTGTTTAATCCCCATTTCATCAAAATGAAACACCTCCAAGAGAATGACAAACTTGAGTTAAACATACATATGCCTCTCAGACATTTAAACACAGTTCCATGACTATTGTTTGGAGAATTCAAAGACAATCCATTATCTCTTAAAACCTGGCACAGTGATATTGTGGATGACCTAGTGAGTCCTGTGGGAAGTTTCAAATCCAATAGATCATGATCTTCTGCCCAGAGCACAGAGAATATACAAAGACAGTACTCTGGTATACTTTGCATGTCTTTGGTTGAAACAGGGCATGTCATCCAGCACAAAAAGAGCAAAGCCAAGTCAATTAGTACTTCATATACTTCAACAAAGAGCTTACTGCTCCTTACTTTGGCTTTACCATCATAGACTACTGCAAAAAACAATTCAGTGAGTTTTTGAAACACCGCTGGAAATTTCATGCTGTGGACTATTTGTGATATGTTGTCATTTTGAGCTTTACTGTGCATAGTTGAGTACTGGGCATATGAGCAAAGAAATCCTTGAAAAGCTGCATGGAGTTGTGCTGACAACTTGGATAGTTTAATCAAATTTATATCAAGACTTTTAGACCGCCATTCTTTGCTGTAGTTAACACATTGAGTCAGTAGGCCTTGGCATCCTGAACTAAAAGAAGTCAAAAAATCAGTATCTGATGAGCTTGCTGATACAGTCTTTGGTTGATGATGTCGTTTCAGTGATAAGGATGGTGCAGGTTCAGTGTCCATATCTTCAACATCAGGAACCGACTTGGCTTGAAGCATTGTCATAATAAGGCAATTGACAATACAATAGTGATGCTTTCTTTTGATTTCATTTTTTGTGAATGAACTGAGATCTTGTCTTAAAACCCAGCAGGAAATTGTATCACAATATTTTAGAGCAAGCGAAGGTACCACATTTGAAGAAGAAGCTAAGTGGTTACAGACATAAGCAAGAACAAACTCAACTAAGGAAAATACAGTTTCAGCATTATTGATAGTAATGCAGGTTTGGGAATCAGATAAAGAGAGTGAAAGATATCGGCATAGGGTTGAAATTTGCCTCAATGTAAACTTGTGTTCATTTGTGCTAGCAGCATCAAATGTTGAGCAGAAAAATCGGTTTACTGCTGTGTTATAGTTGTCGATTTCATCATCTTGAAACCCAGCATCCTTGAACAATTCACATGGTAAACCAATCCGGACATGGTCAAACAAAGAAGCAATTATAGGAATAAAGTTTTGGTACTCCTGTAGATAAAAGTAGTTTGACAATAGACCAATTGAGTTTTGTAAAATATGTTGGAATGTAGTTACTTACCTCACAAACAATAATTTCTTGCTGAATCATGTGCGAAATAAGATCTACAGTGTGTGATTTTAGCGGCAAAAGACCATATTCAAGTTGATGCAGAAATGCAGCGGTCAGTTTACAAAGCTTGTCTGGTAAAAACTGGGAGATATCATACATCAAAGACTGAAAGATACAAGAGATTAAAAAAATGTACAAAAATCATTATCTACTCTGTTTGAATATCACTTCAAGCAGAAATAAAGTACAAACTTACCTGTACAAGTTTTGTTGCAGCTAACTCTAACATCTCAAGTGATTCATATGTGGAGACCACCAAAGTTGCCACATTGCTCTTATTTGCACCTACATTGAAACTGTGCAGAGTAACTGACTCAATTAACTCCAGATCCTCATCAGCATCAAAGTTTTTCATTTGAATTTCACCAAGTTCTATGATGCACATTGTTTCATCAGAAAATAAAATAAAAATAATATTTTGTGTCTTACCAATTACAAGACTTGCAAAGTTGGAAAGCATCAGTTGATATAATGAGATGTTTTTGATTTTGATCAACTGAAGCAGTATTGAAAAAAGATTTTCAACCTCTCCATGAATCACAGACACATTTGCAGAAGCAAGTAATGTAATCAATGTGATGGTTAAGTGGAATATAAAATCTAAAAGTAAATCACTATTATTCGCCACATAAAAAAGTAAAACTATCAGTGTTTACCAGTATACTCCTTTAGTCTGGTTTTCTTCATTTGATCACTGAGAAAATTGCACTCAGCGGTTGATGGAACAAACACAGGATGGGGAAAATGGCTGATCAAATGGTTTATGAAGCTAATCACCATTTGAGTCTAAACAAAATATATTTTTAAACTGTGCATTGAGTTGATATAAGTTTATTTTGCTTGGTTGAAGAAAACAAAGCGACACAGCACCACAAACAATCACCAGGGCGGAAATAGCTCTGCAGCTGTTATAGAGTGCAAAAAGTGTACGACACAATTGGTAAATGAGAGATAAACATGCTACAGCTGTGTTCAACATACCATTTAAAAACAACAAAAAATGAAACAGACCTGAGATGAATGCTGCTTCACCTTTAGTAGCTCATTTGCAATCTTTTTTGTATCTGTCAAATGCTCTTTAACAATTTGCAGTAAGTTTCTGCGAATTTTGGTTACTTTTTCGTGAAGTTGATGATTTGGTAAGCTGAAAACAAGCGTTATGAGAAGTTCTTGAAAGCAACAAACATGTGTGGTCCCAAGCATAACTGCAAGGTAATTCTTACATCTTCACAGCGTTAACATGTACAGACGTAAATAAACAGTTAAAGCAAAACCCACCTCAAAATATTTTCGTAATCGTTTACAATGCTGTTTAATATTTCTCCTGTGGAATCCATTGCAAGGATTATGTTGTATCAACAAGCCTCACAAAAGAGTCAAATTGTGTACAATATTCTTAAATTAGACTTAGCCATCTACAAAAGAGCATCATACATGATAATAACAAAGCCTTACAATATTGACAAAATTACTTCAAAACAAATAAAAATCCCGCGGTACTAGGGGAATTACCCGCCGTTTGGGTACCCTACCTGCCATGTAAATGTTTTTTGGCAGTTTATTTTTTTTACCTTCGAATGCTGTTCTCGAAATTTAAATATTCCTACCGTAGTATTTTTATGTAATAAATAATAAGAAAGAGGAACTTTATGAAACGGTAAGTCAATGCAAGACATTACAGAAAAAAATATCCAGGTCGTTTTGTATGCCAAATGACCCATTTCGGTTTGAATTCGTTACTTAATATTTCAAATTAATTCCTTCAAAGTTGTATTGCCGTGTTATAAACCGGTAGGAAAAATTATTTAAATGGTTTCTTTGTGTTTACTACTTTTTCTCCCCACACCTATTCATTTGCGTCACTTCCGCTTGTGCAATGACGCTAGCCCAATGGGTCACGTGATGTCTGGTAACACGCGTTATTGGACAAAGAATCCGCCATTACTGGACGGTTGCGTAACGAAGCAGTTTGCTCTAGCTGAGCGGTTTGGTGTTTCAATAGTTTTGTTTCATTTTATGCCACGATCTGGTTGGAACCTGGAACAATATCTGTCTCTCGTTGAAAATCGAGAACATGGTGATGTCAGTTTGGTCACAGGTCTTTGTTGAAAGACGATCTGTGCTACATGAACATCGTTCCAGGTTTTTGACAGCGAAGCTTATCAACCAACAAACTGTGGAAAGGGCGTTGGCTGGTGGGCTTCCTCAAGGATCAGATCTGGATAACGTAAAATAGTCATCTTTCATCTGAAGGACCTGGGACAACGCCACCGGGTCACACAGATGGAGGACTTATGCCATAAAACCTGAAAACTGTAAGTCGTGTTACTTTCTAGCATTTTTGGGAAGTTTTCAGGTGTTAATGAAGAATAACTTAATTTTCTGTTGATAAATAAGTTACAGGAAAAAACACTATTTAAAGTAAAAGTTTTTAAGAGTTAAATATTATAAACATTCAATATATTATTTCATTCATTACAGTTTTGGGACTAAACAAGCTTGCCCAATATCCCACTTTCTATTTTATAAGTTTTATTGCTAATTAACAACAATGCCTGGTTATGGAAGAGACCGTGGTGATGACAGAGGCTACAGCAGAGGTGGTGGGTACCGTGACAGTGGTGGTTATGGCAGAGGCAGCTATGGTGGAAGCTCGTATGGCGGTGGCCGCGGAGGTGGTGGTCGATTTGGATCTGACAAAGGAGGTTCAAAATATGATAGCCCTGGGGGATCATTAAAAGCACCTAGATGGGAAAATGAGAAGCTTACACCATTCCAAAAAGATTTTTATCAGGAACATCGAGAAGTTTTAAATCGCCCACCACATATTGTTCAACAGTACTATGCTGAAAAAGGAGTGACAATGCATGGCAATAATTTAAAGAACCCTGTTCTAGCGTTCCAAGAGCCTGGCTTTCCTGACTACATACAAAATCGCCTTTTGGCCAGTGGTTTCAAGGAGCCAACTACAATTCAGGCTATTGGGTGGCCTCATGCTTTGTCGGGACAAGATATTGTTGGGATCGCACAGACCGGTTCAGGCAAAACCCTTGCATTTATTTTACCTGCCCTCATTCATATTAATGCACAGCCCTATTTGGAAAGAGGGGATGGTCCAATAGCACTTGTGCTTTGTCCCACTCGTGAATTAGCACAGCAGGTACAAGCCGTTGCCAATGAATTTGGAAACCTATGTCACATAAGAAACACTTGTGTGTATGGTGGAGCATCAAAAGGCCCCCAACTCCGTGATTTAGAAAGAGGCTGTGAAATTGTTATTGCAACCCCTGGAAGACTGATTGATTTTCTTGAAGCCAGAAAAATGAATCTAAAACGATGCACATATCTGGTTCTTGATGAAGCTGATAGAATGCTTGATATGGGTTTCGAACCACAAATTCGCAAAATCATCAATCAAATTAGGCCAGACAGGCAAACACTTATGTGGAGTGCAACCTGGCCTAAAGAAGTTCGCAAGCTTGCAGAAGACTTCCTTACCAACAATGTTCATGTGCAAGTGGGTTCACTTCAGATTTCTGCCAATCACAACATCCTGCAAATCATTGATGTCTGCACAGAGGATGAAAAGGGTGAAAAACTGATGCGTTTAATGGAGGAAATAATGGGTGAAGATGCCAACAAAACCATTATTTTCACTGAAACCAAAAGAAAGTGTGATCAGCTGACCAGAAATATGAGACGTGATGGGTGGCCTGCCATGTGCATTCATGGAGACAAATCACAACCAGAGCGTGATTGGGTTTTGAATGAATTCCGTACAGGCAAATCACCAATTCTAGTTGCCACTGATGTTGCTTCCCGTGGTTTGGATGTCAGTGATGTAAAATTTGTCATCAACTATGATTTTCCAAACCAGGTCGAGGACTATGTTCATCGCATTGGTCGAACAGCCCGTGCAGAACAGACTGGAACGGCTTACACCTTTTTTACTGAAGGAAACATGAAGCAAGCAAGGGATTTGATTGAGATTTTGAGAGAAGCCAAGCAACACATCAATCCAAGACTGATAGAAATGTCCCAAATGAGAAGTTTTGGAAAGAAGAGTTATGGTGGTTACAAAGGCAATGGTTATGGCGGATCTAGAGGTGGCCGTGGAGGTGGGTCATTCAATAGAAATAACTCCTATGGTGGAGGCGCAAAAGCGGGTTATGGACAATCCAATGGTTTTGGTAACCAATCAAGTCAATATGGAGGAGGAATGAATGGAGGACAGCAATATATGATGATGCCAGGGGGCCCAGTTAGAATGTAATTGAATAAAACTTTGTGGCAATCATAGGCCAGTCATACTGGTGTACATATAATGTTTTATTGTAAATTCAAAAACAACCACTGCACGTTGAAATCTGTCATTTAGTAAAATTATTTAATGATTTTTTACATGTTCATTTGCTGTGCTTCGCTTTTTACATACGTAAGGCAACTTGCATGTAGGAGAATTGTACCCAAAGGCCAACCAGGATTTTATTTATTCCTTAGCATTTTTCTTTCTTTTACCTTGCCTGAACAGGATCATAACTTCCTGATCCAACTAAATTGACCACACAGTGTGGCAACTGTAATAAATTCCACTTGTTAATAAACAATTGTTTGGTGTATGTTATAAGATGTCAGACAGGATGTTCATAGCAGTTTTTTGGGGGGATTCAACATATTAAGTGGAACAGAAAAAAGTTGTATTTGACCGTGACAAAGCAAAACGTTTACAGCACAACATAATTTTTAACAGTTTGGTTAATGTTATGTTGTATCACTATCAGATTTGGATTGTTTCTTTTTTATAGCATCAGAAACCACGTCATCGTACTGTTGTTGCCGGTCAGGATTTTCATAGTCTAAGTCACCCGCATATCTGCAATGAAATAATTTTGTGACTATCTTGAGAAAAACATCACATATTCATACTGTAAAAACAAGTATCGCATAAAAAATTTGTAAATATGAAATACCCCATTTTAAGTTTTATACCTTAACATCTCGCTGTAGTCTTTGTAATTCATAAGATCTGAATTTACAAATAGTGGATGCTTTTTTACATAATATGAGGTAAACATAGTTGGCCCCTTAGGCATGGTGCAGTCCTTGGGTGAATACTGTATCCTGTACAGTACAAACAAGTACATTACAAAATAAGTACAAACAAAATCAAATAGCAAAACATACTTTCTGTTTGATACAACGAATGGTGATAATAATTCAACAGTGTACATATCCGTCTTGGCATTGTGATACAGCTTACTGACATATCGCTTACCAAATTGGTAAAGTCCATACGGATTTGCAACCGCAAACATAAAAACATTTGCTCCAAACACAACAACCTAAAAGTAAACAATGAGTTTAAACTGTGGTTGACTCAAAAGTATGGTCCTTACAGTTAGTGTTGAGTCTGCCAAAGTGGATAGCATATATAGTGACATGACTCCCATTCCAAAACTCATGGAATAAAAAACTCCCAGTAATCCTGTTAATAAAACAGTTACAACAAAATGGATAAATCATTTTTACTTTTGACTTAGAAAATTAATGCTCACGCTGCAGCTTGAGACTATCTTTTCCGACGTATAAAAGCTTTCCGAAACGTTGATGGTCATACTGTTGTGGTGTTTTAAAAACGGTCTGTTTCGAAACAAGGGTTGGAGACTTCCAAGTCAAAATATTATTTTTGTATTGTGCTCTGCCGTTTATAGGAACAAACTTAGCAAGCGTTGTGTTGGTACTTGCAGCTAGGAACAGACCAAAGCGATTGATAGACCCGCAATTTGCATTTCTGAAGACAATTCCTCTTGAAAACATTATTTGTTTCAATGCACAGCGAAGCAGACTGATTGTGAATACAACAAATACAGGAAAACTGGATGTTTCTGAAAAGGAACTACGGAAATGCGGTAAAAGGTTGAGAAATGAGACTACAAAGAGTACATTTTCGACATAATTAAACGTTTGACTAGGAAGCTTTAACTGGAATCAGATATAATCAAACCACATATGCTCCTACACCTGTGTTTCTGCTGTCTTTTGGTTGGCCCTTTAGTTTAGTTGACTCTATTCTTTCCGTCTAATATGCGTCGGTTTCCTATTTTCCGACAAGAGTCACCGAACCGTGACATATGTGTTTACAGTGAATGCACGTGCGTATTTTTTGCCGCATTGTCTTGTTTGGTTAAGAATCAGGTACCGGAATACTTCACAAACAGTAAATATGAAGGTGAAAGTTTTGTCCAGAAACCCTGATGACTATGTACGTGAAACAAAGAGGGACATTCACAGAGGTATTTGTGTTTAATAAGTCAATGTCATTTCTTAGAATTATAATTCATGAAAATTGGTCCCATGCTTTGCGTTAGTGCCGTCTTTACAACTTTTGTATTAACAGAGTAAACTCTTTGTAAACAAGATGCATAATTATAGTACGCCAGGTCTATTGCATGAGAGTGTCATGATCGCTTGTCGGCATGAACACTCAATGGCTGATGCCTGTTATGAATACATGTACATCAAGATGCATAATATTTTTTTCAGTTTTTAGAAATTACGATCCAGCCCTTCATCCATTTGAAGCACCAAGAGAATATACTCGTGCCTTGAATGCAGTCAAACTAGACAGAGTTTTTGCGAAACCATTTATTGCATCCTTAGATGGTCACAGAGATGGAGTATGTTGTATGTGCAAATCAAAACAAAAGCTAAATTCTTTATTTTCTGGATCATGTGATGGCGAGGTATATCTCATAGCTTTTGTTGTAGTAATGATGTTCTATTATACTTTTCTTTTATGGTATGTCTCAGAGCTATTGTTTTAGTACTGTCGTTCTATTATGAATATTTAAACTTAAGCATGTAAACTTGTGTGAAAAAGTCAAAATCTTGACCCTGTGAAAAAAGCAGTGTTTACATTGCTTTAAACTAGAGTTCCTTCTCGAGAAATTCTCGTCGAGAAATCTCTAAAAAATTGGGTCTCGATTTTCGAGAAATAACTAAAAAATTCTCGAGAAAAATTATGTCACATACCTTAAACAAAAAGTAAATGTGACACCTCTTATTATGTGTATTTTTTGTTTCAACTCGCCCCAAGAGCGCACTGGACACATTACTTTCTTATTTTGCTCCCGAAACAGCAATCTTTAACGTGCATTGCCACTAAACTTTCACCTTTCCCAGGCAGTAGTTGCGCTTGGTTGCTTTAGATCTATACAGTCGGTTTGTTTTTTACTGGTTTGCCAGCGAATTACTACTCACGATCGCTACTGGGAAGCGAATTCAATTGGAATTTTTTTGTTTGTTTTTGTTAGAAAATCGGCCTAAATAAATATTTCGAGATTCTCGAGAATCTCGAATTTTTATTGTTTCTCGAGAAATGAAAAAGTTGAGAAATAGAGGAACCCTACTTTATCAATGCTTTGTATTTAGTTGAGGCAATGGAATTTAACCAATCGCCACTGTATCCGAGCTGTACAAGCCCACACAGGATTTGTGAGAGGTCTTAGTTGTTCACATGATGGCAGGGTTGTTGTGTCAGTGGGTGATGACAAAACAATTAAATATTGGACAACTGATGCTTTAAGTGAAGATAGAGACAAACCAATCAACACTATTGTTGCAAAGGTTTGTTAGTTTACCAGATGCAAAGTACGCAATTTTAGTTTGTAAAAATGTGCCCATTTTTTGCTTATTGACATTTTTCAATGTTTAATTAAAACATTTGACCGATAAGAGATTTTTTCTTCTTAAAATATTACAAGAGTGTACAATTTTTTTATTCTGCAATAATCCCCGAAGGGGACGCATCTTGATTTCACTCTCTTTTTTTTTCCAGTGAAGTCCATGTACTTTGTTTCTTTGCCAATATCAAGTTATATTTCAAAAAAGTATTTTTTATGATTGTCTGTTGTGTTACTTAGTCCCTTTACACTGGTGTTGATCACCACTGGAGTGAAGCAACATTTGCCACCTGTGGACAGACAGTGGATATATGGAATGATGAAAGATCAGAACCTGTTCGCAGTTACAGATGGGGCACAGACTCTGTAAACAGTGTCAGATTTAACCCTGTAGAAGCAAACCTATGCATTAGCACTATTTCTGACAGGTATATGATGTATGGCTAAAAGACTGCCTTTTTGCACAAAATTATATTCATATGTTATGCATTATGGACTATCAAGCGATTTTTTTTTCACTTTTAAGGAGTATAGTGCTGTACGATATAAGAGCAGCTGTTCCCCTAAACAAAGTGGTATTAAAAATGAAAAGTAATGTTGTTGCGTGGAATCCAATGGAGGCATTTGTTTTCACTGCTGCAAATGAAGACCACAAGTAAGTTAAAACTTGAATACCCATTTACTGTACAACACTTTTTCTGTGGTCAATATAACAATGTTCTGTGCAGTTTGTACACGTTTGACATGCGGAATCTTAACTTTGCAATGAATGTTCACACCGATCATGCTGATGCAGTGCTTGATGTAGATTATGCTCCCACTGGAAAGGAATTTGTTTCTGGGAGTTATGACAGGTTAAAATTGCTACTAAGTCAATTAAAAAAATTGTCTTTAAGAAATCTTGCATGATCATTCTTTAAGGTCAATCCGAATATTCCCTAGCAACAGAAGTAGAAGTCGTGATGTGTACCACACAAAGAGAATGCAAAGAGTATTTTGTGTAAAGTGGTCTTCCGATAATAGGTGCAGTTGATCGATCTAGTTTGACAATTGTCCCGATTGTTTTTTGACTAAATGTTTTGACTTTTGTTTGTTCAGATATCTTTTGTCAGGCTCTGATGAAACCAATGTTCGAATATGGAAGGCAAGGGCTTCAGAAAAACTGGGCACAGTAAGTACTAAGCACGCTTTAGTGCCCTACTTTATCACTGGTAAAAACAGTAACATCAGGGCACAGGAGTTTGGTTATTTTTCCATTGCAGTTAACCCCAAGAGAACAAACTGCCGCTCGTTACAACCTAAAATTGCGTGAAAAGTTTGCATACCATCCTCAAATAAAACGAATTTCAAGACACAGGTGAGCGATAACTCCCTTTAAAACCCTAAAAAAACTTTTACGATTATTATCCAGTATGTATGTGAAAGAATGTAAACTGATACGATAATCATGGAGGGAATCTTGAAGCATATAATTAATTATGGGTCCCCTTCCCTGAAAGGGGACACATATTGATTTTACTCAAATTGTTTGTTTGTTTTTTCTTTTTTTTCTTTCTTTTTTTTTCTTCCCAAAGTTTGTCCGACTCGTTTTTCCATCAAATGTTTGATGGATTTGGCTGAAATTTACACAGATGGTAGATATACTTATGTAGATGTGCATCCCACTTTGTTTTTGTTAATAACCCCAGTATTTACCCCGCTAGCCCCCTAAAATGGGTATTTTTCCCCAGAAGTTTGTCCGACTCGTTTTTCAATCAAATGTTTGATGGATTTGGATGAAATTTACACAGATGGTAGATATAGTTATAGTTATGTAGATGTGCATCCCACTTTGTTTTTGTTGATAACCCCAGTATTTACCCTGCTAGCCCCCTAAAATGGGTGTTTTTACCCAAAGTTTGTCCGACTTGTTTTTCCATCAAATGTTTGATGGATTTGGCTGAAATTTACACAGATGGTAGATATATTCATGTAGATGTGCATCCCACTTTGTTTTTGTTGATAACCCTAGTAATTACCCCGCTAGCCCCCTAAAATGGGTGCATTTTGAAACAGTGTCAGGATTGGCTGAAATTTGGATTTCCTGTATAGTATGCCATTTATAGGTGTCGATTGTTGTGTTCAACCCTGTAGTCCTAACATTTACCCCACAAGCCCCTAAAGTGTAAAACGTATTTGTATGTTACTGGGCACCACAAACGAAAGATTTCTTTGGCGCAATAGTGTTACAAGGGCAACCAGTTGTATAGGACATACTTCAAAACAATATCTGGGGTGAATCTAATTTTATAGTTTGTATTCTACATAGTATTATTATTTAAGCCCGGTGCCGATCACTGTGTTTTACCTTACAACACCCGACTTTCTCATGGTTATCTCTTGAATTGCATTATTTTCAACTTTGCATGTGTGGGGACCCATGAGTTTTTGCCTGCAGAAACGACTAAGGTTATAAATGACGATGGCTAATATGTGACCCAATACAAAATAAGCATAGGAAATATATTAATGTTTTAAAATAGGTTATAGTGTAAATGCAACAACAAAATGTGCTAAGCCACCCTTCTAGTTTAATTGTACCTTAACTTCATAACCAGTAAATTTCAGTCTGACTGTATAAAACGTATGTTTTTTTACTTGAAAGATCGTTCCAAATGATCATGTAAAAATTCCATAGCACTCTTGCTCATAGCTCAGTAATGACAAGTTTGTGCCTAACTCTTTGTGTGGGTTCCGAACGTTATGCAGCAGTCAATGTCTACGATTGCCAGTGCACACAGTTTTAATGGTTCGCGCAATAAAACTCTACTGGTATTCGTTTTAGACACGTTCCGAAGTCAATATACAACACGTTGAAGGAAAAACGTACGATGAAAGAAGCACAAAGGAAGAAGTAAGTACATCGAATTGTAGTTTATGTAAAGTCCAAATTTCTCACCATTGAAATTTGGTGACCGCTGAAATACAAGTTGTATTGTATAATAATGCAGCGCAAATAAATGGATTTAAAAATTATAACCATATTCTGTAATTCGACCCAATTTTATTTGCTTCGATCTTCTGCGGCCGTATACTGGCGTAGTTAACAAATAGATAAAAAAAATATTTTCTCGTTCATTTCAGGACTCAGAATCTGCGAACACATAGCAAACCTGGCGCTGTGCCTCACGTTGCTGAACGAGCAAAGCACATTGTTTCCAACACAGATGCTAACGAAGCAAATGAATAAAATCTTGCACTGCGTTACCTTTTGTTTCCGCTGTTCGGGCAACAAGCTACACCTGGTTGGGAATTTTTTTTGATTCGGCCACATGAGAAGCAGAAAATGGAGGGTCGGGTCAAAAGGCTTAACTTTGCGTCATATTAATAGCATTTATTTTCAAAAACAATCACTGAAACGCATTCTTTTAAGAGATGGCAAGAGTTTTCGTTAAGACTATCTATGAAAACAGGGCATTTATTTACAAAACTTTTATTTGATCTTATTTGCTTGATTTTTGCGTGCACAATCGCCTTAAGCCTCCGACGCATGTATATAAATAAAGCCCGCGCAAAAAAAGCAATTAGTGAGCAGTGACATCAACCCGCAACTGAATGTCATAACTCATAACCAGCACAATTGGCGGGAAAATCACCACATTGGTAACACTGTGCTATAGTTCAACTGTATGGCGCAATAATCTACGAACACCAGCTCTGTTTTCATCATAATGCGTATGAAATGTAATACATGAGTTGCCTCATCTTTTGTGCCATAGCCGCTTATCTTTTTGCGTTGCTTGTTTAAGGGCAAAATCCCTGCTTGTTTAAGGTAAAAGCTTGAGTCCATGCATCATGTATGTAATCATTTTTTTCGGTTATACCCAATTAGGTTACGGAATGGACAGAACCAAACAAAGGGTCGTTTGTGGTCCGCGGCCTGTACAAAGATACTGCATATTTACTATATTGGAGAATCTGTATCCTGCCGTCACAAATTGCTTGTTAAATTGGTATATTTAAGACTAACCTGTCAAATCGCATATATTGCAACTCCGCTATGCTATTTTACTGAAAACAGAAAAATGTATTAGTTGATGGTGATTTAACACTGATTTTTTTCTCCCTTGTATAATAACAAACTGTAGAAAACTGAGTGAATTGGTTAAATGTATTGTGGCAAAACAAATACGTCGAAGATGCAAAATCGATCGATCAACTGATTGCCAATCAATGCGTCTAATTATTATTGGTTGGCCAAAACCAAGAATAATAAACAAGCAGTATAAGTGTAGGTGCAAAAATTGCCATCAGGTAGCAAATTGAAGTAAGAATTCGAATGCTAGAAACAAAACACAATGATTTAGCTGAAAGCAATCACGTTTTACTCACAGTCAATTATTTGCCAAAGTAAAACACAATTTTGCCTTTAATGCGTCAAGGGTACAGCATAATTTATAAAAAAAAACTACTGTTTTGCTGCAATATATCGCAGTTATTATCTGAATGTTAATCGTACCTGGTTTAATTATGCGTAAATTGTCTCTATGAATGTTTTACAATGACCGAAAAACGTTTGGTACGACACTGCGACTTACCTTATCCGAGTTTTTGACAACTTCTTTGGCTTTCTCGCGAAGTTAAAGTTTCGCTGCATTCTCTGCATGTTTCTCAATTTATTTTTGTTCTGCATTTAATTTAAAAAAGCTTTGTAATGACCTTGTTACCAGTTCAATGAAAAAATCCATTCCTTGTGCGGGTCGATGTGACTTCCCTTTTTCGTTACCCTTACCACTCATCTCTACCATAGAATCGGGACCACAGCACGTGGCCCGCAAATAGCAACCTTTAGCAAATCATAACACATAGCAAGTTAATTTCCTTTAATAAATAAAAGCTGCAGGCTACAAGCTGTACACGATTGAATTTTATTAGGTAAAATATGTAATAATACATTTCAGCCAGGAGTTTGGATCTTTCTTTACCTTACATGTCATGAAGCGCACAGGGATTTCGCTGTGGTATATAGGGTATTCTGATTGAATTGACTTTTAGGCGCTTTGGGTCTTTACATGACTTAATCCTTCTCTGGTGGTAAAGAAGTCCTTGAGATTCCAAATGCTAAATTGAAGTGCAGTGAAGCAAAATGTAGGGTAAATGCTAAGTAACGAAAGCCTTAAGTTACACTGACGAGTTAATTCATGCCTTGTGCGAGCAGGGGCGAAAATTACGACATTGTGGGGTTTGCTTCATAAGGAGTTCTGTTTTTAGTATAAAAATCGTAAATTACACCGGTGACTGAATACAAGTGAAAATAAAACAGTGTTTCTTGAACAAAATCTTAGTCATTTGCTTTAGTTTATAATCAAAACCTTGTTTATTTTTTAGTCAATATTTTTTTTTTGCTTTTTTTTACATTTCTATCATTTTGTAATACTTACTTGTTGCTTGACTGTTTTTTTTAACATTTAAAAAATGTAATATATTTTGTAATGGGAAGCACTGCAACATTTGTAAACAGGTTCTTGAATCGAAACTTCCGGGAGTCGAACAATTACACTGTTTGCTGAGTTCTGTTGTTGGTCCTTAATTGTATTTTGTATTTAAAATTCTAAATAGTGTAAGGAATTGTAAAAATGTGGCGTTCAGCTGTTGGAAATACGACACAAGACATTACGCGGCCCAATGTGGATGCTGATGACGATGATTGGGAAACTGATGCAGATTTTGTGGTATGTTACATTACATATCTGTTAATGCAACCACCCTTACCTATCTTTCGCTGTGCTTATATTTAACAATTAACTCATAGTCGCATAAAACTTTACCAGTTTACTTTAGTAGCTGAAAACATGTACCACAAAGTGTATGCGGTTTTTTCAATACTAAAGACCTTGGCTTCTAACTGTCTATCAACATAAATTTAAGCCAAATGTTAATTTTTTTCTGTGAGTATTTTTGTGTGCTCCCGGCAAGTAATGCTTTCTAGTACGATTGTGCTGCAACACATTTAATTGTGCCCTCTACTGTTTTGTGCTTCGTACTGTTTCAACAAGGTTTTGTTTGGTGCAATTGTGTGGCTTTTGTTCATTGACCATACAAAAATACATCCAACTAAAGTTCCAAGTTCCTAGCCATCAAACATTGAAAAATGTTTAAGCCGTGCCCTGCCATTTTAAGGCAACTGTTTGAAAATAAATCTAAAATCGGAGATGTCCATTCTTTTGGCTAAAAGGCCACCTGTGATTAACAAAATGGTTTTGTACACCACTTGTCATCAGAGACAGTTGTATTTAAGTTTTTTCCACAAATTAGTGTAAAAAAATATACGGAATTGTAACACCAGAATTCCATTCGAGAAAATTTGCATCCATTGTTGTAGGTCTGTCTGGAATCGAATTACTAATTATGTCTACAATTTTATGTGTCTTTTTAAAAAATGCTATTTTGAATTTGTCTGCAAGCCATAAGTGGCATATGGTTGAATTCTGTGTGTTTTGCCCTATTTGTTTTAGATTTGATATATAATTTTGTTTAATATTCTTTAGAATGAAGTTACTGAGCAAGAACAAAGATGGGGCTCAAAAACAGTAGAAGGTTCTGGACATGTGGAACACATTAGGTTTTTTAATTTGACATTGTTTTATATGTGAATGTTAGGCATTTGATCAAAATTGCAAGAATTATAATTCTTATTAGAAATATTGTAATGACTAAATTTATTCTTTCAGTGTGGATAAACTAAGAAGTGGTGTGAAGCAAGATGATTCCGAATTTAAGAAGAAGCAACTGGATGAAGGGCCCAAAGCTTCATATGGGTAAATATATATTTGTTACATTTCCATTATTTCAAACCATTCACACATTGGCTAAATTGATACCATTTTGTAAACAGATATGGTGGAAAATTTGGAGTTCAGAAAGATAGAATGGACAAAAGTGCTTTAGATGCTTCACATAAGGAAAAACTTGCTGTCCATGCATCACAAGTTGATGCTTCCAAGGGCTTTGGTGGAAAGTATGGTGTCCAAAAAGACAGAATGGACAAGGTACAAACATTTATGTTTTGTGCTGCTTCTGAGTTGCAAGGTTTAAATTTGTCCTACTCTAAACATGCATCAACGTTTTTATAGTCTGCCAGAAGTTATGAAGATAAGGAGGCTCTTGCAAAACATCAATCACAAACTGATGCTTCCAAGGGCTTTGGTGGAAAATTTGGAGTTCAAAAAGACAGAATGGACAAGGTAAGATCATGCTGGATGTTCGCAAGCATACAAAAGTTCCTTTTTTAAATTGGCTTAATGTACTTTTAGTCTGCAAGAAGTTATGAAGACAAAGAAGCTCTTGCAAAACATGAGTCACAAACAGATGCAAGCAAAGGATTTGGTGGAAAATTTGGTGTGCAAAAGGATCGCCAGGACAAATCAGCAGTTGGTTATGAATCTCAAGATCCACTGGCTAAACATGAGTCTCAGAAAGGTTTTTGTCTGCTGTTTGATACCTGTCTTTTCATTTTAAATGGGTTGTTTTCTCAAAAAAGTTTTTTGAAGTTTTATTACTTTGTTTGGGTGAAGATTTATGACTTTGATTTTATTTATTTATAGGTTTTGAATATTTTTTAATATTTATTTGCATAATATTTAAATGCAGTCAATGCAATGAAATTACAATATGAAAAAAGGTGATTTATTTGTTTAAGGTCAGACAGTGATTCCATATATGCTTCAAAGTACTACAGGTCCTTGTTTACGTTTTGCACTTGCCACTTGTGTTGTTTGCATGTGTTGTGTGTTTTTATTTCATGGAGCATGTTTGTTTCTGTTTTGCACGCAAGATTATTCAAGTGGTTATGGCGGCAAATTTGGTGTCCAAAAAGATCGTCAGGACAAATCGGCTTATGGATGGGAAGAGCAACACAAGCTTGCAAAGCATGCTTCACAGACAGGTTGTGTGTCACCCAAAACATTTATGGCTTCATAATATGTCACTTGACTGTTCCCAACTCAGACTGTCGTTTAGGTTTCCCTTTGGTCCAATATTTAGTAAAAAAGTGTTTTTGCACTATTTTGCGCATGGTGAATTTTTATCCTATGGTTTGCATGTGGACGTTTTGATTGACACTTGTTCAGTTTTAGGCATGAATTTTGTTGTCTGATCACATTCTTATGACAAGAAATACCTCTATAGCATATTGTTCATTTTTTAGATTACTCCAAAGGTTTTGGTGGAAGTTATGGTGTCCAAACGGACCGAGTAGATAAGGTGAGCTTAAAGGTTAAGATTGACTTTCCCCAAATAGATATTTGTTGTCTCTACTTACCTTTCATTAACATGTTTTTGTCATTGTCAGGTTTTAATTTAAAATTTTGTTATGTTGATTTCTTTGAAGTGTTAGGTAGGTAACATCGACTTTGTTTGTTTTTTGTCATGACAGAGTGCTGGTACCTTCGAAGACATGTCAGCGGCTTCTACAACATATAAGAGAACAACACCAAGTAAATACCTTGCTTCGCTACATTTCAGACCTTTATTACAAGTCTTATCTCTCAACAGTAAAAACCAATGTCAAAGTTACTGATAAAATAAATATACTGAAGGGCCAGAAAAGAATTTTTTTAAGGTACCTTTTTACTAAAAATGAAAGTGAAACAAAACGTCGCAACAGCTGTGTTTTCTTAAATTCCTTTCATTTCACTTCCCTAGCAAGAATGTTACGCGTTTCATTTTGTTGCATAACGACACGACAAAGGGCAATTTTTAGTTTAAGAATGTTCCCTGATTGTTGAAAATTATAATAATAATAAAAAGGATGTAGTAATTCTTTTCTTATTATTGAAATCTCCTTTCAAGTAAAACGACCGCGACAATTCAGGGTCATTAAAATCAGATCAAGAAAATTCAGTGTGAAAAACCACTAAATCTGTCGCTATATTTTATTTGTTTTATCAAAACAAATGCATTTCGCTATAAAAAGCATCATCAGGGTCTAAAAACAAAATAAAAAGCAAAATAAAACACGGTTGCGTGTTGTTTGTATTTTTTGCTTTTATCCCGCTTTTTATTTTGTTTTTAGACACTGATGATGCTTTTTATAGTGAAATGCATTTGTTTTGATAAAACAAATAAAATATAGCGACAGATTTAGTGGTTTTTCACACTGAATTTTCTTGAATGAAAAGGATGTTACTCCCTAAAAAAAGGTTGGTGATATACCCATCCACAAATTATATGATAAAAAATTGTAGTTTTGGGTAAATGATGTTTGGATATTGGATTAACTTGTGTATTTTATTGTTAGGCAAACCTTTTTTATTCAAACAGCCAAAAAATGTTTTTTTAAAACCTAAAATCCCTATGTGTGTTTAGCTGGGGGTGCCGCTGGCAACATTCGAAACAAATTCGAGCAGATGGCAATGGCAGGAGAGGAGGAAAACCGCAAGCGAGCTGAGGAGGAAAAAGCAAGGAGGAAGGCTAGGGAAGATGCTGAAAGACGTGCAGCAGAGGAAAGCAGGACACGCCAGGAGGTAATTCAATCAGCTATGCGATGAAAAAAAATCGTCTTGACCTGTCAATGTCTACAAACCTGCTGTCTGTTTTAGGAAGCAGAATCGGCACAACAAGCAGCTGAGGAGCAGGCGAGATATGAACGTGAGGAGGCCATGAGGCAACAGGAGTTTGAAAGGGAAGAGGCAAGGAGAAAAGAAGAGTATGAGCGAGAAGAGGAGACAAGAAGGCTGGCAGCAGAGCAGGCTGCCCAAGTTCCTGAGGAGGTAAATGTTTTTAATTTTTTTTATTGAACTCTTGACCAATGTGTGGGTATTTCATAAATAAAGTTTTTCTACTTATACCGTTACTCTGTTCTCTACAAGTTTAACAATATAACATTGGTCGATTTTAAAAACTAACCATGTACTTGTAATTTCCAATATTTTTGTATGCCTGACACACTTTTTACGTCCTTCATGATCTTCAAATCATGGCTGCTAAAAAACAAAATTGTAAAACAGCAACACCAGAGCAAAATTTGTGAATGAATAAGATAAATTTTCTTAAGCTATGGCTTATGTATTTTATCTTGTTTTGTTTTAAATTGTTGTGTCTGTTTTCAGGCTTATGAACCTGAATCCCAGTATCCTGATGTGAGTGACACTTATGCTGAGGCACAAGACGTTGGTGGAGATGTGGTGGAAGACAATCCATATGAGGGTAAATAAGTAAAAAAAATGTATCCTGTGTATAAGTTATATTGTTTAGATCAGTGGTTCTTAACCTTTCATGGACCATGGCCCCTAGAAGTACATTTTGGGCCTTGTGGCCCCCTTAAAAAAAAAACAATGTAAGATCTGTGCCCCCCCCCCCCCTGCAAAAAATTTAAATTGCAAACCGTGTTGAAATTCAGTATTAATTTCTGATTTAAACAAGTAAACAACAAACTGTAATCAGGACAAACCTCAATATGGATAATGAGTGTTAGGGAATAAAGATATTCGCAGCAAAGACTCACTGATTTTAGTGGGTGTTTCTGGTAAGGCTACACCCGTTAAATGTTCTATATATGTTTGCATGAGACAAAAACTTTGATGTCCTGCAATCAGTTTCAATTTTCGGGATTTGAATTGCCACATTAATTGAAATGACTGTTTTGGCATAACAACTATATTAAAAGAAAACAGCATGCTTTGTGTTTTGAGGCCAAACAAACCAATGCTGTTCCAAAACATCAAAGTAGGATGGGAACGATTTTGTTACAGTAGTTGCTTGTTCGCTATTTAAAAAAGGAAAGATGTGATACACATGAGCAATACTCCATAATATGGTATGTAATGTTTGGCAGAATTTCACGAAGAGCCAGCCAGCCAACAGCAGCAGCAACCCCCAGCTCAAGAACAGTATGAAGAGTACCAAGAAGAAGATAATGTGTATGCTGGGGTGGATGAAGCACCTGCCGCAGATCAAGGAATGTGTGCCAAAGCCCTTTACGACTACCAAGCTGGTAAGAAGTTGTTGTTATGTTGTAGATATGGGTCAAAAATACTGCACTTGCTATGTGTTTGCCAGAGCGACGCCTTTGCGTTCCAATAGATTAGAGAACTTTTCATTTAAAAAATGTTTGTGTAACCAAACTGGCCAATTATTTTAGGAAGGTAGTGTTTCCATCGTCGTTAATCAAACTTTGCATAAACGTTTTTATCCAAAAAAACACTTGGCCTAACCATGCTTGACAATGAGTATTCGGCGCTAGCTACGTTTTTGTCCATCCCTGCTTGGTCATGTATTGCGATTTGTTTTTGCAGTTCTCTATGTCAGTATAGTTTATTGTTTTAACTGGTACCCACTAACAGCAAGCGTGGTGAGACGTTGTTACCATACATATGTGGCATAGTAGAAGACACTGAAATTTACATTTGCCAATCTACAGCTGGCGAAGACGAGATCACGTTTGATCCCGATGAGATCATCACCCATATCGAACAGATAGACGAGGGTTGGTGGACGGGAACATGTAGGGGAAAGAGCGGACTTTTCCCGGCCAATTTTGTCGAAGTCATGCAATAAACCAGGTTAGATTATATGATCAAGAAAAGTAATGCAAAGGCAAACTTGAGTCGCATTTATGGTTCATCAAAATTTTGTGATGTGTTTTTGAATCTGTGTTTGTCTTAATATATGACTCCCCTTTATTTATAAGGGGACACATACAGTTTTCGCTGTATTTTTTCGATCTAAAACGCTGGTTTGTTACACACTCGTATGATCAAGAAAAACATGTAAGTATGACAAATGGTGTATGTGGTAAATCTCTCATCAGCAGTACAAGGAACATTTAAATGCCAAATATGGAAAAGCCAGCTTTCTATCTATCACAATGCCAACAGTATCTTACCATCCCGTGATTAACCTTGATTGTAAACGAGATAAATATTATTGTATTTCAGGTATCCAAATCAAAAACGGAACTTTATCGAAGTTTATGGGCGAGATCAAGATCGTGTGTTGGATCTCGACATTTTGAATCCCTTTGTTTGAATCATGTCCATTGTGATTTCCAATTTCGCAGTATGTGTAAAATCAACTAATCTTGGCCTTTTTTCTTTCACCCAAATCATTTGTGTTTTCAACCAACCCAGTTGGCTGAGCTCACTTTTATCGCACTGTAGCGTCAACCCAGCGTGCTTTGTCTTACCAAATCGCAGGAACCATTTATGTTTTTGCCTTTCCGTGTGTTGTATGTAAATGTATGTATGTGTATCTTGTGCCCATTAACTGTATGTCATTCCATGTATCGGCAGTTATCTCCTGTACGAAGTGCTTGTTGCAGTTTTAAGCGGATTTTAAGCTGGCTTTTTGTTGCCAACCTAGGAAAACATACATCCATGTCGCCAAAACCGAATGGCCCTAGCGAACATTTAAACGAACCGATTTTAAGTGCTTTGTCTTCGATTCTTTTATGTAAGCTACATTGTAGACTTCCTTCCCACTTTGTTGTATATTTCTTGAAAGATAGAAAAACGGGATATAGTTTACCATGAAATGAAGCTTAACCATTGCATCAGTTTGAAGACGTACATCGTCCTTGTGCAGACATCAGAAGGAGACAACATCCCAAACAGCTTCATTCCTCCATGGAAGCTAAGTTTGGCCCTGTTACATGGGAGTATTCCGTTCTTATGCATGTACCAAGGTTGACTGCCTAAGCTGGTAGTAAACCTCGCTTAATTGACCGTGTAGCAATGCTGCAAAGTCGTCTGTTTCAAACGCTAATCACTATCGTTGACGCTGCCTTTCCCCAATTTTAATTTGATGTGTAATATTAAACATATAATGTGCACTTACTCGGCAAATGTTGTGTGGATCTGTTGCTTGGTGACAGTTCACAATTAAACTTTCATTTTAATACACTTCCTCGATAATGGGGGATTTGGGGTCTATGTGAATACGTATTAATAGTTTTCTTCTACAGGACGAACTTTACGGCTAAGTACGTTGTCAGTTGACACTAGTACTTAAACACTAAAAATGTGCAAGGTGCTAATCTGTAGTAATATGACCTGTAGATACTTAATATTATGCGTAAATTAATATATATGTGCTGTTGCAACCCAATTTTTTAAAACCAGAACGGCAGTGTCTTTATGAAATATTTATTTTTTGCTGCAAAGCTTGAAAAGTCAGTAACGTTAGACCATTATGCAATAAGTACGACGATCAGTTATCAAAAGGTTTTCCAAACTAGTGTAATCGACGACCTAAATCAAATGGCGGCCCTCTTTTGATTCGCCATACCCAGAGGCTTAGAAGCATTTATTTACCACAACAAAATTCACAAATTTTATTGGCTCTATGCTTTTAAAATTCACCAACATATGGCGAATTTACCAGTCTCAAAAGCGTGAGAGTGGTTTGGTTACTATAATAAGTTGATGTACCACATCGTAAATGTTAATTACGTAAGGAAGTCCACACAAAAAAGTCATTACCTCCACCATACTGCTGGTAAATGCCACAAATGACGACAGCATCACTTGCATGCCCCCAGGCACTACACTAATGTGATCTTGTGTGTTTGTTTAAAAACTTGACCCTTTATTCGTCGAGGTATTACGGGCGTTGCTAAGGTCCTAAATAGCTTACCTCGGATTTGTTCTATAATTATTTTTGTTTTAAAACTGTCACGCAGTGAAAGAATAGTTACCGAAAAAGGTTATTGAGTGAAAACTGATTTTTAAAAACTGTTTTTTAAGCTAGCTGTGATTAGACTTTATTTGGTAATACATTTTGTTTTGCTTTTGTTTTTTACCGTTACCAGGTCATAACATTAACGTTATTTTTGATGTAAAAGTGAGCGACGAGCTTCAATCGGTGTTCAAAGGTTAATGGCAAAGATTGGGATAACTTGGCTTAGGGCATCAAGCGTTTTAGTCAACAAAGCAATGGCGCCGTAGGAGGCTAAAGAAATTTATTAAGGGTTGAAACTTGAAAATCTGTTTGAGTTTGTCGTATTATTTCTTACTAGTGAGAGACTGCAGTTTCCATCTAGAAACCTCAAAAATATAAACCAGCAGTGCATTTCGAGATAAATTTACGTCGTTGTGGTTTTGTGAAGATGCGATAAAAATTGCCAAAGCCTGTCTAGCAGGTTTTCGTCGCTTTTTTCATGTGTAAATAGGCTAAGCGGACTTTGCTGATAATGCCTAAACTGCAGTTATAAGCATCACTGTAATTTAGTGCATTGTTGCCTTTAAAGTTAAACTAACCAATGAAAAACACTTGCAGGTGTACAGGTGCAAAGTTACAGAAATAGATATGATTTAACTTAAATTGATCATTTGTGGCATGTAACTAAAGGTCTGCGAACATCCAAACCGCCATGATGTTTTGGTGCGTTGTCTTTTGCTTTGTACCAGCAGGTAAGTTTTAATAAGCTAGGCTACTCTCTGTTTAAAAATAACATAATTTATTTTTATATTTCAGTTTGGGCCGACCCAAAACTACACTGCAACCCAGGTAGCATTCATGTGACAATAAGCGACAGGTGAGTAAAATTGAGCTTTGAAGTTTTTTTCAGCTGGATAACTAATCAACAAATGAAATAATTTACTATGGATGTTGCTGGTGTTGTTTTGATAGCCCTCGGTTGAGTTAAGTTGAATGAAAACTGAAATAAACCGAAATATCTTAAATTCAGTTTTTTCACACGAAACAACATTGACATAACCGACGCAAGACAGTTGCACTTTTACCAACACTCAGAATGTTTTGCCGAAAGAATCGACAGCGGCTACGTCATAACCACATACTCGCCGTTTACAGATTGTGGAACACGGGTCGATGTGAGTGTTACCTTATGACTAAAAGTGTTTTAGAACAATAGGATTGTTTACACAAATGACCTGTGTTGCAGCATAAAGGAGGAGAATATACTTTCCGCAATGAAATCGTTTTTTCGACGCCTCGTTCGTACAAAGCCATCATGAGCTTGGAGTGTCAGTACGATGACAAATATGTTGTTAGCTCACCATTAGCAATTACACCACAAATCAGGTAAGTTGTTGTTATCCGAAAACGTTTCTTATTCAGACCAGAAACTACACAGGCTATTCTAATAGTTGAGGTTTCAAATGGAAGCGCCAAGTGACGATAATTTCACATCCATAGTTCAGAGTTCAGTAGACTTCGATAAATCCAGGCCCATTTATGCCAAAAAAATTGTCCGGGTTATGCGAAGGTCCGGTTTATCCGATGTAGATTAATTCACGCCTTGCCACCTTACAAATTTTTGAATCAGGTTAAACCAAGGTTTACTGCATTTAACACACTAAACTTATCACGTACAATTGTCTACAAAATTACCAATTGTGTTTAGAACCCTAAATTTTGCCACAGCCCGTGGTACATTGAGTGTTGCGATGAATTTATATCAGCGAAGTGATTTCCACCCCAAGAGCAAATTTGGCCCACGACCGTCGGTTGTAGTAGGTAAGATAGATCTACTTCGGAACATTGGGAGACATATATCCTTCGATAAACTAAAATACTTTGCCATGTCTTAATATACCATTACTTTTTTTACTGCTACACAACAAATAAAATGCCTTTCTTTTCAGGTGTTCCTGTATACGTATCTGTAGACATGAACAATATCTTTGGCGACAATAGCATAGTGACGTCACTTGATAGCTGTTACGCCACTACCAGTCAAAAGTATGAGGTAATGAAAAACTACCACTTTCTGATCACCGGAAGGTATAATCACATTTACTATTTTCGAGCGAAACTTTGTGTTACATCTTATTTGCCAGTAATTGCAGATTTCTATTGATTCCCGCATTTCCTCAGTACAACTTGTGTTGTAATCTATGGCGTTGTGTGACGTAATAATCGGCTGCCAGTTTTGTGTGATAACGCAACGTGGTTCAGTTCTTTTTGTTGCTGACTTCCGTGGAGCACGGTGCTGCGTCGGTTGAATTAGAAAAGGCTATTTATTGTCGTGTTGACGATTATTGGTGAGTCACTTTGTACATATGTGTTTAATGACTCCAAAATGTGAATTATTGTAATGAATGTGAACTTAACCGCAATGACCTAATATGTCATTCGCTTTGTAATAGTTGTACTGTACGTGTAATTGGGTTTAGACAAGATGCTTAAGTTGCATTTTGTTTACGCAGTATTTCTGTTTTATCTTCACGTGAAGCGTGACTTATTCTGTACTGTCGCCAAACATAGCTTGGTAAGAACTGTGTGTGACGTCATAAAGGCGCAGTGTGGTGACATATGTTATTGTATGTTTAGGTGTGTACCAGTAATTGATGCGAGTTGAATACCCGTGCTATTTACTCTCTCCGGTTACCACAACAGTTGGTAAGATTTGTGCTATATTTCTGCATTTAAAGCGCAGTGTGTTAATGTCATGCTTTATGCAGAAACCGTTTCCTATACGTTTCCTATTCGTTTTCATCGTCCTACATTCAAAGAATTCGCCTAATAAGATCAGCAAAACATCTATCTGTGTGGACTGGTTGTTGGAGGCTATTAGGAATCGCGTTTCAATTCTCTCCTCGTGTGACGTTCCGCGCTATAACCGGGGCGCGTTCACGGGACGTTACATGAAAGTTTCAACTGGGTGTTGAACACAATCTGCAGTTGAAATCAAGTTTCAACTGCTTTTTGAAATAAGCTTCAACTGTGTGTTGAAGACAAGTTTAACCGTTTGTTAAATATTTAAGCGGTTCAAAGATGAGTCAATCAAACGTCACGACTCCTGATGCGGTCGCTGATTGTCGTCGACGTCTCAGTGAACAGTACCTAGTCGCCGAGTACCTGATGAAGGACCACCACAACAAGCAGATGCTCGAGACGGTATTGGTTGCGCTTGAACATCTTTTTGTCGATGCTGTTGCTGCCTACGAGGCGCATCCTGATCTTGCCGAAGAACTAGCAAGCGTGAGAAAAAACAAGACCGAATTCGATGACCGTGTTTCTCACTGGGTTCGTGACGTAAATTCTTTATCTAGCAATGTTTTACCTATTAACATAGCTAGTCCGAGTGGAAGCGGTGATAAGAGTCCAAAGGACAACGACTCGTTCTGCGGACGAAGTAGGCGCTCGAGTTCTTCGACTAACAGTAGAACTAGAGTTAAAGTAACGACACAGCTCGCGCGTCTTGCTATTCAACAGACTGCGCAGAAGCAGGAGCTGGTCAGGCAAACGGAAATACTACGCGCAGAAGAAGACAGACGACGGGCCGAAGAAGAAATCCGTCGTGCTGAAGAAGAACGGCGCCAAAGAGATAAAATAGAAATGTTGGAACTGCAGCATCAGCTACAAGCCGCAGAGATTGAAGAGAAGGTTTGGGACGAGATGTCAGGAAACACGGAGTACGTGACGGTGAAGGAAGGTTCTGGTGAATCGACCACGCCTCCCCTGGAGGAGCCGCTCGGGGATCAACGTCGCGTGTTGTTCACGTCACCGCCTGTCACGTCGCAGAGAAGCCCTCCTGACCAGCGGTATGTGGTTGACTATGTTGCTCCGTCAGATCCCCTGTCCCAATATGCGCCTAAATTTAAATCTTCGGTTGATGAGAAAGGTTCTTTCACCGCAACAAACCCAATTGTAAATAATTCTTGTATATATGGTTCAGTCAAGCCAATTGGCGTACATGACAATGAGATTGCATCGCTTGTGAAGCACATAAACAGACCAAAGCCTAAAGTTCTCGTTTTTGACGGCAATCCAATGGACTATTGGAAGTTTGTCCGCAATTTTGATTCTCGTATCGACGACAAGGTCGATGACGACGGTGCCAAATTGTCATATTTGGCGCAGCATTGTGATGGCAAAGCCCGTAAATTGATTGAACACTGCTTTAGACTAAAGGTAAACGGGTACCAACAAGCGAGACAGTTACTGTACGACCACTTTGGCAAGTCACACATAATCGCTCATGCATGTGTGAGGTGTGTTGTCAACGGTCCAGAATTGCGACCGAACGATGCTGCTGGTTTAAGCGAGTTTGCGCAGTCGCTGCGCGATTGTTTACTTACACTTTCAGACATTGACGAGCATTCCGAGATGAATAATTACCCTACGTTGATTGCTGTTGTGAATCGTCTACCGTTTAAGATGCAGGAGGCTTGGAAACGGCGTGTTGAGAAAATCCTCAGAGATACTGGCCGTGAACCTTTGTTTGAGCATCTTGTCGACTTTGTGGAAACTGAGGATCGGATTGCAAATTCGTTGTTCAGCCGCATGCTCGATGAGCATCGCAACGAAGCTAAGAAGGCGAAAGGTAAAAGTAGTCATGTAAAGGCTTCCAGTCATGTCGTTGTAAGCGAACAAGAATCTAGGCCGAAGGTTCGTGCCGGACCTTCCCATTTTCCCACTACCCCGTTGTGCCAGTGCTGTTCGGGAAACCACGTGCTTGCTAAGTGCGAGGAATTTAAATCCCTTCCTTACCGCGATCGTCTGCGCGTCACCCGGCGCCGTAGACTCTGTGATAATTGTTTCAGATTTGGGCACTTTGCCACTAAGTGCAACAGCCCCAAAGCGTGTACCGTGAGGGACTGCAATGAAGCCCATCACACCTTGTTGCATCCGCCAGAGAAGAGAGAGGACGAGTCTCCTGTCAAAGGACCTGCGCTGGAACGGACAGTTTGTTCGGTTGTGTCGGCGATTGGAAAGGACTGTCATGCTTCCTCTGGTAGACAGAGCGTCAACTTGATGATGGTTGCGGTCAAAGTCCGTGCTAACGGTAGGGCTGTTAATACATACGCTCTTTTAGATACTGGCTCGGGCATTACCTTGTGCGACAAGAAACTGGCAGATAAGCTTGGGCTGCAAGGTGAACCTAGCAACGTGACGCTTAAAACGATCAACGGGGACAGTCGCAGGCGCAAGGGCAAAAGAGTAAATTTATCTGTTGCTTCGCTCGATGGCTCCACAACTGTGGAACTTCCCGAGGTGTTCGCTGTTGATTGTCTGCCTATTGCCGCCAACAAGTTTCCGAGAAACGCGGAATTGGATGCGCTGCCACATATCAGAGACCTGTCATTCCCACAGGTAGATTGCAGTGAAGCTTTGTTGCTCATCGGGCTGGACGTTCCAGAGGCCTTTCTCGTGCAAGAGGTACGAAAGGGAAAACCGAAGCAACCTGTTGCATTTAGAGTTCCACTTGGATGGGCATTGGCAGGACCTGTCTCTAGCAAGTCAACCGATTTGTTTTCCGTCAACTTTACTCAAGTTGCCGATGATTCGCTGCAAGGGAAGTTAGAGCGAATGTGGAAGACCGACTTTCAAGACACCAACCCCGACGCGATGCCTATGTCGCGTGAAGACAGGTTCGTCTTGGATAAAATGAAAACCAGTGTGCAATTCAAGCAAGGTCATTATGAGTTGCCGTTGCCATGGCGCCCGAACGCACAACCGCTTCGGTGCAACCGGGACATGGCGCTAAATCGTTTGGGTTCTTTGGAACGTCGCATGAGACGCGACGCCGTGCTACGCGATGCGTATACAAAGACGGTACAGGGTTACATAGCTAAGGGCTATGCCGAAGAAGTTCCAGATGAGAAACAGTCTGCAGAGGTAGTATGGTACCTGCCGCATCACCCTGTTACAAATCCACACAAGCCCGGGAAAGTACGGGTAGTTTTTGACTGTGCTGCCAAATACCGCGACCAGTCGTTGAATGATGCTTTACTCCAGGGTCCGGATCTGACCAATTCCTTAGTAGGAGTTCTTTCAAGATTTCGGATGGAAAAGGTAGCTCTTGTCGCCGACGTCGAGGCCATGTTTCATCAGATACGTGTGAAGCCGACAGACTGCGATGCGCTTCGGTTCTTGTGGTGGCCTGATGGCGATGTGTCGAAGAAGCCCACCGCGCACAGGATGCTCGTTCATTTGTTTGGAGCAACTTCTTCCCCTTCCTGCGCGAGTTTTTGTCTTAAACAAGCCGCTAATGATCTGCAAAGCGAATTTCCAAAGGAAGTCGTCGAGACGGTAGAAAAGAATTTCTACGTTGACGACTGTTTAAAATCCGTGTCGACTGAAGCAGAAGCAGTTCAGTTGGTCAAAGGTATTTGTGCACTTCTCAAGAAGAAGGGATTTCGGCTAACCAAGTGGCTTAGCAACAGCGAGCGAGTTCTCGCGTCTATTGATGAAGAGGAACGGGCTAAATCGGTGAAGGAGCTGGACGTGGATGGTTCCTCGTGCGAGAGGGTACTTGGCGTTCGGTGGAACGTTTCTTCGGACGAGTTCGGTTTCAATGTCGATGTAAAGCAGCTTACAGCCTACACCAGAAGGTCAATCCTGTCGGTGGTAAGTTCCTTATACGACCCTCTTGGCTTTGCAGCGCCTGTGATCGTGGTGGCAAAGACGATGCAAAGAGATCTCTGCAGAAAGCAGCTGGGATGGGATGACGTTCTTACCGATGAAGACTCCGAATCGTGGGCAAAATGGTTGCAGCAACTACCGCGGTTAGGAGACGTCGTTCTGCCAAGATTCGTGAAGCCCCACGATTTTGGTAAGGTGCGAAAAACGGAATTGCACCATTTTGCAGATGCGTCATCTACAGCTTACGGTGCGGTGACCTATCTGAGGCTGGTAGACGAGCGAGGATGCATTCACTGCTCGTTTGTAATAGGCAAGGCACGCGTTGCCCCCCTGAAGACATTGTCCGATGAGAAATTGATGACGCTGATGGTGGAGGTCGAGGCCATCCTGAACTCTCGTCCCTTGGTTCCGGTGACGTTCGATTCGAAGGATGAGGAGCCCCTTACACCAAATCACCTACTGCTGCAACGTGCAGCGCCGAATATGTCCCCTGGACTGTTTACGGGGAAGGACTGTTACCATCGTAACCGTTGGCGCCAAGTACAATACTTGGCCGACCAATTTTGGCGACGATGGTCGCGCGAGTACCTGCCGACGCTAATGCCCAGATCGAAGTGGGCAAATGGACATTCTAATTTCACGGTCGGCGACATTGTGCTTGTAGCGGATGATAATCAGCCTAGGAGCAAATGGCTTCTGGGTCGCGTGACCGATGTGCTTCCTGATCGGAAGGGAGTAGTGCGTCAGGTGATCGTCAAGACTCACACTGGAGCACTCAGACGCCCAATTGCAAAATTGTGCTTGCTATGCCGCGACGACGCGATGCGTGATTAGTTGTGTGTTTATTGTGTTCGCAATTACTGCCGATGTTTGTGTGTTGTGTTGTAAATGTACTCCTTGGATTCGTACATTGTGGGGGGGTATGTTACATCTTATTTGCCAGTAATTGCAGATTTCTATTGATTCCCGCATTTCCTCAGTACAACTTGTGTTGTAATCTATGGCGTTGTGTGACGTAATAATCGGCTGCCAGTTTTGTGTGATAACGCAACGTGGTTCAGTTCTTTTTGTTGCTGACTTCCGTGGAGCACGGTGCTGCGTCGGTTGAATTAGAAAAGGCTATTTATTGTCGTGTTGACGATTATTGGTGAGTCACTTTGTACATATGTGTTTAATGACTCCAAAATGTGAATTATTGTAATGAATGTGAACTTAACCGCAATGACCTAATATGTCATTCGCTTTGTAATAGTTGTACTGTACGTGTAATTGGGTTTAGACAAGATGCTTAAGTTGCATTTTGTTTACGCAGTATTTCTGTTTTATCTTCACGTGAAGCGTGACTTATTCTGTACTGTCGCCAAACATAGCTTGGTAAGAACTGTGTGTGACGTCATAAAGGCGCAGTGTGGTGACATATGTTATTGTATGTTTAGGTGTGTACCAGTAATTGATGCGAGTTGAATACCCGTGCTATTTACTCTCTCCGGTTACCACAACAGTTGGTAAGATTTGTGCTATATTTCTGCATTTAAAGCGCAGTGTGTTAATGTCATGCTTTATGCAGAAACCGTTTCCTATACGTTTCCTATTCGTTTTCATCGTCCTACATTCAAAGAATTCGCCTAATAAGATCAGCAAAACATCTATCTGTGTGGACTGGTTGTTGGAGGCTATTAGGAATCGCGTTTCAATTCTCTCCTCGTGTGACGTTCCGCGCTATAACCGGGGCGCGTTCACGGGACGTTACACTTTGTTTAAAAAAAAAAAATATGGTATCCCACAGGTGTGCGAGTCCAAGAGACAAAACCGTACGAATCTTTTCGAATGGAGAAAACGACAAAGCAAGGTTTGCCTTTCAAATGTTCCGGTGGAAAAACAGCCAGGACGAGTAAGTTTATCGCACCATGCGGTCACCAACACACTTGTATAATTTTGCTTCATTTTTGTTGTTGTAGGTATATCTATCTACATTGTGAGGTGTATGTGTGCAACAAGACGTCCGAAATTTGTTCCGGGTCAGGGGTAAGAAACAAAAACGACATTAATTCGAAGACTAAACGTCTAATATAGAGTAGCGTTATGTTACAGACTAATTTAAGTTACCGTTCTTTTGCAGCCACTTTGCAACAATGATATTAGTTCCGGGTTTGCTAGAGCAAAACGAAACACTGATACCAAAAGCCAGGGATCCGATGGTCCCTCCGGGTTTTTGACTTTTGGCCCTATCGCACTGGCAACCGTCAAGGGAAAGGGACAGCCAAGTTTTCATACTGACTTGCATGTTATCGAACAAGACCAAGGTAAATTTCGCAGTTTAATGTTAAAATTATGGACACATAGGCCTACATTGTTTTTCACTTTTTAGAACTTTTAACAAACTGCATATTTGGATCTGTCTTCGGAATTCTTTTGCTCATAAGCATCGCCCTTGTGATAGCCACCGTTGTGAAGAGACGCCGTTACCACAGGAAGCAAATGTTAAAAAGAGACTCCTTATCTGTCAGTTCCACCGAAAAGTCCATCAGTTTACCAAGTTCTTAATAGTTTCCACAGCAACTGAGAAAAAAAGAACAAAAAAACTTGCACATGTTTGTTCGCAAATAGCCTGACCTGGCTGGGCCTACTCTGAATATTGGCCCAAATAAAAAAAGTGTTTTAACCCGGTTGGATACTTAATTGTAGGCCTATTTTATAGCCTCTGCAAATCGCCCCCCTTGTCAAACAAACATTTTGTTTTCAAAATATATGTTTTGCTCGATTTTTGTTGTTCCTTTTTCCTTGTATTGTATAACCCAGAGGAGCACAACTTGCTGTCGTGCGGCCGCCTTTCACAAGTAAAATATATGTACTCACGGCCGTATAATCATTACAACTTTTTGTTACAGAGGTTAGGCCTAGTCTGAAAGTATTTTGCAGATTTGTACGAGACTATACTAGAATAGACTCTCCATGCGTCAACAAGGCGAAATAAACCAGCGACACATCGTGACAATATGTAGGGCAACGTTATAAAGTATATGAAGAGTTAAGAATGATAATTTGGTTAAATCACTCGAGCAGTAAAGTCAGATACCAACTTGGGCGTGTGCACCCCTGCAATATAACTGAACACCACGCGGATTAAAAGTGTCTTTTAAATTTATGTAGCCATATTGCCCATTGTGACGTCATAAATTTATCAATTCGGTGTTACAAAGTTTTGGAATCATTTAAAAACCAGATGGTAAAAATGCTTGACAGCAACGAATGTTACGTCACTATACTCACAGTTGTTGAACCGAATCGGTGTGACAATATTATGGGAGTAAAGTTTGTTTGGGGCTTCAGTTGGGTAACACTAAAAGCAGAAAAACAGAAAAGCGGGAAAAGCAGGAAATCAGCACTAAAAGCAGAAAAGAAAGGAAAAGCAGAAAAAGGGGAACTTTGTGTTTTCTAAAAGAGGGAAAAAATAATTCCAGAAAAACAGGAAAACAGTGAAAAAACAGGAAAACAGTTTCTTGTTTTATTACGAAAAGCATAAAAACGGGAAATATTTCTTTATTTGTTTTTTTGCTGTTCTAGCTCGTAAAAACCATTCAAAAGTGCTCTAATAGCGTTCTACATTGATTGTGTCAAAATATAGAAAAGACGGGAAATAAACAAATAAAAAAACACTTCTTGTTTTTTCAGTATTCGACACAATCGATGTGGAACGCTAATAGGTCACATTCAAATGATTTTTACAAGTTAGAAAGGGGCTCCCGGCTCCTCCAAAATACGCAATCCACGTAATCTATAAAATGTTGACGGAGGGGTCTGGGTAAAGGTTTCTCATAAAAATAAGGTTTAAAAAACAAATAAAGAAACATTTCCTGTTTTTCTGCTTTTCGTATTTCAAAATCTTATGAAACAAGAAATTTCACTCTTTTCCTGTTTTTCTGGAATTATTTTTTCCCTCTTTTAGAAAACACAAATTTCCCTTTTTTCTGCTTTTCCTTTCTTTTCTGCTTTTAGTGTTGATTTCCTGCTTTTTCCGCTTTTCCGTTTTTCTGCTTTTAGTGTGACCCGCTTCAGTTCAATGATGTTGTTTTGCAAACTACTTGGGTAAGCTGTTGGAATTTGGAACTGTTTAGTGTTGAAATAAATATAATTGTTCAGATTAGTAAAAGTAAAACGTGTGTTTCAAGTGTAAAATAACATGCATTTTCCGAAAAGATCTTATTTATAAATACCCATGGTAACTTAGAAGTATCCAAGTTTCATGATAACTTTTATCAGTATTAACTATTGACAATTTAACACTAAGTATTTTTAAGCATCTTTCTTGGATAAACATGCCATCATTGACGTTGACAACAACATAGAGTTATAAAGTGGAAGTGGAGTAGATACCAGAAAGAGAGTTTATTTTTTTATTTTTAACCATCTTAGTTTAGTTACATGCACCTGACTAACTACTTTGCACACAAAATAGTTTTCAGTATTATAAGGTTGTGCATTTTATGTGGTATAGATTGTATACTTGTAATAACAACATCTTTTTATGTTTGTGTCTGTAAAGCAGAATATAAATAATGAAACAGTATGGCTACAACAAGTGAGGAAAACAAGCCAAAAAAGGTTGAGGTGCTGCTTAGACCTACAGGTGATGCACCAATTCTCAAGCGCAAAAAATGGCAAGTTGACCCTTCACAATCAGTGCAATGGGTAATTGAATTTCTGAGAAAATTACTCAAATGTGAACCATCCGAGTCTCTATTTTTGTACGTCAATCAAGCATTTGCCCCATCCCCTGACAGAGAGATTGGATCTTTATATGAATGCTTTGGAGTTGATGGAAAGTTGGTTTTGCATTATGCAAGGACTCAGGCATGGGGATGACATATTAAGACATACTGGTTTACTAAAGAATAATGTTGTTGTGGGTTTGCCTGTTGGCAATATTTGTTTCGAAGCAGGAAAGACTTATCAACAAGTGCAATTTGAATCTATGCAAAAACGAATTCTGAATGAAAGTTTTAAGCATAACTCAACAATAAAAACAGATTGAAATTTTCAAACTATTCATCTTTTTCAATCACTACATCCACCTGCACCACTTGTCAATAGAAGTTGAAGCAGTGTTTCATGAGTTCATACATTTCTGGATACATTGGTGTATTTGTTAGATGTGATGTAATTGTTCTACTGTAATTTATTACTATTAAACATGTCTGTGCTGTGAAAGTCAATCTTCTGTGACTTTTAACTGTGTATATATCAGTGTTTCATACCGGAACGGAACGAACCCAAATAACGTTATTCGTTCTGAGCAAATTAGTTATTTCGTTATTTCGTTCTGGACCGATATTTTCATTTCGTTCCGGTGTGACCGAAATAAAATTATAACGGTATTTTTCGGTATTTCGGTCTGAAAACAAGAACATTTCTTTGTGGTTTTTACAACTATTAAGCGAAAAAAGAAAGAAAGTTGCAACACACAAGAAATATTGTCGGTAGTTGTTACGTCACATAACATTTGTCAATAATGGTCAAACGGATGTAAATTGTAGGAGCCTCAATTTTTATTATTTCTTAACGGCGCGAAATTTTCAGCAATTGTTTCATGTCAAATGTCCAGAACGAAATACCGGAATAAAATATAACGGTATTTCGTTCCGTTCCGGTATTTTGAATATTTTTTATTTCGGTATTTCGTTCCGGTATTTGAGCCAAAAATTATTTATTTCGTTCCGGTATAACGTTCCGTTCCGGTATGAAACACTGGTATATATTGTTGAAACACGTACAAACGTGACAGGGAAATTCCCTATCTTCACCGTCAGTTTGCCACAGTAGGCTACAATCACTACTATCCACTTAATGAAACATAAATTACGCACAAACGCTTGTCAAAGACAAACAGTTAATATGTTAGTTATGCAACATTAATTCATTTTATTCGTTTCAAACTTGCAACGGCTGCTATCTTCTCTATGTTTGTCATTTGTAAATTCAATTTCAAACTCTGAAGAAAGGGCATTTATCTCATAGTATCTCATAATTCTCCAACTGAATTGGACGTTTTGCCGATCGATTCAACTGCTTACAACGTCACTCTCTGTATTATTACACTTCGTATTGTCTGTGCGTTACTTATTGTTTGCTAACAATCAGCCTGTAAATCCATCGCGGTTTCGCCTCAACTAAATTCTTTCCAGGCAGTATTATGATCCATACACGACCGCAGTACACTTTTGTATAGTTGGGATGTGGGCCGCAGGTTGTGCACCCTTGTGGGGGTGTATATAAATAGCACTTGACCGCTGTGGCCAGCCTATGCAAACTTTCTAAAGGCTGTAGCCTACCTGTAAACACTGCTAGATCGCTATGGCCATTTTTTAATATGCGCTGACGGTTAGAGCTATTCGGGTTGGGGTGAAGGTTTGTAATGGAAATAACACGTCAAAGTCACAATTACCCTTACAGGTCGGCCACAGCGATCACACGGTATTTGCAGGTTGGCCACAGCGGGTGGTTGGTTTTGGTGCAACCTGTTTGCTTTTCAAACGTTTGCAAATTTGACCATACAAGTTTTTAAACAGTGCGGGAGTATGGTAGGCTACGTCATTTGCGACCAGATTCAAAGCATGTACAACGTAAAACGTACCGTACAGTCGCAAAAGAAAAAAAATCTGCATTAACTTTATCTACATCATGATCGCTGTCAGTGGCAAAATAATGTAACTTGGTGGTCAAACGTTTGCACTACGTCAGGAAACAAACAGTTAATCACATTTACAACGACCCTTCAACAAACAAATAACATAGCGTCATCGTAATATGTTAAAATGTACGAAAATGTGTACCAAATATAGTTGTTTACGATATGTCCAACAGGTGTCCGAAGATTCATTTGAGTCTCGAAAAAAGTCAAATCCATGTGGTAACAAATCCGTATGAATAAAATCCATTGGGGTAGTGAACCTGAGTCTGTTCCATCTTTTCGAAAGCAGTGGTCGGCAACCGCCGGTACCGGTCCGCGAGCAGTTTGTTACCGGGCCGTATAATTTTTCAGGTTAAATGCTATAAAACATTTTGCCTATGTATCTCGGGGATGATAAACTAATTTAAGCGTTTTTATTGCTAAATATTTGTAGTTTTTCAAAGACCGGTCCGCGATAAAATTTCACTTTCAAAAACGGCCCGCAAGGCAAAAAAGGTTGCTGACCCCTGATTTAAAGAACGGGATTCGAGTCAAAGTGCGTTATAAAAAATTCGGATAGAGTTGTAAAAACTTAAATCACTCAAAAAATCACTGACCATTTCTCATTGTTGAAAAAAACACACATTAAAATATAAATTTCTATGGCAAAAGCTTAAATCCAGCAAGCAAATTATTTTAACATTGATTGGTGTAACGTGAACGAAAAAGGTCAGGCAGCAATGTTTTGCTTTCTGTGAACGGAAGAGAATCAGATTTGCAAAAGAGTGCCGTGGCGTTTTTACTGCATTTACTATTTACGATATCGCCGATTTAGGTTATGTGACTCGTTAAATCTTCAGTACCAGGATAGAAAAACGGACAGCACAATGTTATACACGAGGTAATTACCCAATAACCGCGTTCCTTATTGGCGGTTGGTGGAAATAAAAGTTGTACATTTGGAGAAGTTTGATTGCGATTCGCAACATTCTGTTATGAGCATGGCCGAGTTTTCCCACAATGACCCATCAATGTTTGCGGATCACAGTAAGTATCCATATGTCAAGTTTATGTCTTCTCACAAAAAGTGTTATTTTTTTATTTACTAAACTGTTTTTAACCAAATTATATTTTACCTCTTTGAAGGCAACCTAGTTTACTCATATAAGAACTAGAAAGGTGGCTTTCTGATATACTTCCATTTTATATATTCTATACAATATTTACCAATTTACGATACACATCATTTGATCTACATATATGATTGTTTTTGCAAGCAAAAACAGATGGGTCCCCACACGCGTGTTTGTGCGAATTTAACGTCCTGGTTATTTTTAGATTCTTAAGAAAAAACTTAACCAACTTTAGCAATAACCCAGCTTTAAAAGTTTTGTCTGTATTTTTTTTGCATCATTATTGTCATATTATTACAAAAAAAAAAGTACATAAGAACGGGAAAAATACTTTTAATTTAATCTCATGCTTTGACCTTGATATTGTCATTCAAGGTCAGTTTTTAACACAATTTTCCACAACTGAAAATATGCTTGATACTTAATAAAACAACATAGCATAGATGCTCAAAAACAGCAGATTTCTAATCACCGAAACGACTGTCTCATAAAACGTCGGTCCGGACGTCAAGCTGAGCAATCCCGCTGCATTCACCCGTCTTAATCGTAAACAAGTGAATTACTCCCTTGAGAGTTGAGACTTCTATCTGACTGACAGTGTAAAGTAACTATTTGGCCGATTATGGCAAAATTGTAAGTACTGAACGAATAACCTACTGCAAACAATTGTTTAACATTTCAGCACATTAGGGCTTGTATTTTTGGCCTAAAACTTATTATTTGGGGGTTTAAGGGGTAAAATGGGTGAATCCAATAAAAAGTTACAAAATTCTTTAGAATACCATACATTGCACCAACCAACAAACCATGAAACTCTCAGATTATGTACTTTAGTCAGTACAGCCGTTTTTAATTTTTTTTTTTTTTTTTTTGGGGGGGGGGGCTGTGGGTGAACCACTGGGTCGTTTGGGGTCAAACTTCAGGAGGATCAAATTTGGAACAATAACTAACATCTGTGCAAATTTGAATAAATTTAAAGCACTCTTTCTTGACCAAACGCATTTAACAAACCAGCGTTAGACAGAAATGAATATTTGGGGGTTTAAGGGGTGAAAATGGGTGAATCGAAAAAAAAGATACAAAATTCTTTGAAATATCTTATATTGCACCAAACAACATAGCATATCACTCAGAGATGCTCTACTTTAGTCAGTACAGCCGTTTTAAAAAAAATACGTTTTGGGGGCCTGCGGATGAACCGCTGGGTCATTTGGGGTGAAACTTCAGGAGGATCAAATTTGGATTAATAACTAACATTTAAAATTTATTAAATTTGGAGCACTCTTTCTTGACCAAACGCGTTTAACAAACCAGCGTTAGACAGAAAAAAGAAAAAAAGAAAAAAGAAAAAAAAAATACGGACAAAAACAATATGTGTCCCTTCATAGAAGGGGACCCATAATAACATAGTTTGAGTTTGAAGAAACACATACAACACATATATAATGTATTTGTTGCACTTTAATTTTATGTTACTGGTTTCTTAGTCTCGGTTGTTATTAAACTACTGACTGTAAAAGAATTTGTGAACTATACACTTTTACCCTTCTCTCGCTTCCATGTGTTTTTCCTTTCTGTAGCCGAAATTAGATCCAAAATGACCTCCCCAAAAACGATTGGAAATTGCATGTGAGGATTATGTAGTCCATGTGTATGTCAGAATGGTACATATACATGTGTCAATAGAGCATTTTTAGGTGGTTTTTCTTTAACTGATTCAGTACATTTACCAACACATTTTGTAACTGAATTAAGGATGAATTTCAGCGGTCCACCGATTGTGTTAGTTTCTGGTTTCAAAACCAACACATGCTTGGGACATTTTTTTACAACTTGTCAGTGTTCTAGTTGTATCATTTATAAAATGACAACATAAACTGGCACAGAATATGGCACTAGAAGACATTGCCTGCATGGACACATTGACAGCAATTGGTATTATAGGGAAAATGTTGTACAGTATTGGCTTAAACATGTTTTAAACACTAGTTATGACAAAACTTACGTTGTGTGTTGCAAGTGTTTTTTCAAGGGTTAGCTGCGACAACTTTTAGATCAGGTTTTCATGTCTGTATATGTGTTGTGTCAATTTTCTCATGGGCATTTGACCAAGTGCTCATACTGTCATATTAAATAATGGCCAATTTAAGCATATTGGGGCAAAACTATTTTGGTAGTTTGTTATATATATTTGCAAAATTTTGTGAGTTTTATGTATGAAAAACTAATTTCATTTTACAGTTAACAAAGCACTTGTGGGTGAATTGCCATCTTTTGGAATTGCCAAAGAATCCAAGTTTCAGCAATTAATGCAGCGGAACCAGGCAGCAGATCCTGCAGCTGCACAACATGCCAATGCCCAAGCATTGACTGCTGCTGCTCAAGACCAGCAAAACTTTAAACTGGACACCTCTCTTTCAGTAGAGGCAAAGGCATTTCAGCCCACTACAGGTTGCTAGTTAATAATGCCATATATATCTACATTGGTCCTTATATTGTAAATCAATGACTTATTTGTATGGGTCCCCTTCCCTGAAGGGGACACATATTGTTTTTGTCCGTATTTTTTTTTTCTTTTTTCTGTCTGACGCTGGTTTGTAATGCTCGTTTGGTCAAGAAAGAGTGCTTCAAATTTATTGAAATTTGGACATATGTTAGATATTAATCCAAACTTGGTCCACCTGAAGTTTGACCCCAAATTACCCAGCGGTTCACCCACAGGCCCCCGAAACGTAAAATTGTTAACGCTGGTTTGGTAAAGAAAGAGTGCTTTAAATTTATTGAAATTTGGACATATGTTAGATATTAATCCAAACTTGGTCCACCTGAAGTTTGACCCCAAATTACCCAGCGGTTCACCCACAGGCCCCCGAAACGTAAAATTTTTAACGCTGGTTTGTAACGCTGGTTTGGTAAAGAAAGAGTGCTTTAAATTTATTGAAATTTGGACATATGTTAGATATTAATCCAAACTTGGTCCACCTGAAGTTTGACCCCAAATTACCCAGCGGTTCACCCACAGGTCCCCAAAACGTAAAATTTTTAACGCTGGTTTGTAACGCTCGTTTGGTAAAGAAAGAGTGCTTTAAATTTATTGAAATTTGGACATATGTTAGATATTAATCCAAACTTGGTCCACCTGAAGTTTGACCCCAAATTACCTAGCGGTTCACCCACAGGCCCCCGAAACGTAAATTTTTAACGCTGGTTTTTATCGCTCATGTGGTAAAGAAAGAGTGCTTCTAATTTATTTAAATTTGGACACATGTTAGTTATTATGGGTCCCCTTCCCTGAAGGGGACACATATTGTTTTTGTCCGTATTTTTTTTTCTTTTTTTTCTTTTTTCTTTTTTTCTTTTTTCTTTTTTCTGTCTAACGCTGGTTTGTAACGCTCGTTTGGTAAAGAAAGAGTGCTTTAAATTTATTGAAATTTGGACATATGTTAGATATTAATCCAAACTTGGTCCACCTGAAGTTTGACCCCAAATTACCTAGCGGTTCACCCACAGGCCCCCGAAACGTAAAATTTTTAATGCTGGTTTGTAACGCTGGTTTGGTAAAGAAAGAGTGCTTTAAATTTATTGAAATTCGGACATATGTTAGATATTAATCCAAACTTGGTCCACCTAAAGTTTGACCCCAAATTACCCAACGGTTCACCCACAGGTCCCCGAAACGTAAAATTTTTAACGCTGGTTTGGTAAAGAAAGAGTGCTTTAAATTTATTGAAATTTGGACATATGTTAGATATTAATCCAAACTTGGTCCACCTGAAGTTTGACCCCAAATTACCCAGCGGTTCACCCACAGGCCCCCGAAACGTAAAATTTTTAACGCTGGTTGTAACGCTCGTTTGGTAAAGAAAGAGTGCTTTAAATTTATTGAAATTCGGACATATGTTAGATATTAATCCAAACTTGGTCCACCTGAAGTTTGACCCCAAATTACCCAGCGGTTCACCCACAGGTCCCCGAAACGTAAAATTTTTAACGCTGGTTTGTAACGCTGGTTTGGTAAAGAAAGAGTGCTTTAAATTTATTGAAATTTGGACATATGTTAGATATTAATCCAAACTTGGTCCACCTGAAGTTTGACCCCAAATTACCTAGCGGTTCAGCCACAGGCCCCCGAAACGTAATTTTTTAACGCTGGTTTTTATCGCTCATGTGGTAAAGAAAGAGTGCTTCTAATTTATTTAAATTTGGACACATGTTAGTTATTAATCTGAACTTGATCCTCCAGAAGTTTGACCCCGATTGACCCAGCGCTTCACCCACAGGCCCCTGAAACGTAAATGTGTCTAACGCTCGTTTGGTCAAGAAAGACACTGTAGGCAGAAGTCCCAAGAGAGTAACTCACTGGTTTACGATAGCAGGAGGGCTCAGCTTGACGTCGGACAGACATTTTACGAGACGTCGTTTCGGTGATTAGAAATCAGCTGTTTTGCACAGCAATGCTATTTCGTTTTATTAAGTTATCACTCACATTTTCAGTTTTGGCAAAGGTTTCATACCTATGACGTGATTTAAACCTAATAAGCGTGCTTCGGTTTCGTACATGTCAAGCAAAACTTTGTTAATAAAAATAAAGATGAAAAAATAAACTTGACATTTTTGCAAGATAAATGTTTTTTCAAAAGCTCGTTGTCAGGTTGGCCGCTGCATGTCCACGGGTTACTTAAGTTCAATTAGTAGGTATTACGAACACAGTTCAGAACTTTCTTTCGTCATAACGTAGCGTTTTTTTTTTAATCAAATACTCAAGGCATGTATAAATTAGGTCAAACGGTGTTGTTGAACACTAAGGATGGCGTGCTATTGAAAACAGTGTCAAAAGGTCAAACAGTCGTTTGGTGTGTGCACCCTAAAAGGTTACTACAGGTCAATGGTACTCGTTTTGCGAAACAAAGTTAAATTAAAAACAATTTGTTATGTATACACTTGCAGCAAATCGCTTTTTAATTTAAAGTGTCTGTAACACAACTGTTACAGCTTTCTAGAAAAAAATGTGTTTAAAACCCGACCTTGGACGACAATATCTGGGTCAAAGCAAGAGATTAAATTGAAAGTATTTGTTTCGTTCTTTTTTAATGTTTTTGTAATTATACGACAAGAATAGTGCAAAAAAAATACAAACAATTTTTTGATTGTTGGGTTAATGCATTCTAAAAATTTGTCCTTAAAAATCTAAAAATCACCGCAACATTTGTTTACCGTAAATCCGCACAAACACGCGTGTGGGGACCCATTCGTTTTTGTTTGCAAAAACAATCATATGTGTAGATCAAATGATCTGTATAGTAAATTGGTAAATATCGTATAGAATATATAAAATGGCAGTATATCAGAAAGCCACCATTCTAGTTTTTATTTGATCATAACACCAATCTCATTACTCTGTTTCATTAGCCAAGAGCACATTTTACTACTTATGATTTAATTAACCCCTATCTATTTTTCCAGCAACCCAGTTTGCAGCTCCAGCTTCTGTTGCCAATACCATAAACTCCTTTGAAGCCTTGGACATAAATGATGGAATGCGTATGTATTCATATATTTGTATTTCATACATTTATATGTGCAGTATAAAGTAAAATGTGGAAAAATTACAAAACAGTCTATTTGGCAAACAATAATAAACGGATAATATTTTAGGTCATCATAGCAGCACCAATATGCAGCCAATGGCTAATTCAGCAACACCAAACCCAGTGGCTCGAGAGTTTGTTCCAAGAAACATGTCTGCACCCAACCTCAACCATTCACAGCAGAACGGAACATACCAAAGCATACCAGAGTTCATACCAAATCGTTCCATGAACAGGGCAAATGGTATGCCGCAGGTATGTACATTTTTTACAGTTTGTTAAAAAACGACTGTGTCTAACCAAAAAAATTGTGATTTCCCTACAGCAAAATCAGTTCATTCCACCACAAGGAAATCAGTTTTCTGCTCAACCTATGATGCCCGGTCACCCAGATCCTGGGGTTCCTCGGATGCCAAATAACACTAGTTCTCCCATGATGGAGTATCTTCCAGGTGCGTAAGATTCCCATTTAGTACTACTCTGTTGAATGGGGTTGCTATGTGCCCTTAGATGGTGTTGCCGAAATGCCTATGCTTTTAAGCTTAAAATGTGTACCATGTTTTTTCACTATAATACTGCTTGTAGACTTAAGCACAACCGTTTCTGTCTCTTTCAGATTATTACCAAAGATAACATATTTTATGTTTTAAACTGTCATGTAGTGTAAATTGTCTCTCACATTTTTTCGATTTATTTGAGACAACCGGACAATGCTTTTCAAAACGACAAAATTTTTAGTGATTTACAAATTAAATGATCAAACGGATGCTGATTGTATGTCATTTTTTATGAATGTTTTCATTTGTTTATATTTCTGGTTACAGCAGTAGAAATCAGTATGCGTAGCAGTGCAGATACTATTGCATATTATTGCAAAATATAATGTTGAAAATGGCATAGCAAAACATTGAAGAGTAGTATAACATTTGGCTCTAAAAAATGTTATTTTTTTGCAAAGGAACTCATTTACCTTCACCGGCTCCAGGACAAGCAATCGACCCTAGGCTTTCTTCCTCCTCTGTGTTTACATCTCCCCAATCTCACAACACCTCCTCGCCGTTTTATGCTGGAGACGGAAGCACCCCCCTCACTGCCAACTCCATGGGAGGTCAGTACCAATTGTTAACCTTTTTGAGGCATGTTGCAGATATTATAGGATGCAGTTTACCGCAAAGTAAACCTGGTCAGTATAGTTGTTGTTTTTTAGACACAAGCTGTAGTGTATTTTTCCTACCAGTGTCCAGATCCAGAGCTGAAACGACATAATAGTACTTCGTTAGATCTCCTTTAATGTTTTTAAGAGCGAACTGTGCCTCCGCTTGCTGAAACCAAACTCGTGGCTGAGCTGTCCAAAACGTAGGTAACTTTACTGCTACAGCATTCTCTGAGTTTGTGGCTTCTGTCATAATGCAAAAATGACGTTTTTGCATGCTTGGGGTCACCATATGTAGCGAGGTGTTTATTCGAGGTACATCGTAATAGAATAACACAATGAGCGAATACGACGCATAAGACGAGAGTCAGAGAAAGAAGGCAATCTGTCCGGTTCGCTGCAGTATGAAGGCACATGATAACGGTAGTGAGAGAGGCCGCTACACACTAATGTTTTTATCATTTTTGTTGACAAATTCAAAACTTTTGACGTATAATTTTTTGTTGTTGAAAAAATTATGAACTTTCATAACACACCTTGATATATCGTTTTTATATATTTTAAGATAGGTTTTGAAAAAACTTGTTTTGAATATGAAATTGAGAACATTGCAGAAACCAAAATACCTTGGTGAAAAAAGAAATACTGGTTTGTAAATGTCTATAGTATTATGTTAACAAACAAACCATAGCTGTATAAACACTGTGACATTTTTGTGGCAATAAATATAACTTTTGCCTGCCAGCTTTTGTTCTTTTAGTTTGTTTATGAGCCCCGTTTTACTTTCAGTGCCTATGTCTCATGTGATGTAAAAATTATGTAACAATTACAACTATCATTAAGTTACGTTTGAAGACAGAATAATGCAGCAATGTTGTTCTAAAATATGTATTTTAGTACTGCATCGCCTAATACACTTATCTGCCTTTTGTAAGTTTTTAGTGTTATTTTAGCCTTTGCCTATTTTACCTTGTTTTTGCTCCAACTAGGCAGGAGAAGAAAATGCAGCAAAGACTTGAGAGCCAGTTTTAAATTCATTGAGGAGTATGTGCAGAAGTTTCTCAACAAAAAAGATAGAAAAGTTGTGGACAAAATAGAGATAACTGGTTGGCAAGCTGTCTTGTTTTTTCTTCTACTTGGGTATTCTAAGCACATTTCAGTTAGGAAAGGACTAAGACTGATAGTATTTAGCTACTGCTAAAGATGGTATTTACATATTTTAGTTGGTTTCTGCTCTTTGTAGCATGATTCACAGAAATAATTAGAGGTCATATTGAGAAAAAAATAGAATTTTTGGCTCCAACTGGGCCTGTTCTGATTAATTTCGAGTAACAAAGCAAAATTTTCAGGCTGAAGAGAACATTAAACTGTAACAGGCTATATTAGATTGTCAATGAGAACCTATATACTTAGAAAGTTGTAGAAATTGAAAGCCTGTGTTGTAAAACATTGTTGTAGTGTAACAGCATTGTTTTATCACAACAATTTGTGTTCTGCAGCATTCTCCACCCCAGGAACTTCTTCCCCATTTCCAAGACAACCTCTTGATTCCTTGTCAACCAGTCATGTGACTCCAGAACGAACTTCTCCCTTACTGTCACGAAGACTTACCTCCCATCGTGGTTCCCCTTCCCTTGGGCCTGTGTCCACTGGGGTTGGCATGGATATGAGTATGTTATAAATAGAATACAGTAAAATACGTTGGTTTAACAGATTGGGTTAAACCGGATCCTCGCCTAATATGTACACAACTTTCATACAAAAGATTGGGTTAAACCGGATCCTCACCTAATTCGTACAAAATGATTTGTAATGCAGGAAGGCTTTAGCTAATCGACATTGGTTAATCTAGAGCTTTGTCTAATCCGGACGATTTTTTTGTCCAAGCGGGTCCGGATAAACCAAGGTTAACTGTACTACTAAACAATCTTTAAACTGTATATGTGACAGACAAATCACTCAAACGCCCATGAAAAATAAATGTTTGTGCTATTGTGCAGATGCTCAACAGCCTTATTCAGAAACTGACCAGGGTTTAATGCAGCAACATCTTATTCAAGAGAATGGTGGAACAACTTACTTCTTTACACAGAAGACCGTTCAGCAAAATATGTCCGTGGTAAGTGCATATAAACCAACTGACTCTGATTCCTAAGTTCTTGTGATATGAAAACAACTTTCTTACAGGTTATGCCATCTTTTAACATGTTTCCTGGCTCGCCGCCTCACATTGAATACATGACACTAAAAGCGAATGCCCCATCTTTTTTCATGTCCAATGATTTGCGTCAGGTGATAATGAAGAAACATGCTCTGACGATGCTGACTGTGGACACTGAACAAGACCCCAGTAAGAAGACTGCTAGTTTTTGATTTGGGGTGTTTGTAATGGGTCCCCTTCCCCAAAGATATATTGTTTTTGTTTTGTTTTTTCTGTTTAATGCTGGTTTATGCATTTTGAAGAAAAGGTGCTTCAAACTTACTCAAATTTACACACATGTTAGTTAGTTATGCAAAGTTGATCCTCCTATAGTTTTAACCCAGATGACCCAGCAGTTCACCCACAGAACGTAAATTTTTTAAACGGCTATGCTTACTTAAGTATATTATCCAGGAGTTTCATATTTTTGGGTTGGTGTATTGAAAAATCGTTTTCAATCATTTTGTGATTTTTAGTTGCATTCAGTTGGACCCATTTTTCATCTATTTCTTGTGTTTGTATCCAGGTATTCCAGCAGAAGTGGACAACTATCACAGCTTATTTCCCCTCGAAGCAGTTCCTGAAAACCCGCTGCAAAAATCCAACACCTACGGCTTTGTAACATCGTGCTACAAAGCTATTAAGTACAAGGATGGTCTCCCATACTGTTTACGGAGAATTCATGGTAAGTTATGATAGGTGTTACCCCATGGAGTTATTTTAAAATTGATATGAAATGCATTATATATCACATAATGCTAATGGTGTAATGAGTTTGGTCATATTGTTTGCTGCTCTAAACCCCTCTGGTGTTCAAACTGTTAAATGTTAACCAAAAATTAAAAGATTTTGTCACATTTGATTGTGTGTTGTTGTAGCACCTACTCCATAGCCTTATAAAATTTGTCAAATACTGTTCCTAAACAATGTTCGCAGCAGATTAACTTTAGACAGTTTGTACATAATGCCGATGACCAAACTGAATCGGATTTAACACATTTTCTAAAATGGGTCCCAGTACAAGAGTTAGCATATTAAACAAAGGACAAAAAGTGGCAACATCATATGTCATTTTAAGCTTTTAGTTCGATTGAATATTATGTGTTTGATTATTTTCTACTATGTTTGTTTCAGGTTTCAGACAAGTGACCGAAAAATGCATGGTTCTTGTGGAAATGTGGAAAAAATTGCAACATGCAAATGTCGTTCAGCTCAGAGAAGTGTTCACATCCAAAGCATTCGGCGAACATTGTAAGGAGACATTTTTTACCCCATCCTTCTGTTTTTAAAATGCCTTTCTATGCAGCTTTGATATTTGCTCATGACTATCATGCTGGAGCTGAAACCATGATGTCTCGGCATTTTCAGAATCCAAATAACAATTATGCTTCGAAAGCCAAGTGGAATGGTGGAACAACACGCCAAAATGCAGGTGTTTACATAATAAGGCCTTTTTTAGCTGACTCTGTTTAATTTTTCATGCTCTGATATTAGTGGACAAAATCTAACATTTTTATTCTAGGGCTTCTTCCTGAGAGCTTGATCTGGACTTACGTTGTTCAGTTGACTTCAGCTTTACGATGTATTCACGCAGCAGGGTTGGCTTGCAGAGTCATGGACCCTACCAAAATTCTAATCACCGACAAATCAAGGTACTTGATCAGAAGAAAAAAAATGTGTTAGATGTAAAACAGTTCCACAACCTTGAAATGCTGACTCAGCATTATTGTTACATTGAAACAGTTAAATTTCATATGTGTTGCGATGTGAAAACCAATTTTTCTTTATGTTAAGAATCCGCATCAACGGTGTTGGCATTTTTGATGTGTTGGGATATGACAGTTCGCATTCCAACCCGAGGGCACACATGCAGCAGTATCAACAGGATGATATGGTAGCACTGGGAAAGGTAACTCCGGCTAAAGCACTACTGGCAATTTTAGACTCTGTTTTCATTAAAAACTTATGTTAAACTATGGCTTGTATAGGTTGTGCTGGCATTGGCATGCAACTCTGTGAACTCCATCCAAAGGGACAACCTTCCCAAGTCCATCGAGCTGGTTGTAATGAACTACTCAAACGACTTGAAGAACCTCATTTTGTAAGTCACAAATAGCAAAACATTGGAAAAAGGTGTTTGGGACTTTGCAGTGTGTGCTTCAGTGACTATTTCTTTAGTGTTGCTTTTTATCGTTTCTACAACCAGAACAGTGGCTGTTGCATCGTTTAGTGTTGCACTTGTTATGCCCTTTACAATGACACATCTTTCCAGGTACCTATTGTCCCCACAACAAAGGCCACATAGTGTCAATGACATTATGCCGATGATTGGAGCACGTTTCTACATGCAGCTTGACGCAGCCATGTTACGATGTGATGTCATCGAAAACGAACTGGCAAAGGTATATGCGTTTCTATTGTCCTTGTTTATACTTTCTTGTAAGAAAAAGCATAAGTGCCTCTCTCAGACTAAGTTAGTAAAATAAATACATTCTTAACATTATTACATTCTTTCGTAAAAAATACTGATTGCCCAATTTGTAACTGTTGTAGGAAATGGAAAATGGCCGCTTGTTCAGAATGCTAGCCAAACTCGGGGTGGTTAATGAACGCCCAGAGTTTGGAATCGAACCAACTTGGTCAGAAACTGGGGACCGGTATCTGCTGAAACTATTCAGAGATCATCTATTCCATCAAGTAACAGAAACTGGCGCTCCATGGATTGATCTTGCGCATATCGTCCAATGTCTCAACAAGGTAATGCAATCTGTTTGCCTTTTTATCAAAGTTTAGAGTTGAAAATTGAGCAATTCGACTGATGAATTGCAACTTAACTACATCAGGCCAAAGGAAGTCTAAAAAACTATTGATAAGAGGTTGACCATTAAATTTAAACATTAGTAGGGTAAATCGAAAATCGTAGTACCCTAGGCCCATTGAAGGCGTTTATACCAAATTAAGCCAGTCTCACAAGAATGTATTTATCGTGGTAGGGTAAACTTCTCTTTGTATGTGTAAAACTGCACACCACAAGCGTCATTTGCCTGTTTTCTAGCTTGACAGTGGCGTCCCAGAAAAGCTTTGTTTGATGTCACGAGACGAGCAGAATGTTCTGGTGGTCTCCTATGCTGAACTTAAAAAGGCCTTTGCCAAGTGCTTTAACGAGCTGGTCAACACCTCTTTGCGTCACTGAAATTGAAACTCAAAATATTTTCATTGCAACCAAGCACTATCTTTTCCCTTGAATGGCTACTGAGCATGGTGGGAACCATCTGAATGAACATAAGGACCAATGTTCTTTCCGTCTCTAGCGTGTGCCTTAAAAATACTGTGTATCTTGTCCTTCTCCCTAGCGTGGTGTCGATCAGAATATGAAAGAAACAGTTTCGTGAGATCTTGTTTTGCAAAGACATGACGTTTGGTGACCGGGTTTTTCCGGCGTCGCCTGATTTTCATATTTTTCTCCTGTACTGCGCAAGATAAAATCATTCACGACCCGCTGTGTCCGCCTGCCACGGACCTGCTTCTCACAAGTTGCAGTTTTTCCCTGTTTTTATTGTGTTTCAGTTCGCCTGCTACAGCATGTGGGCCCCATGTTGTTCCCTATTTAGTACTACTGTACTGCCAAACAATGTTGTCTGTACTCTTTTGGCCTAATCATAAACTTTATGAATATATATAAAAAAATACAATTTCATTTTGCCATTTTGTAAGCTCCAACGTTATGCATCTTTTTAAATGAATGTATTTTTTATAAAATGACCTGTTTCTTGTGCAATAATGATAGTCAGGCCAACACAACAAAATAAGAAGGTACCCTGTTGTCATTTAGTGGTTCACAGTTTCAACATGTCTTTTCTCTTGATTTTAATGCTTACAGTACCAAACACATTACATGGTGAACTTACAGATATCATCGCTGCTATTTGTTATTAAAAAAATGGCTGTGGAAATTTTACTGTAGTCATACCATATGACAATCTTCATTTTTGAGTTATGGATTCATAGTGCGTAAAATTCAATTTCTTTTGAGTTCGTATTGGCTGAAATGTAACAAGGGCATAAGTGCAGAGAAAAGAATACGGCTGGCCGTTGCATTTTATACCAGCGTATGTTATGTTTCTGCATGTGTTCTTAATTCCACACTTAGATTGGCTATGGCGTGGTACCTTGTGAATTTTTTTTACCAGATGCTCGATTTGCTCGGGCATTGCAAACTGTTTGCAACATGCTCAATAAAATACTAAACTTGAATGTGTGTATTTTGTAAACCTTATTCATCCAGTCCCCTATCACAAGACATACAGGGTTGCTTCAAGCATTGGATACTAGATCACCCTGTTAATGTAACAGCTTGGGTCATATTGATTCATAACAATTTGAATTGCTTGATCACCTTAATAAGGGCTTGAGGGCAATATAACATCAATGTTTATTCAAGACATTTGGCTCAAACTGCTAAATCAAATAACTTCTTTGAGCTATTCTTTGAACGAAATCAGCCAATTCTTAGCAGTAAGTTTTATTATGTGATCTAAACAGGAACCCACACTAATTTTTGACCATTTTAACTTAACCAAAGTAAAGTGTTTTACTGCTTTTACATATTTCGCACTGTTACATTTGCCTCTCATTTTCAAAAGAAAATTTTCTTCCTAATTTATACAATCAGCAAACCATAGTAAGAACACAAGAGAATCTAATGTGAAAATTGCCCAAATTTAAAATGCCAGAAAACATTGCAGCAGCAACATTTTCCTCCTTACGAAACAGTCTCTAAATGCAACTAGCAGGTTCAGAGGGGCTTTAAGCCAAGTCTGTGTTCCATCATGGCATGTGGGTCACCAATGGTTTCAAAATCTTCAACTGTGAAAAAAGGTGTGGTAAATTTATGTGAATCAAGTACATACTCCTGATACACACTTGAAAACATATTTCCATCGCATATGGTGTCATCATTTCCGTCGAGAATATCCCGTGCAAAATTTGATGATGGAAGGCAGGGCAATCGTGTGATTGCTTTATTTGCTGCATTTATCTCCATCTGAAGCCTCAATGGTGCGTGTATTCCCTATACATAGAGCAAGGATTTTATTTGTTTTGTTGTCATTCAACCACTAAAATTTCAAGTACCTGGCTGTTACGTAACGTTGTAGGTCCGACAAACTGTTTGCATGGTTTCTCAAGGGGATGTGACAGTTTCATGTCATTTTGAACTGTTTTTAAACTGTAACATAATCCTTTATTAAAGATTGCAACACAATAAACAATTACATTTGATCTAAATATAGCCATAATAACAAAACACTTTTATATTACCCAGTACGCAATGAACTTTGTAATCCATATTCACTTCCATCACTAAAATTAAAAACTTTGGAGGAAATTTTAGTTGAGTCCATCGTAGTATCAATACTTTAACGTCCTTACGGTAATCAATCTGCAACTGAAATTAAGAGTTGAAGACGTTGCTTGAATTTTATGGATTAAAAAAAAACATAAAACATTTTTGCCAACTATACCCCAACATTAACAAACAAATCACAGACTTGAAAAATAGATTGAAACCAAGTTAACCAACCAGTTACCTGACCATAACATTACACAGCGCATTTGGCACATGGCGCCTACTAACGGATGTAAAATATAGAAGGAACACTTCAAAATTAGGTTAGGAAGCCTTCGACATGTGAAGAACCACAACTACGCACGATTCACAGAGAATTATATACCTGTATCTTTCAAATAATATTAACAGTTTGCACCCAATCTAAAATAATTCCTTGTTGATTTTCTGCGTCCCTAAAGGGTTTCAGGTGGTTAGCAATACAATTCAAAAGGCACCAGTTGAATATGTTTAATCAGCGTGTTTAAGTCGACCTAAAAAGTGACCAAACGAAGTAATTTCATGCACAATACTCAAATAAAAAAATGTTGCATAAGGACGGGTATTTTGTGGTGTAAGTTGTAAACACTTGGTGGTGTTTTGTTCAACAACTCGACTTTGTGTGTTTTTTTAGGTTGGTTGCAGTTCTTTATTCTATAAGTATAATCTGTAGTTTGTGTTGTGGCTTTTCTGTGATATTTGTGGGCGGAAGTGTTTCAATAATCATGTTCCGATCATTGGTTGAAATGTATTTTTGTATTGTTTATTCAGTTAAATATTTGTAACGCAATAAATGTGCAAAGTGAGCAAACAAAGTCATCCCCAGTGTTTTTTTGAATAGTTACTTTACATATTTGTAATCAATGATGCTCATGGATGGAATTCAAGTTCCCTGTCATGGTTATAAGTATTTACCTGAGGAAAGTGATTTGCATCTGGAGGGAAAGGAAAAAGAGGTTTTTGCTAAGCACATAAAGAGTCAGGAAAGTTTGCTTTTGCGTCTCACTAAGAAGTCTGAGGGTCAACCATCTGTTCTACCAATACAAAAATATGAACAAACATTTTTTGCATCCATATTTGTAGCTTATAGTAATTACCTACCAGAAGATGCTGACAAGGAATTGACTGTTTCTGAAGCCAGTGCATACAAAAAGGCACTTCATAATCTGCCACTTTCATCATGTGCCAAAGTTTCTACACAACCTCCTTTAGAACTCAATACTGAGAAAAATGGATGCTGCAAACCTAGTACAAGTGTCAATTTTGCTAGCAATACAAATTCCCAAATTTCGTTTGACAAAACATTGCGAGTGGTACTGCATGATATATCACAGGAGACTTCATCTTCAACCTTCTTCAATAACACTAATGACCAGTCTCAGTGTAGCAGTTTAAGCCTTTCAGGTCATGAATTCAAAGAATCAAGTGAGGACACATTTCGTTCAATATTTCAACCATTATCCACCCATCTTGCCAAGTTGACTGATATATATGGCACAGATAGCCTGCTAAGTGGATATTTTGAAAAGTAGAAACTTGTTGGTGATGGTAACAATTCATTTAAAAACCTCATTCACAAACAATGTGTATGTTCAATGGCCCTATTGTCCCAAGCAATATTAAATCATATATAACTACTTTTCGGTATCTTTCCTTTTGCCAAACTATAAAAAAGCTTGAAAACTGCTTTTTAACAGGTCTATTCACAAAAAGAGGCACACAGTTAATGGCAAAGATTTTTTTTTTCAACAAGAAACATAAGTAAGTTTTTTTTTACATATTTTGGTCCTTTATTTGAATTGAAGTTTTCCTGTGCTAGGCGTCTGTTGGAAATTATGTTTGGTATTTAAGGTTGTGAGTACATGACAAACTTTTCTATCTACTTGTTCTACATTGTGTCCATCAAGTTTGTTTAGAAATTTTTCATTCATTTTTTTGCTTCAAACACCTTTTTGTTGAGGAAATTTTAAAATGTTTGTAGGGTACAAGTGTTTCATTAGTGACCTAGGTTTATACTGCTACTGATTTAAATGTGAATTCACCGTTACTTTGTGTTGTATTAACTAATAACGTCTTTGATTGTCTATCAAATCTTAATGTGACCACAAGATGAGCAGCATTTCTGTTACAAGAATACAACGCGAACTTAAGGATATAAAATCGGAGGTATGGATGTTTCCTGTAGACAAATGTTTTGTGTGAAAAAATGCCCTTTAAATATGTGTTTTAAAGTAAAATACTTGTTTAGTGTTCTGGTCAAAATATAAAAATTGAATTATACAATGATGAATATACGAATCTAAGAGGAGAAATTGTCGGACCCCCTGAAACACCATACCATGGTAAGTCAGATTTATCTTTAATTTATTGAATGACTAAATAAAGAAAAAATGTGTATTATTTTAATGTGGATTAACCCACATGTGACAATGTGTTCTGTATCGTTGTATATATTTGTCTTGTCATTTGTTATGGCTCACACTCCCTGAGGGGGATACATATACATATAGTGTTTTTGCCTGTTTTTTATTGTCTGATGCTGGTTAATTCCAACTGTTTGGTTAAAAAAGAGTGCTTCAAACTTATTCAGATTTACACACTTATTAGTTAATTGTCTCAAGTTGATCCTCCCAAAGTTGGGTCCCAGATGACCCAGTGGTTGACCAATATACCCCCGAAAAACATTTAATTTAACTTTGCAATTATCAAAGTACATGATCCAGGCGTTTCATACTTTATGGTTGGTGCATTTGAAGTATTTGAAATGATTTTGTAACTTTTAGTTAGATTCAGCCATTTTTTATTACTCAATCCTGGGCCAAATCCTTTATTTTAGTCAGCGATTCAACCCCAAATGTGCCAAAATTTTAACCAGCAGTTAGTGGGGTGTTCCCTGTTTGTTGTTAAAAATTGTATCTATATTGGTTACCTTTACAGCCTGGAATGTGAAAACCTTAAGGCACTACAGCACAGTACCAAGGGAGTGATTCACTGGTCTACAGCTCACATTTTTAAAGTAAAACAAAGTGAAGCGAAGAACCATTTTTAACATATACCCTTGTTCCAAAATTGCTTTCTAATTTGTTGGTGTATGTAACACTATCTTGGTTTTCTCGATAAAGTTTTTGTTTTAAAACTGAATAGCAAATATCAAAGTTAGAAAGATAGAGATTAAAATCTCAGAGAATTAGGAGTATTTTTTCTTATTCTTTTTTTCCATTTGTAACTATATGACTAAGAATATGGACTAAAGCTTTTTAAGTTTTGCTTGATGCTTTCTGGTAATTTGTCCCTAAGAAAAAGAAGAAATAGCACCATTTTTATACTGTAACCAATTCGAATATCAAGTGAGTAGGGGACCCATTCGTTTTATGTCAAATAGTGTGCATAGTGAGTTGGTAAATAGGATCTAGAATAGATAAAATGGGAAAAAAGCTACCCTTCCCGTTTTAGTTGTCTTGCTACACTGTTAAAACAGTTGTTCATCACCTGTTTATTTTCGAACAATAGAAAGTCACACACATGCAGTAATTTATCCAATGTTGAACTGCATTTTACCAGAACTGCCCTAAAATGGCATGAAATGGTGGTGTTGACATGGTTACTGCATAACAAAATATTTATTTTTGCAGATTGACATGTACAAATTTTTAACACACAGTAATGCAATTAGTGAATAAGTCAAATTTACCTTGCTTTGAATAATAAGTCCTTCCTAATCTAAAAAATTCATTGCCAGTTCAAATGCATATGTGTTTAAAGACCCATTAGTTTCTGCTTGCAAAATCAATAGTGAGTTAAGTGAGGGGACGGAATTGGAATCAGTAACAAGTAAATATCTGCTATACATGTAGGAAATGGTATATATACATTTGTTAATTTAAGTATGTATAAATTGCAAAAATGTAAGAAAGTTTTTCAGTCATATATATATCTGATTCCACCCGTATATGTAGTATTTCTCCTTGTTGTCACTACAACGCATTCTTTCTCATTTTGTCCAACATAAAACTCATCTTTTATTTATGTGTTTGAATTCAGTTAGTTAGCTTGAATCTTGTGAATGTCTCTGCCAAAAAATGAGTTTGAAAATAAAACGGAACTATATATTAAATTGATATTTGTTTCAGGCGGTGTATTTAAGTTAATCATCAAGATACCGGAGTCGTATCCTTTCAATCCACCAAAAGTAAGCTTTGAAACAAAAATTTGGCACCCAAACATAAGTTCAGTTACTGGTGCGATATGTCTTGATATATTAAAAGATCAATGGTAAGTCTTGCATTTCAACATTTTTGGTGTGTTTCATGTTTCAGTAACAGGTTGAATGTTATTTGTAGGGCTGCTGCATTGACACTTCGTACTGTTCTTTTGTCTTTGCAAGCTTTATTGTCAGATGCCGAGCCGGATGATCCTCAAGATGCTGTTGTAGCACGCCAATTTAAGGAAAATAAAAGAGCCTTCCTTAAAACAGCAAAATTTTGGGCCCAACACTATGCACATGGTATGTTTAATTAAACAGGGTTAAATATTGTTATCAAAGCAATTGAAACAGGCAATTATACCACATCCTGTATTTTTAAGCACCTGGACCAGTTGACAAAGATTGCGTAGAAAAATTAAAAAAGGCTACCGAAATGGGATTTTTTAAGGTAAATTAACTTGATTGCTGTATTCAATCTACATTATAAGTTAAATTACTGGTAATTGTTTATTTATTTTTCTGAAAGGATGTTTCTCTTGAAGCACTTTCAAAATACTCTTGGAACTTGGAAACAGCAATTCAGCATCTCACAAATTGAATGCATTTGAACTAAAAGTCAAGCCTGGCAATACAATTTCTTTTCATTTATGTTAGCTTTTGAGTTGGTTGCAATGCACAAAAGACATGTGTCATACATATTGTATGGTTGTTTATCCCACCTTTATGATGAAATTAAATATTTATCTTGTAATTGTTTAAGTACTCTTATAATTGCTTGTATAGTTTTGTTATACTGAAAACAGAAGTTCCCTATAGCTTGGAAACCGAAGGTTTCAAGCAAACCAGTTCAATGCAATAACTTACAAATCAGACAATGAATTACAAAGTAAGGGATTGAAAGTTCTGTGCTGTTTTATTGCTGCGAAATAAAATTTGCTATGAACAAGTTTCTGCAACTGTCAACATAGTCGTTTTCACAAGTCTGAATTTATTTGGAATAATAACCTTGCCAAAACCAGGTTTAGGAAAACAAGTAAGCAAAAAATATTATAAATCAATCAATCTGAGTTTTCCTTTAATGCATCCGGAGTAAGATCAAACTGAATCTTTCCAACTGGAGACCAAAACATGCCTGGTGTTTTTGGAACCAGATAACCAGCCTGATAGGTCTGAAACCAAAAAATTGAGTAGACAATCTTGCATTAGTACTTGTACCTAACATTTTAAAGTTGATTTTAAATTAAACGGAAAATAAAACAAAACGCAGAGGTGTGGAAATAATATCGACATGATATTATAATGCAAGCTGCACCAACAGGAGGGTAAAAAAACGTGTAATACGGTACATGAAAAAAAATAATGTGGCCCTCGCTTGATGTCCGAAATTGGTTATATGGCCCATCGACGAAGGTTGCACACCCCTGATTTAGGCCTTTAATGTCATGCCTCAAAGTTACAAATGTATTTTAGGCAACCTATTTTTTGTTGATTGGTGTCGGTGCTAAACTGAGTAGACAATCTTGCGTTAGTCAAATTTGCTTTCTATTTCCACTAATACTTTCTAAAATGTTATCAGTAAGGGATAATCATTTTTACTCACCACAATCATGCTGGCTGTAAATACAGTAACTCCAATAGCAAGCATAGCATTTCCACCCACTCCAAAAGGTTTCACCTTCAAAGCTGGGTACTTATTGAAGTTGGATGCTTTTCTGAGATGCGTGTGTGGAACTGCAACAAATATTTTATATTTAAACAAAGAAATAACTTTACCAATTAATTTTAGTACATCATCAAATACTGTCACCAATTTTAAACACAATAGATATGAACCGGAAAACACGTTGATAAAAAACAAAACTGTTTGCAAATATCACAAACATACAAAGATTAACTTACCCTGAAGTGCACTTAATGTTCTTGACAACATTTTTATTTCGTAACCAACTAAAGATCCTAAAACACACAAAAAAAACTTTTTATTGTTATGTATCGGTTTAAAACGAGACCGATGCATATGCTTTGGGGATTAGACTACACAAGTTTTATTGGATTGGTAAAACTATAGCTCTATCCTTTTGCAACTATGTTAACGTTTTTTTTCTCAACATTGTTCAGTATGGTGCTTAAAGCTCTTTTTAAACAGGTTAAATAAACAGGGTTCAACAATTCAACTTAGAAATGCAGTCGTGCATTCTTCTTCATGCGCTCTAGCGCCATTCGCCACAGACTGAAGGTCATTTAGGAAACAAGCAAACATTTTCGGACCAAGCTGAGAATTTTCGTGGTTGTAGTAATTTGACACAAAATTTAAGCAACGAGACCGTTTCGTGTTGGAAATTGAGTAAAATCTATGTGTACCAACTACATCGATGGAACTACGCTATGCGCATGTTCGACTCTATACACTTAGCATTAACTATACTACATACATGTAGTAAAAACTCTAAAAAACAGATTTACCACAATAAACGAAGCTGATACCGTTTTATTCGGTTCACAACTTAACATACGTTCTACTGGGTAAAGTATTATAAAACAAAAGAATTTAACTTCACAACATAAGGCTTACATTAGTTAGCTTACATTTTAACACCTCAACGTGAGTAAAAACGGTGTTTGTTTGATTGTCATGTTCACAGGAACAGCCTTTTTGTCATTTTTAGTATGACGTAACAAATGCGAATGAACAAACACACTAGAATCAGTTAACCGTGACCAAAAATAACAACAGCTCAGCTAGCAACAACGTCTTTTTGCTTCTGCACATGCGTGAAGAATTTGTGCAGAATTTAGAACTATTAAAGTTTTCTGCATTTAAAAACTCACTATTTGAAATGCTGTGTTCCGTTCCTCAAAATGTTTGTAACTTTCAAATGATACTAACGGCGAACTGATGCAGCTCAGAGGTCGGCTTTTTTGCGATATAACTTTCATCGTCGGTAATGACACAGCGAATTGTTTTATAGTAGTTTGTTTAGGAAGATCAAATGGTATAGTAGTGTTATGTTAGATGCAAAGAATGTCATCAAGAGCCCAAAGAAAAGGTTTCTGCTTTTCTCTACTTCTATGTTGTTTTTTTACATAAAAATTTAAAAGATATTTTTTCAAATATTGTTATTTTCATGCCAGCTAAAAAAATAAGTTTGTGTTACTTCACTTAAAGATTTGGACACTTAAAAACTCCTCAACATGTTGCAAAGCACCCATTTGCAACACAGGTTTTGAAGTACGACCACAACATCTCTCACTAAATCTATGCTCTTTGTATTTTAACTAGTGATACCGAATATTCGGCGGTTTTGCCGAATAAATTCGGCGGAATCAACCGAATCAGTTAAGACGTCACGCGAAGTCGTACGCTACGCGTTAGACATGAAAAAATGTTAATCTACCAGGCAACTAGTGCGGAATAGTCGTGTTTCGTCCTCATCTCAGTTCTGTGGGGTTTAAAATTGCCTCAAGCATGATTGGCAACCTGCCATTGAATTACAAATTTTTTGACTACAGTGGGAAAAACGATAATGTGTTGAAAAAGATAAAAATTGACGCGATTTTCGTTATGTTTGGGCTTTTGAAAGATTCCGTGGTACCTTAATGAGCAGAAAAGACATGTTTAATGCTTTAAATTTGTGTTCGTAAAGATTCGGTTTCGGCCGAATCGCAACAAATTATTCGGCCGAAACCGAATCTTTGCAAAAATGACCGATTCGGCCGAATAAATGCGGCAAACCGAATATTCGGTACATCTCTAATTTTAACGAAACGCTAGACTGTGTGACCTCTGAGTCTGAAAAGTGTGACAGTTGCAATTTTTTGAACAAATTTTTGCATGACAATTTTTTGCGGTTGCATGCATAAGTTATAGTCACAGTGTTGTAATCAGGGAGTCGAACCGTGGTTTGCGGTTTTTAAACCGGTTCAAATTTTTATTCGTTTCAGATTAATTCTACCCATCATCTACCTGGCAGCTTATCAAACTCCCAAAAAATTTTGACCGTAAATTGTTATTTTTGACACGCCCCATAAATGTTATCTCGTGTATTCTTCAGTGCGCGGTTTTGAAAAAAATCACAAATTATAAAACAGACTGCATTTATACTGGTCCGGGTCCAACGCCAAACAAAATATGGGGTTCAACTCCGGTTCGGGTTTAAAAAAAATCGTAATTAGCGGTTCAGGTTTAATGAAATTAACCGCTCAAATCGGTTCCCGGGTTCGCAGGTTCATTTTCGGTTCGACTCCCTGGTTGTAATGTTACCACAGATATTTATGTGACAGACAGAGACTTACATTTGAGAAAAAATTATGAAGTGACAGAAAATTATCTTACCTACTTTCTGGTGTTGATGCAATATTACAATTATTTATAAAAAACATTTCAACCAACCAATTGCTTTTTTTACAGTAATTGAAATGGGTCCTGGTAAATGAAAACCCTGTGGATCTGTAAACAAATTTGAAACCATAACAAATGCAAGAATGGATGAATATGAAATTGTGACAAAAATTGGCAAAGGTTCCAGTGGATCAGTTTTTCTTGCACGTAGCAAAAAACTGAAAGTTAGTTTTTTTAAACATTTAAGTATTTTCTTTTTATTGAACTTTTATTACCTGTCTTTTGGCAGAAACTTGTAGCTATTAAGAAGATAGAAATTGATGAATCAAGACGATCAAGGTGTAGAAAATCAGTTATGAGAGAAGCAAATATCCTAAGAACATTGAATCATTTTCATATTGTAAAATGCTATGAGTGGTTTCTTGATGATGAGGTTAGTAATTTTCTGTAAAACTGCAGACCATTATTTTCTGTTTAAGTTAGACCTTTAGATGTCTAATTCTCTGGATTGTGTATAAGTGTAAAATAAATATTATGATACCAGTGGTTTTTAACCTGTGGGTATTTACCCTTAAGGGGTTCATTAACATATTTCAGAGATATTAAATAGCATTTTTAACTTTGTTACATCACAGTTTGTAAATTGGTTATTTGATCAGGGGGTAAATGAAATTCAGCAAAAGTTTAGAACCACTGTTGTCCACACTGGCACAACTAGCAAGTAGGCAAACAATAGTGTCCAGGCAATCATGGTGTTCATTATTACTCAAAACCAATGCTTTGAATAGTTTTGCGAGGAAATCTTAAACCCCAATCTTTGTTTTTTTCTCCACAATATTTGTTCACAATGGGTTACTGCATGGTCATTAGTTTAGTACTGTGTGAATATATGTTGTGTAATAGCAGTAATGGACATAGGCGCAGAGTTTTGCAAAAATGCAAGGTGGCGGACTTGAAATATGACGTCATTTTATGTGACATCACTAATGCGTACCATCACATGAGTTCAAACTCAAAGCCCAGCAAACTTCCCATAGAATGCAACGTTTGTCAAAATCATAAAAAAGAAATTTTTGAAATAGTATTTATTTGGAACACTTTGCTGTGTAACGTTTATCATTGGTTTAGCAGCGTTTAAAAAAATGTTTTGTCATGTTGTTTTTGCTTTGTATCACCTAAATTAACCATTTATTACAGCACAATCGAATTGTACACAATAATGGCCAAACATTCACTGGCAACAATTGTGTGTTTGACCTCATAAACAAGGCACTAATCGAAACAGGTTGCAGTTTTTTGCTGCTTTTTCACCAGCACGCTTGTTAAGAAGCAAAATCGTTCCTGATTTTTCTCAGATTTTACAATGTTTCCTACGATACCGCTACAAACAAACCAAAATATCCACGGTGGCCGCCACCATGCTTTACAAACCCAAGGTGGCGGCGCCACTCCGCCACCGCCCACTCGGCGCCTATGCACATAGATGCATATTAAGACGTTACTGCGTATTAAGAGGTTGCCCAACATGGCAAAAACCTTTCCTCTAGCTGTGTCTATGATTATGCACTTGAAACTTAATTTTATTGCATTTTATGCAAGAAACAAACATCTTGTTTGAGTTCTTCAATTTTTTACAATGAAAAAAATTGTATCCAGGCTGGAAACATTAGCATGGCATTGGAATACTGCAATGGTGGCACAATTCAGGACCGAATAAAAGCAGCTCAAGTCAGAAAAGAAACCATTCCCGAAGAAAAAGTTATGTTATGGACAACACAAATAACATCTGCTGTTAATTACATTCATGACAGGAGAATCCTTCATCGTGACCTAAAATCTGAAAATGTTTTTCTGATCAAGTGAGTGGTGTGTGCTGTGTGTGGGACAGGGCCTTATTGTTGCTACAAGAGCTCCATGTTTACACACTCTGGATTGTGGTATTCAGTAGCTCATTGTGTAACAGTATATGGCCGTGGCAAGTAACTCCTCTCTCTTTACTATGGTGGTCTGGGTTCACCGCTGATGATATTCTTCTATTGTAGCATCACATATTACTTTTTGTATCATAAGTTGGAATGGGATAAGAATTTAGATCATGTATGCAAAACCTGTACAAAATGCGACTTTTCTGGAAAGTCATGTTTCTAAGCATAAAGTGTCACTTCAATGTTTGTTGGCATAATTTTTGTTTGGCAAATGCTGCTTTATTATAACTTTGTTACCACAATGTGTAATGGGCAACTATCTTAAATGATATAAATTGCCCTCTTGGACATGCAATATCAGAATGGATGCAAACTTTCTTTGTTTCAGGTTAAATTAAATGTATTTGTTTTTATTGACAGATCAGAAGATGTAAAGCTTGGGGATTTTGGGATATCAAAAGAAATCGATCACACATTGGACAAAGCAAGCACATGTGTTGGAACACCTTGCTACCTCAGCCCTGAACTATGTCAAGACATTCCCTACAGCTTTAAATCTGATATTTGGGCACTTGGATGTTTAATCTTTGAAATGTTGGCCCTGTCCCCTGCCTTCGATGCCGCAAATTTGGTCAGTTTGTTCTACAAAATAGTCAACTGTAAATATGCAACTCTTCCAGTCCACTGTTCGTCAGCTGCCAAAGAACTCATATCAAAGGTTCTTACAAGAAACCCAGCAGATCGCCCAAATGCTTCACAGTTGCTCAAGATACCGATTTTGCAAAAGTATACTTCTCGAATCAGCACACCCAGTCCACAGTTAACAAAATCACCAACAGTTCCTCCACTTCCACTGCAAAACGACAGCTTAACCGATTCACAGCAATTAGATGACATAGATGATCTATTGAGGTCTGCAGATGGTTTATTGGCATCTCCTGAGTTGGACAGTGTCCGAGAATCATGTACCCAGCGTTCGATCTCAGTATATGGGGAATACAACATGGACAAGGCAAATGATCACACAGAGGACAATGAGAACTTTAGGCCACAAAGTTGCCCACATTCTGCTAATAGGCGGAGCGTAAATGTATCCACATACGATTCAGTGGCAACATGGTCTGGTTATGGTGACAGGGGAAGTAGAAGGCCAAGTGGAAAACACTATGACTTAGACTTGTCCAGTAGCAGTGAAGACGACTCAGATCCTAAGCCCCTTAAAGAAGATAGTGAATCTGACAATGAAAATATAATTACGCAGAGGTATATTTGTTTGTATGCTTGAAAAACATTTGACAAACCATATCATTCAAAATGTAAACCAGGTTAAGAATGAAAAAATATACATTCATAAATGGATAAAGATTGTATAAATGTTAACTTAAATCATTTTTTTCGTCCAGGGATTACTATTCTGATGGATTTTCATCATCAGATGATGAGAAAGTTATGGACAAAACTGTTGGTATGAATATTAAAACAAAAATTTTGTGATCTTTTTATGGTTGGTTGCCTGTCTTCGATCTGCCTAATGTGGGTTTCCCCCAATGCACAAGAAATATTGATTTAAACTTTTTTGAATTTTCGTCTGTGCAAATTTGACTTCATTCACCCACAGACCTCTAATATGCAACCAAATGTGTGCTTCTTGGTAAGGTTTTTCACACCAGGTGTGTTGGAAGTAATTGTCAGTTTGATGACCAAAGCTCAGTTTAAAATAAAATAGTGGTTGAACTGGCTTGTTTCAAGCATTAGTTTGCTTGTTGAAATTAAAATGCATGTAAAGCATAATGACTGTAACTTCACTTCTACATTTTGGTATTTGTCTTGTTTTAAAACATTCTTAAGTCCTAAATGGTACCACTAAAGCAGGGGTGGGCCGCATGCGGCCTTTATTAAAGGTTGTGTGGCCCACAGAGACGCTTGGATTTCAAAAGTACTGGCAAACGAATCCAATTATTACATATTTTTGAGCTGATTAATGCGCTTGATGCTAGTTTTCTGCGATCTGGCAAAATGGGGCTAGAGTCAAATACGAATTATACTTGTAGTCACTGGCGCCCACTTATGGGGAGGCGGGGAGGCGCCGCCTCCCCGGGTATTTGCGTCGCTGACTACGTCATAAACAAGTTTTGCGTTAATTTATGCACATACAGTTTTGTAGTAACTCTGTACTACTGCACAGTCAACGACTGCTTACGGTAGTTTGAACAGACAAACCTTTCTGAAAAATCAAACAATGCATATTGTTACGTCACAAACGTATACTTGAAGTGTTATATGTAGGGTTGCCATACCGTCCTTATTTTAAAGGGCAATGTCTTAGAAAAAGTTTTTGTCCTTATTTCCAACAACTGTCCTTGTTTTTGACTTAAGTTCTTATTTTGTCTTATTTTTAACAATTACAAGTCAAATCCCCGCTAAACCTAGACCTGGGCTGTCGTGAGATGCACTAAGTGTTTTCTACGAACAAGGAGTTGGAACAGAATGTTCCTGGCAAAAAGAAATATGCCATGTGATATGTCAAGCCTCATGCAAAGATTTGTTCAAAAACGTTTGTTTCGTTTGACATGAAAGTCGAATTGTTCGTGTGTCCTTATTTCGAGTTCCATGTCGATGGCAACCCTGGTTATATGCAATGAGCCATTGGATAAAAACATGCAAGGAGTGTTTGCGAAAACTCGGTCAGTAACATCGAAACAAATTGACATCGTTTAGAAAGGGGGTAGCCAATTTTTTTCAGGGTGAGCCACATAGCATGAAAATGACATTGACGGCCACATAGCTTACAAGCGAAAACGCAGCGCCCGTTCCGCAATTGTGGTCTACAAAGCGCTTTTGTGGGACCAGCAGGAGCTACAATATTATTAAGAGATAGCGCTACTGTCGAACAATAAAATTATCTGGCATAAATTACTAACTTCTCACTTATGTCATCACAATTAACAAAGAAAGGCAACTGTATACGCACAGTAACGAAAGCATGGGTACTTTAAGTCTTGTCTGTGATGTAACAAACTGTTTTTGGATCATTTTTATGCGTCCTGTGAAGTGCAGAACTAGGTAAACTTAAGACCACATGTTGTTGTGGGTACACTTTCGTAGCAAATTAACTTTCAACGGTTAACTCGTTGTTTTCCAAGATATATATTTAGAACAAATACCTTCGCGGGCTTTACTTTGGTAATTGCTGATTTAAAATAAACTAAACTTAAATGCGTTACATGCAATTTGCTGTGTAAATAGAAAACATGGTTGAAACCAACCAAACGACCTAGAAACGATTATTATAATGGCTTTTTAGACGCATGTGCGCCTTGTTGCGTAAAAATAAAACATGCTTTGTAATAATTGTTCCGGGGAAAGAAAAAATGTATTACTGTATAGTTGGGTCGGCATCAGCTTCTAATGTATACCAGTACAGAAACACTGTAAAGGGTGTAACTTGCGACGTTAGGTGACGTCCGGGCTGAAAATATTTCCGTCTTTACCGAGCCGCCTCCCCGCTTATTTTAGCAAGTGGGCGCCTATGCTTGTAGTTAAGCATGTTTGGTAAGAAACAAAGCAAAATCACTTTGTGTAATGCACATGTGCGGCCCGCGATCCAATTTTGACATTTATAATTGGCCCTACAGTAACAAAGGTTGCCCACCCTTGCACTAAAGCAGGGGTGGGGAACCTACTTGGTACTGCGGGCCGCATGAATTGCACAACATTTCGGGCGGGCCAAATATTTTTTTTATTTTCAAATTCCGTGTAATAATACCCTAAGCACACAAGTGATTTTATATTTCATTGCTCCAGATTTGATTTTTTCTTTTTTTTGCTGTTACTTGTTTGCAACAAACAAGGCATACAGGTTTATCACTTAATTCGACTAAAATCTGTCCATTTTTTCTGGAACACCGTAGCTCCATTATACCGAATATATTTTATGTAGCAATATAAGGATCCACGCTAATAGCTCTAAAATCAATTTAAAACTAACACCACATGGCAAACGATTTATTACTGCAAGGAGAGACAATCGAGTGAATGTTACGCCACAAATACAGCAAGTGGTTGAATATGTGGCAATTTTAATAAGTTTAGCATCAAATGTGGAAATGTCGAAGTCTTTTCAAGTAAATATTTGTACATACACATTTTATTGTTGTTGTTTTTTGATGCCATGTTTTATGTTGTACTTTAACAAAATTGTCACGTGGGCCACATTAAAAAGGCAAGCGGGCCGCAGGTTCCCCACCTCTGCACTAAAGCAATGCTATTGTTGGAATGCAGAAAGTTATAGGTTTCTGCTTGCAGTAACAAATATTCGCCAGACTCTCTTCTGCTTGCAATTTTGCAGCTAAGCGAAACACAAGTGGCTAAGACAGGATTAGAACCCAAACCCTTGTGACCACAAGGTAGTTGTCCTAACCACTCTCAGTCACATGTTAATGTTATACATTAATATATATGTTAGGTATGTGAAAGCAATATTGAAATACACACATAAAATTAAAATGTATAGGAAAGTCACCATTCTAGTTCTATCTGGATGTTGGGAATACTGGTTTCAGCAAATCTACCAATCAAATCCTTAAACTGTATTACTGGACGAACTACTTATGGCAAAAGTAAATACTTGTTTTTTCTAGGTGACGATGAAATTCCTGAAATTATTGAGGTAAATGATGAATCTGGGGTTTCCTTACCTGCTGTTCAAAAACCCCAAAAGACAGAAGTGCCCACTATTACCCCGGTTCGAAACTTGCCAGGCAGTAATTGGCTTATTTCGAAACGAGCACAGGTAACTTGAGTATAAGCAAACTTCTGCAATGCTGTGCCATATAACTGTGGTTGTAACCAGAGTCCAGTGAAAGATCGTCTGGTGTTCTGCAAATTTTTTTTTGTTTGGCTCATATTCCATAGAACGTCTAGCCTGGTTTAACAAATTGGGTGTAAATAGCTTTTCTTTTATGAAAGTAATTATCTTTGATTCCCAGTTTGAATGTTTCATTGTATTTTGCCTCATATAGTTGTGTAGTTGTGTGGGCCTGTTGCTGCTTAAGTACAATACAGTAGTTGAGTGTACTTTATTGTTTCTTCATAAAGTTTTGGTTGGTGTTCGGCAGGAATATTTTAATGCATACTGTGTTCTGTGACTTAAAAAATTTGAAACACAGTGCCATATAAGACCAGTACTTTATTAACAGGTATTAAGAAGAAAGCAGGATGATGTTAGAAACTCCCTGCCTGTGATTGCTGGTTCTGTGAAAAAAATCTCAATGGATCAAAACAGCAACAGAATGTCTCTCAATGTTCATTCTCTGCAGAGACAAAACCAGAACCATAAAGTTCCTGGTGGCACGTGGCCTAAAAAGGAAGCTTTGGGTAGCTCTGAGAATAAGATTATTGGAAAACCCTTGCCTTTGCCAGAAGGTGTGAAGAAAAAAAGAAAACTGCCTGGGAGTGGATGGTTGTTGGGGAAAGAAAAACAAACACCTTTGTTGCTGGGTGATCCTCAGGGTATGTAAGAAGTTTTTGCTGCTAGATGGATGGTTAAATTATGGACACAATTGTTTACAGGAATTCGTAATCAAATGCGAAAAGATGATTACCAGAAAAATGCTGTGACAGAAAAAGAATCTATGGGTAGGCATATAACACTTAAAAAAGTGTTTGGAATCAATCTTTCTGCCCCTTAGAAAAGAATATAACTCACTGATTTTTAGTGGGTGTTTCTGGTGATGCTACACCCATGGCCCTCCAAAATACAGCTTGTGCCCCTCTGGGGGGCTGAGGGTCCCGATGAAAACCACTAGTCTAGGTCAACCCTTATTTTTTTTAAGAAAGACCTAAATATTTGTTTAATTCAATTTGCCCATATGTGGCTTGAATATGCTACCATGGTCTCATGAGGGTGGCTGTTACATTTTTTTTATTCATTTAAGGTGACTTTGACATGTCTTACGATGAAGAGTACCCTGATGATTTTGAAGATGACTCTGATGATAGTGGTATGTAAAGCTAACTGAACTGTCAAGTGGCTACAATAACTATACGTACCATTTTTATAGGAAGCGAGTTTAATTCAACTACAACCATGACCAATCAGGTGTCATCTTTAGATCTTGTCAAAAAAGAATGTATTGGTAAGTTGCTGGTGCTGTTTTGTATGTAAAATAATACTTTGATGGTCTAATGTTTTTGGCAGATGCAATTGGGGAAGAAAAGTATGAGCAATTGAAATCAATGTTTAAGAGGGGTCTAAGCATTGGGGATGTGTATGAAAAATGCAGAAAAGAAGTGGATTTTGAAACTCTTGAAACATGCTATTTGTTACTTAACTAATTGAAAATTTTGCTCTCATACCTGACAATGTATATTTTGATTGTTGCAAAATGCTTTTAATTTGCCTAACGTTTCACTGTGACCCAAATCAATTTGCATTTGCCTTGAGTACTAAAATGAACATCTATGTTTACACGTCAAATTCATATGCTTTCTTCCTATAGAACTATAGAATGTGACTATTTGCCAGACATCATTTTATTTTTTACCCATTTTGGTACATTGTGCTTGTTTCTTCAATCCCATGTTGTTCAGTGGCTTTGTAAGGCCTTTGATATTTTTTTACAGTTCATGCAGTCACTGTGCACTTATTAGATTAGTTGAACCACAATAAACACCTAAAATCAAGGAAAATGCTTAATGTCATGAAAAGGAACAATCGTGCTTCTATAACCACAGAAGCAATACAAGTATGGAAAAACATTATGCCAAATTTCTAAGTAAACAAAAAGAAATTGCACAGATAACACAAGAATTGCATTGCAGAATAACATAGTGAATTGATTTAGTGAAGAATGGTCTTCATGCGGAATTGTTAAATATTGCTAGTAAAATATTTATTACAAACAACTATAAACAATAGCAAACTACAGACAGCAAAACAAGGTATTATTTTTAAGTCATATTTGACTAGCTCTTTCCAAAGCCTTTGAAGCCTCCTTTAGCTTTCCCACAAGATCTTGTAGTTCATCTCTGGTGCAGACAAGATCGACCTGTTCCCCATTATCTTGTTTCAAAGAGATTGTATACTGCAGTTCATTGACTTTGTTAATACGATTGTTTTTCAAATTATAGTCTAGTCGCCATTCGACATCAACAAGATTGGGTGCATGACGCCCAACTTTAGAGAGTTTGTCTCTTAAATCTTCCTTGTAATGATTGTAACTGAAAGCAAATGCTTCTTTTTGTTTTTGGGGGAGCCCACAGTCATCCAAAATCATCCCCAATTGCTCTTCCTGGAGATCATGTTTGGCTGCTTCAAGCATTAAGACTGTGACGGACCCATGACATTGTTTAGCAACACTCAAGTTTGTATTTTCTTTTGACAAATCCGGCTCATTGTTCTGTGCAATATTTCCCAAAACCGTTTGGCACGCATGCTCTATGATGATCTCGAAAGCCTTACCAGATATTAGCTTATCATCGCCACACAATCTTAACCCTTTTATAACTGATTTCGGTACAATATCCATAATCCAAGAGTTTGCATGTAACACGTACTAACAGACTTGCAGCACCAAACTCTCTTTACACGTGTGCAACAGAGCGTAACGTTTGTTGTAGAATATAAAAACAAACTAAATTTTGCTGCACAGTCTACTGCGGTCGAAAATATTATGATTTTGACACCCAACAAACGGTGTGATAATGTTAACAAAACGATATCTTCAGTTCCTTTTTGCCAAATACTGACTTTGCTAAAAAAAAAACAATCACATATTTGAGTTTGGCGCACAACTACACATATAGTTGGCAGTTTCTTTTTTGCTAAGGCACAAACAGAATATTTTTTACATTCGCCTGGCTCTCAGGTATTTGGAAATGGTCATCTTATTGCCTTCTTGCTTCAAAAAATAAATTACCAGAATTACGTGCACAGTAATATTTCTATGTAAGGGTAAGACGTTTTCCCAAATTGATTGACTGAAACACGCGAGACTTAAAAACTATCGTGCACCAAATTCCAGTGGCAATACTTGCAATACTTGTGGTTATGTTTATAAATGAAACACACAAAGCAATTACCGTTGCATACTCTGGTTCATTAAACTTAACAAACGGTCTATTTACGTAAACTAATACCTTGCATGACGTCGTCAGATGCTGCTAGTGCTGTCATAATAAAAATAGAATGGTCAAGAAACCATACATATAGGACAGGCTGCTGCCAACAAAATGCTGAAATGGATTTAATGGATCAAACTCCACATGGTTCAAAAGAAACGGTTAACAAAGAAAAAAAAGTAAAGAAGAAAAATTTACGATTTAAACTTTCACTAACCCAAACTAGTGACAATGCATGTCCAGAGTTTTCTTATGTTGATTTGGTCAAAGAAGCAAACAAGGTTCGTTACATTTGTTGTATTAGTTGTGACAGCAAAACATGACTTTAAAAAACTTACTTTATTTGTTTTTGGTCTGTTATTATATGTGACTGCTGTTTCCATCTCTCATACAGATTACAGAGTCTCTTGTGACTCGTAAATTACAGTATGCTATACACACAGTTATATTACTTTATTTGTAAATCTTATCAAAAATATCAAGTGTTTTTCACTGCCTACTAAATGATTGCTTACTTCTTTACTAAAAGCATTAAGTTTAAGTCCGAATTACACTAACCCAGTGGTTCCCAACCTTTTTGACCTTGCAGCACCCTATCAAATAGATAAATAGTTTGCGGCACCCTGGCAAAACTGGACCAATTTTATGAGGTTTCTGTATTTCAAATAACTGTATGAAACAACACAGAATGAGTTGTACAGTATAGCGTGTGTAAATAAATGTATTTATTCAAAAGCAGTGTGAAATTTGGGTTTGGCTTCTTGCACAAAGTCCCTTAATGTGAGGGCACATTCCATAAAACCACCCGCATTTCTTCCTCGACTATAAGTAGTCATTCTCGTTTTTTTAGTTTTTATGTTCGTTGATACGGAAAATCCACTCTCACTATAGGTATGACGAGGAAAACTGCAACAAAAGCACAATAGCTTTCATTCCAACGCAAAGATATTCATTTTCTTTTTTATGCACGTCGAGAGACTTCTGCTTGTGCATAAGCTTAAAATTTCCATCGTTACGCTTAAATTTTCCATTGTTATTCTATTTAAACTTGTTTATGGAAAGAAACGCAACGAGTCGAAATCTCTTTCACTCTGTTTTTTCCTGGGCGAGAAAACAAAGCTTACCGCGAAGTATAAACTTGCCGCCAGCGACTTCCCCACGAAGCGACTCTCCAGAATGGAGCAGGAAAACTGCGAGACGCGAAACTTAATACACACTGAAACTCGGTTAGAAATATATTCCGCACTTAACGGGTGAAAGTTAAAGTAAAGAATGGGTCGCAGTATTGCAATATCAATATCTTGCGGCACCCCTGAACATTGCAATTGGCACCCCAGGGTGCCGCGTGACACCCCGGTTGGGAACCACTGCACTAACCAATCACAGACAGATAAATTTTCTTTTTTTAATTGGGCAACATATAGTGTAAATGAATTTACAGAAAAACAAGACAAAGTTGACAAATGGTAGCCATGAAGAAAATGATCCTGGCAAGTCTGAGGCCGAAGCACTTGCCCAGTATTATGAGGCAAAGTATGGAGGTGCTCCCATAAAAAAGAAGAGAAAACGGGACCGTGCCAAAGACTTGGCTGATGTTGGCTATGGTTATGATGAAACAGATCCATTCGTTGACAATTCTGAATGTGTAAGAAACTTTGTTTTAATGTTAGTGTGATCAACAGTCTGCAGAACACGGCAGTTCCCGATGAGATCTTTGTCCCGTGCAAAATTTCTGTGTGCAACCTAAAAAAATTGGTGTGAAAATTTTAGAAAAAAATCATTTGTGCAACTGCCATACTCTGCAGACTGGGTGATCATTTTGTTTTCTGCTGTACGACTTTGTGTTCTGTATTAGTCTTGCTGTAGTTCACAAACCCTGTTTTATTTGCAGTATGATGAAGTTGTTCCAACAAGCCTTACAACACAATTGGGAGGGTTTTACATAAATAGTGGAAAATTGGAGTTTAAACACATTTCTGATGACTCCAACATAGAACAGGATGATGATGAGGATGATGATGAATCACTTCCACTATCTGTTCATCTTAAAAAACGAAGAAAGTTTGTTTCTGACTCCGATGAAAGTGGTGGTGACTATAAGGATTCTCACATTTTGTCCAAAAAGAAAAAGGTGCTATCACCGACTATTGTAATATTTTTGTTAAGTGACATGCATATGTCCTTAGATCTTCTTTCCACCTTACCCTAAAGTGTAATATACTTTGTTATGTTTGTTGTGTCAAGATGCAGGTTAACAGAATGCAGTGCAGTACACATCTTGATGTCATAAGCTATGTTGGTTTACCATTGTTAATAATTATTTTGCTTTTCAGGGTATGAAAAGAAAGGGTTCAGCAGACATTGATAAGCGAAGAAGAAAGCTGTCTTTACAAGGAAAAGATAAAATCGGAAAATTGGGAAAAGGGTAAGTCATAGATTTTACTCATTGTAAATTTTGCATACGTTTTGGCAGGGCTGAAGAGTTTGTAATCAGTGGGTTTAAAAGGCTGGGGTGTAGAAATAATAGAATTAGTTCAAGTGTAGAAATAATAGCCTTTTACCTGTGAATAATGGAAGCGTTTTTTCGAAAAAAAAAAGTTTTGCATTTTTTGGAATGTAATGCTGTTAAAACGTTATGAAACTCTCTCTTTGTCTAAACATACAATCTTTATTTGTAGTGCCAAAAAGAAACAAACTAAAGTTCAACTGTTGGTGGCAAAAGCCAAAGCACAACACCATCTCAGTTCATCAGGTAAACAATATAATATTCAGTTTCAAACACATATGGTCAACCTTGTGTATTTTTAATTTACTGCCACAGGATCAGACAAATCTGGTACCACAAAATTAAGCCAACATGGACACTCACTGAGTAATGGAAGAAGTTCTGCATCAGCATCCAAAGTAAGATAAATAAAATTATATTAATCCTGTTTGATCCATGGAAAAACTGTGCAAAATTACAGGGACATGAAAGAGATTTGTTGGACATTCTGAATGACCAACATAACCTCTCCAGTAACAAATCAGGTATGATAAGTTTTTAATTTGTTTGTAGGTAAAAGACTTAGCAGTTGGTGTTTTGTTTTTGCTGTGCATTAAATATATCACGGCGACAGACTATGCAAGGCTAATTGCACTTGGATAAGTTTAATGCTTCTTTGTGTTAATAGTAACTTCCACCTTTTTTGTGTATGATTAAAAAACATTTCATTGGAATTGCGGTTTGCCAAGCGTTATTTCCCAGTTGGTTTTCAGAGTATCTGATGTATAAATTGTATGTCATAAAAGTTGTTAATTTATGCTCCCCAGCTGTGTAAAGAAATAAGGTTCTTACCAACCTCTCTGATAGTCCAAAATGTAGTAAATCCCCTGATGACTAGGACAGACATAAGGTGACCTCGAAAGCCTGCAAATATCATGATATTTTCAATGAAAGATCAGAACTCGCATTCATGGCACATGCATTGTTCATACATTTGCAACATTGTTATATATTCACCTCTTTTCAATTATGGTAATCAGATTTCTCAATGCAGTTTCTGCAATTAGTTAGCTATTTAGATCAGTTTGTTATAACCGAAAAGAGTTAAATAAACTGATTAAGGCAGTAAAAAGCCTTTTAGACAGATTAAATAACATACACTATCACGGTCTTGAAGTAATAAAAACATCTTTTATCACTCAATATTTTCAAAAAAACTTGGACTGTGCATCGTTGACATAGAAATTGACAATCCATTTAATCGCTTTAATTTGTGTTGTTTTTAAAAATAATTTCCTTCGCAAATAATCGGGAACAATGTGAAAAAAACAACATTTTTTTCCCTGAATAAATAACTTTCCAGATTTAGGTGGATTGCGCTTAACGCACTTTCTTTCATGTAGACAACAAAATTTGGTTGTGAAATAAAAAAATTGTGGGTAGTTTGTTGTCGCACATACATGCATGTCAAAAATATTCACACTCTATTAGTGTTTTACATTTCTTTCAGGATCGAGTCCAGATATGTTGGGAAGGGATTTAAGTTTTAAATCGCCAGATGCAGATGATTTACCTCTTTCCATACCTAATCTGGTCAAAGAAAAAATATCTTCTCTTACCAAGGTCAGTGTGGTAAAAAAATGCCAACTTCAAAAACAAATAATGTAAATGCTTTTTACAAACATGGTGTGTTGACTATAGTTATATGTGATTTTGTAAACAATTTGATGCACGCAGATTGCAAAGTCCAATGAAAAGGAAGGAAAAATGAAGTTTTTTTCTCCTGATGTCAACAAACTGTTACTTGGTATTGAGGCTGGTTCGCAGAATTTGAGCAACAGAGAAAGATCAGGGATTTATCAACATTTAACTCCACATGTGCCTTGCTCCAAAGACACTCTGATCAAGCGAATGAAGAAATTGCATGCCACTAAACAGGTGGGCGGTTGGTGACGTTTACAAAATCAGACATAACTGTAACTCTAGAATTTTTTTGTTTCAATGAAATCTAGAAATGTGGTTTATAACAAAAAACAGCAAATAATGTAGGTGCATAAGACACGGACTTGAATAGTAGCTTTAATGAGAACAAAATATGCCAAAACACTAGCCTTCTAAAATGTCTATAATTTATTCTGCGTCAATTTTGTATTTCGTTCTTTGGAAAATTTGCAAATTGCTATGTATTTTTCTACAGGTAAAAATTGCAGATTAAATGTGTAGTTGAAGATTAAGTTGTTGTTTTTCTGTACTTTATTGTGTGAAATCTGAAATATTTGTTAACACGGTGTAAAATGTTTTATGTTTACAGGATGAAAGTTTAAAGCAACCACTTGAACTGTTAAAGAAGGAAATAGACGGTGTGATGAATGAACAAATTGCAAGATATGATCACGAATGTGCTGCACAACAACTTGCCAAGTATGACTGTTGTCTATTTCAACTGGTTGTAGTTGATCCTAATTTGGTTAATAGTAGAGGCATTTTGGGCCATGGCTAGTTGATAGAATATGCATTAACAATTCTCTGTTGATGTAGGAGTGATGACAGAGCAGCACTGGCTGCATCCACTGATGAGGATGATGACGGGACAGGAACACAGGCACAGGGTGAAGAAAAAACCAAGCGGACTTATGCCCCACGCAGAAAGTTTAAGTGGAGCGAAAAACTTCGGTGGGTACCTTTGCTCTGGTCAACACAAAACACCTTTGAAGTTTTTAACTTTTTGATGTTTGCAGGGAACTTTTGCACAATGTGGTAAAAATTAAACTGGAGCAATTTGAAAGTAAACAGAGAACAAACCAAACTGCTGAAGAACATCTCAAGGTAAAAAAATGATAATGAAAAATTATATTGACGTTGCGCCGACATCTACATTATAAATCATTTTTTTTAATGTTTAGAATTTCTTTGAAAACGAAGTGAAATATCTGTGGCCCAAGGGTTGGATGCAAGCACGTACGTTGTTTAAAGAAAGTCGTGAATGCCATGGACACCTTACGGGAAGTTTGTAAGTATCCTTTACGTACTTGTCATGCTTGGACACTTATCATCCTAAATTACTCATGCATGTGTTTGTTTTACAGACCCAAGCAAAAGAAAAGTAAGTACTATGTCGTCGTTGCATTAAAACTTTAGCAAATTCACATCAAAATGCACGTTTTAAATTTACTTTGAATTTTTGATGTAGTGGTTGGCGCAAGTAAAAAGACTCTCACGACCACAAAGACAGAGAAAAAACTTGGAAACAACTTTGCTTCCACATCTCCCGCTCCCGCCTCAAACAGCAGCACATTTAGGTCTTCCAATGAATCCGACAGTTTTTCTGCTACCAAGGCTTCAAAGCAGCTATTCCGGGATCACAAACCCGACAGCGGCCTGTGTGTGAGCATGAACCTCGATTGCGACCCAGTGGCGGAGAAGCTGGCAGGTCAGAAGCAGTCGGACCTAATGCATCGTGCCATTGCAAGTGCGCAACGCGAAGCGGCTGCTCAAAAGCGAACGGTTCCTGTAAAAACTACTTCTTTGGCGAAAGAAACTAATAAAGGCTCGTTCCAGCCTGTTGGTGCAGTCAAGGATGCGCCAAAGCTGCCACATGTCGATGATAGGACAATTAAGGTCTGGCACGAAGCTAATGTCAAGCCGTCAGTAGCAAGCGTTTCAAAACCTGTTATACCTCCTACTAGAGACACCAAGCACGAAACAAATACAGTCACGAAACCCTCGCATATGCCTAGCGCGTCTAGCCAGTCGATTAGCAAGGTACAAACAAAAAAGACAAAGGCACCTGGTTCCCATTCGCAGTCCGCTGTTCTCGACCAATATAATTCGGACTTGTTGAAATATGCAATGATGTTACCTCCAACTGCAACGCAGATGACCATGGACAAGCAAATGCTCGACGTTTTCTCATCTATGCGGTTCCCGCCGTTGATGTCCAGCCCTCAAATGGGCGGCAGTTCCGTAGACAATATGGCAAACTTTATAAAAATGCAACAAGCTGTTCTGCAAAATCAGCTTCAGCAGACTTCTCCTTCTTTCAACCGTAATCTACCTAAATCGTCGCCGCAGTCGAAACCAGATACGTTCAAACCCACTGTAGCAACGAGCAAAAAGACGAGCCCTGTGTCATCAGGGGTCGCAAAGACTTATGTGGCACGATCCCCGGCCACCGAACCTTTTGTTAGTAGCAAATCGCGACAACCTAAGCATGCCTCCATGCACAAAACCCCGTCTGCTGCTACTGGGGCAACAGGCGAGACGCAGAAATCACACTCTGTAAATGGCGCCGTGCGGTACATCGACACTTCGCCAAGAAGCTCCGGCCACAATTCCACTGTCTCGAAAACAAACGAGTCGCAAAAGAAACAAACTTTTGTTGCACCAACTGCCCCACCGGGTGGACGATACTCTATGGTGCACACGACGCACGCTATATCACGCTCTCCAAGCGATATAATGTACATGAAAGGTAATACATCGCCTTTGCCTCAAGTGCCTTTAAAGCATGTGTCGATTGCACATGGGGTGAGCACCGCTCATGCACCGCAAACCCAAATCTCTTCGTCTTCCTTTACGACACCAGTTTATCCTTATCATAACCCCGTTAGCATTGCAGCTTCGAGCCCATTTAGTGTAGGTTCCATGTCGGTTCCACGCAGCTCGGCTATCTCACCGCTTCCCAGCAAAACATCACCTTCCCACGCCAGCTTTCCGACGGACGCTTTTCTAAAGTTTAATCAGCTGCCAAACACCCCGTTGACAAAGGTGAGGGCTTTTATTTCTTTGCACCTGACCATGCAACTCGCCATTGAAGGTTGTTTATTGCTGGAAGGTCAAATGCTATTTCTTTTATTGACAGTGTGTAGTCGGAAACATAAGGACTCTTTTAATGCTTTTACAAAAACTGACGATGCCTATTTGTTTAAGGCGAACTTTATATTTCTGTAGATATAAAGAATGGATTTATGCTCTCGCCCTGTTTTTTTTTTAAATATTCAACTGATTAGGAGGAAGACTATTTTTTACATCAGCTTTTTTAATGCAAATTACAATTTTCTCTGCTTAAAGGGTCCTACCAGTCAGTTGGATCGAGACAAGGCAGCAATGGACGCTCTTCTTTCCGCCCATCTGCAGGGTATGGAGCACTAACTGTATTTTGACTTTGTTAAACATTATAACTAAACCCTGTTTACGTTGTTACAGGAAATAGACGATGAATCAATGTTTTCTATTGTCACTTATACGTGATTATTTCACCCAACTTGAACACACATTTTGATCGCCAGTAGAAGTTGAGGGAAACTAAGTGATCATTAAAAAAATTTTCAAGCCGTTCAGTCAGCGGAATTTAGTGTTTCTAGTGGTTATCCACTACGAAATTAATTTGTGATTTTTGTAACGTGTGAATAAACGAACACAAAACATACTTCCAAAATAGGCGTAAGGTTGTGTGAAAACAGTTTGGTAATAAACAGATGTAGCCCGGAAAATGTATTTTGTAAAGTGGTTCCCTGCAACGCAGTGGTTCTCAACTCGTTTCCGGCCATGGACCACCGGCCCAGTAAATATGATATCGTGGACCATTTCATTTTTTTAATGATTGAAGTACGCATGCGAAACAACCATTTGGCCTTGAATCATAACTTAATTCTTTAAATCGATTTTCAAGAAGTGAGATACAATTATCAACAGCTAACATTTTGATACTTTTTTAACATGTAATATGTAATCATGTATAGTTTTTCACTAAATTTAGTGGACCACCAGTTGAGAAACACTGCTATAACGGAAGCACTTTACACCACCAGTGAAGGCAGGACTAGTCAACAATACAACATAACCTTTTAAATTGCTTGGACACGATTTGGACAAATGTGGCTATAGGCGCCGGCCGAAAGTTTAATGGGAGGGTCAATTGTGACAAATACAAAGGCCTACTTGCTATTTTGCTCTTTTGCATTTTAGTGCAGTATGACAAAACCTCATTTTACCCCACCCATGGGGCAAAATGGGGAAAAAATGGACCCTTGGGAAATTTAAAATAACTTGTTGTTTGTAAAGTAAGGCTTGGCTATTGGGGGTGGTTTCTGTAGTAGATAAATTAAACTAGGCTACCTGTCATGTAAGTTTGGGTTCAATATTACCAGTGTTAACGAAGCTACGACGGTTTCCGCTAAAGTGTCCCATTATACCCCGCTTTCCCCTACATGGATTTTGGTTTACGATATCAAGTATTTACGTGTAGCCTAAGCATAAATTGCACATGCAGTAGAATTACGATGCCAAGAACATAAAAAACACTTCCATTACGCATTTATTACGTGTGTCATTTTGTCTGTTTAAACTGCAGTAAACGGGGAGGGTTACGGAAACACCGCAAGATACATAAATGAGGGGGGTATCGTTAAATTGACTGCTTTTTCGAACCTAATGTATCCAAGGTTTTGCGATGCAAGTTTTTGTAGCCGAAACACACGTATTCTCTGCAAGGGGGACTGTTTATTGCAGTCGTATTGTTGGAAGAAAAAAATTGAGAACCATTGGAAGAGATTTTGATAGTTGTAATTATTTCGCTGTTACAATCAACTTTAAGATGTGAAGTGACTTTTGAACCAAATAAGTTTAATCCTCTTCTTTCAGCAATAGTAAAGTTATGCGATTATTTAGAGTTATTTGCCAGTTAGATATAGTGTGATTTTTTGCTTTATGTAGATGATTTACAAAAAATAGATGCAATATAATATACTAGGCCTACAATATTTCCATCCCGCGAAAGGACGACACATTGTTGAAAAGAACATGAAAAAAAGCCTATTAAGAATGTAGACGGACGGTGTATACTTCCTTTTTTTGGAGGACATGTCCTCCTTTTTAACAAAAACCAAGTTGTCTTCCGTTTCAAAGAATTTCTAAAAACCCAGTCTGTAGAGTGTGGCAGCTGCACGCACGATTATTTTTTGAAAAAAAAATTTTGCACGCCAATTTTGGGGGGTTGCACGCGGAAAATTCCCACGACAGGAATTTAATTGTACTGCCTTGACCTATTTTACTTGTTTTGTGCCTGCTGAAATTGGCCTTGCACGCGAACGGGTCGTGCATGCGGGAAATGTTGGTCCTGCACGCACGAGATCTCGTCGGGAACTGCCATGTTCTGCAGACTGGCTAAAAACTATGTGACAATTATTCCATGGAAATCAGCAAAATGTACATCTGCACCTTATTTTTTAAAATTTCTTGAAAATACAAACACTTTTAAATTTTACACCGTCTAATTTCTGAGGCCTATATTTTTTGGGGGCCTTTAAAGTATTTTTTCGTGTTCTTTTCAACATTTTAATTTGGCCACAAAAAAGAAAAACGATTTTTATTGTATTTTGCTAAAGCTGGGGCTTTCCCGTATTTACCTTATGAGCGGGAGAAATCAATATTGTGGAGTTTTTTTTTGAAGACTTTGGAGTGAACAGTGGAAACTGTAAAGTCACGTTATCTGAGTCGAGTCTAAGACCTAGATCCTAGAGGTTTGGGACCTTGAAACAGTTTTAATGACTTGTTTTGTTCTTCACAAAGTTCATGTGACTTGCAGCTGTAATATTAGAGTGACATACTTTCGTTCTACAAAATGCAAACTTGTACTACCGTTCATCAATGAGGGCATTAGGGCATACAAGTTCTCTACAAAAGTTTTGCCCGTTAAAAACTTTCTATACTTATTTTAGACCGCCTGATGTTATAAGATATAGTAGCGCTCTTAATCTTTGACATTTAAAATTTGTTCTGTAGATTCTGGTTACTATTTTTTACACATGTTTTAGAATTGGATTTCACCTATATTTTATCAATATCATTTGATAGGACATCTGGTGATCAGAACAAGTCTATTTTATGTTCACTTGCACTAAAACATTTTTTACTCTTTGCTCATGTGCAAAGACGTTTTTATCTACCATGCCTCGTCAATCTTCATTCTACAAAGTTTTAAATGTGGCAGAGAAGAATGATGCTGCAAAAAGAATATCAGCTATCTTGTCTGGACAACACTCTCAATGGGTAACTGTTTAGCTTATTTATTTTGCAAATCATAGGTCAACAAACTTTAATGACACAGCATATTTTTTTACCTAACCACCCCATGTCAGAGGTCACATACTGGCCCATATAAAAAAGTGTTAAACGGCCACTAAAAGTTACATTGCAGATCATAACATTGTTTGTCAAATGCGGCTGCAAATAAAACTTTGTTGTAATTTAAATCTACTGCTCAGGTATCAGTAGTACTAAATACCACATGTTTACACATGTTATCAAAACGTAGTAAGTTGTAAAGGACTTGAATAAGCTTTTCTGGAAATCATAATTTGCGGACTTTTGAAACACTGACTGTTAGAGCTATTCAGGTTAGGTGAGGGTTTGTATTTTAAATAACACTATCTGATGTAATTTACATGTGGTAACATGAAGTATAACTATTTTTATTGCCAATAACCCAACTTTATGAGAACAGTTGCATAACAATTTCTGGTTAATTAAACCAAAGTTAAAGTCACTCTTACCATGCAGAGGGAAGGGTTTTCAAAGTACAACAAAGTGTATGAATTTGATTATCATATGCTGAATCGCAATTGTAACATGGTCATGACATCACTCTCTGGACATCTTCAAAACTATGAGTTTGTTGGCAGCTATCGAAAATGGTAATTTGATAACTTACAATATGAAAAGATTGTTGACTTTACATGTTACTTATCTGTTGCAGGCATTCATGCCACCCACTATCACTGTTTAATGCTGAACTAGAGAAATGTGTCACTGAGAACATGTACAACATAAAGGTGATGTCTTTGTTCGTTTTTATGAAATTTAATACCTTGTTGTTGGGATGTTGTTTGGGACAATGTTTAAAATATTATATATGTCACAGAGAACACTGGAAAAGGAAGTAAGGTCCTGTCAGGCACTCGTGATATGGACTGATTGTGACAGGGAAGGGGAAAACATTGGATTTGAAATTATCAACATTTGTAAGAATATTAAGCCAAGCATTGAAGTGCATCGTGCAAAGTTCTCTGAAATAACAGACAGGTAGGAAAGACTTGTAGGGCTGGTATGCTAAATTTCCTTAAAACCAGCTTTTTTATCATAATGTTAAATGTCGAACAGTTAATGACTTTTCTTGATTTTACACAACAAAACATTTCCTGGAATTAAAAGGTAATAAGTGTTTAATCATTTTGTTTTTAGGTCTATTAAGTCCGCATGTAGGAATCTTGTTCCTCCAGACAGAAATGTAAGTGATGCAGTTGACGTCAGGCAGGAGCTTGACCTCAGAATTGGTAAGTTCTAAAGTCTTGTTAAATAACATACAATGCATTTAAACTGCTAGTCACTTTGTATAGCTACTCTTGTTTAAGATTTCACACTCCTGAAATCAACTTTACAAAATCCTTAAGTTTTCTTGTGCATTTTTTAAAGGTGCCGCATTTACAAGGTTTCAGACTCTTCGCTTACAAAAGGTTTTTCCAAATGTGCTGGCAGACAAACTAATAAGTTACGGACCTTGCCAGTTTCCAACTTTGGGTTTTGTTGTTGAGCGATATAAGGCAAGGGAACAGTTTCAGTCTGAACCATTTTGGAAAATAGAAGGTATGGTATGCCAAAAATTTAAGCAATGCGGTTGTAACACTTCAGTCATTTGATAAAGGAGTAGTTGATGGCATAGTAATGTAATGTAATACAGCTTTTAACTGCCTGTAGGGCCAGCATTATTTATTTAAGTTCCTAACACCACTACCCCCACCTGTAATCTGAGTCCCTGCCCCATTACGCTTTGCAAACATGTAGCTGTAGAGTGTTTACCATCTTTACACCAATTGTGCCTTATAATTTGTAGCACTTTATAAGGTCTCAATGTTGTGCAGCTATTTCTGACAAGGTCAATATTTTAGTGCAATTGTGCTACTACAATTGATTTACCCGGCGAAATAAACTTAACTTAACTCATTTAACTAAACGTTTGTTTCGAAACAAATGTTTAAAATTCCATGATTACATCAAAAATAGAAAGACATTTAGTTAAAATAATGGAGCATAAAATGTTGTTGGATTTGATATTTGACAGTTTCGCACACCAAGCAACAAGAAGACTCTGAGAATGACATCACTGCCATGTTTACATGGAAACGGCACAGGCTCTTTGATGAGCTGGCGTGTGAAGTCATCTATGATAACTGCGTAGAACCACCAGCTATCGCAACTGTGGTTGATGTATCAAGTCGACCTAAAAGCAAATGGCGGCCCGTCGCTCTTGAAACGGTGGAACTAGAAAAACTCGCATCACGAAAGTTGAAAATTAACGCCAAAGAAACTATGAAGATCGCCGAAAAACTCTACACACAGGGGTACGTTCGATCTGGTTGCTGTCAATAAATTTTAACAGTACTCACATAAAGCAGCGGTCGCAAACTAAGCCAGGTATTGTTTTGCTGAGCGTCATGGTACGTTCGTGCTTTCAAATTAGTCATACAGACGTTAATGTGGTTTGCGGCATTGGGTTGTTCTGTCGCAACTAAGTGCACCAAGGTACCGCAGATAGTATTTAATGACACCTGTATCATGTGCTTCATGTGCAACCTACATGAGTTTTTTAGGTACGACTCTCGGAACTAATTTGTTTTGCGAACCATTGGCCCCAACAGCACCGGGAACCACGAACCTTTTTTTTCAAGCCACATATATTGCCTGCTGCTTGAATGACCTGTTTTCTCACATCACTTTTTGCAGTCAAGGTTTTGTTTTGTATCAAGTGTAAAAAATGGCCAGTTGGGGTAGATGTGCTCGTGTCTTATGAGCACGATTAATAACATGTTTAAAATATACGGTTACCAGCGAGGGAGTCTTGTTAACAGAAACCGCCAAAGTTGACTGCAAGTGGGGTACCCAAAACGCAAAGCGAACCAAAAAATTGTTTGCGAATAATCTCATTTCTGTTTACGTAGGTACATCAGCTACCCACGAACGGAAACTAACATCTTTCCTAACGACATTGGCTTGGAAAGACTCATTGAGGAACAAACCCAACATCCAGCTTGGGGCGGATTCGCTCAAAGATTGATTGAAATGGGTCCGACCCCACGGAACGGAAATAAGACAGACAAGGCCCATCCCCCTATTCACCCAACCAAGTTCACCAATAACCTAACAGTGCGTGTTTGTTAAAGTAACGCACGAAAACGGCACCTAACACAAACCATCAATTGCAGGGAAACGAAGCGAAGGTCTATGAATTGATCACTCGACATTTCTTGGCGTGTTGCCAGCGCGATGCACAGGTAAAGCTTTTATTTGCGATTCTCTCACTTAATATACCTGCCTAGTGCCTATATAGTCCATAAAGACAAGCTTTATTCAACAATGATTAGGGCCTGTTTGTTTTTTATCAGCTCAGGTCCGAGTATCAATGTTATTTTTACGATAATGTGTGAAAAAAATCTTCAGTGACTTGTGTTCTGGCTTTGCAGGGACATGAGACTACTGTAGAAATTGAGCTCGGTGGCGAGAAGTTTTCCGCGCACGGTCTGATGATTATCGCCAAGAACTATCTGGAGGTCTACATTTACGAAAAGTGGAACGCCAAGGTAAAAAGTTTGGATGAAGACTATAATGAACCTTATGTTAATTGATCCAAGTTCACACACAAAATCAGTCAAAAAACGACTGACCTAATGTTTTTCATGAACTTGACCCTATTGACGTTGTGTTCAAAACTTTGCCTTTGAATCGTAAGGTATCTAAGTATATTTATCTTATGAAGTGTGGAAGCTTTTTGGCTAACATTTTGTCTGCTTTTGTAGGTGATACCTGTGTATGATGTGGGTGACGAGTTTGAGCCGACCTCGATTGAAAAAACATCGGGCCAGACCAGTGCACCCCCGCTCCTCACAGAAGCTGATTTAATCGCACTAATGGATAAACACGGAATAGGTGCGTCGTAAAAATGTTGGGCGACTGAAAGTTTAAAGTTGCTAATAAACATTTACCAAGTGTATTAGCGTTTTTCGCAAACATATTAGTATTAAATAGTTTTGGACAACTTGACTTTTAAAACCACCAGGCACTGATGCTACTCATGCCGAACACATTGAGACAATTAAACAGCGTATGTACGTTGGTTTGACGAGCGACCAGCGTTTTACTCCGGGTGAACTGGGAATGGGACTAGTCGAAGGTGAGTACTCTTACACTGCACCCAGCAGCCAATTCCGAACCACCGTATGTTCTCCGATATATCAATCCTGGCACGATGTAGGTGCATATGCAATACCAATAGTGACTTTTAGGCTACCATTCATCAATATCTTAATTTTACACTACGATGTTACTCCTTACTTCTATTATTGTTTTGGTGTTGCATGGTTGCTATCATTTCTTTCACGTACGAAATCATTTACCTCTACGCAAAAAATGCTACAATTTTAACCAATGTCTAATGATGAAAAACAACGAATTCGAAGAAGGGTTGGCCCGTTACCGAAAGATACCATTACCCGATATTGAAATTAAATTCCTCGCACCAACATTAAAGAATTTAAGGTGTGTTGCATGCAGCCACTTTTAGATGTTGTTGTGCAGGTCTGCATTATAGATTGCAAAGCCCTGTTTCACGAATCTAGATCGGTCCAAGGTGACCTCACTTTAGGCGCAATAACTGAACAATTAAGAGTGGGCTGTATTTGACACGTTTATTGCAAACCTCGTGTAACAAATTACTAAAAATCTGAATGGTCGTTAAATTCAGCGAACCTTTCTTTTTCATATGTCCTCAAAGTAAAACAGCAAACTTGCCAGCACCAGACAAAGAAATTGTGTCATTATAGACTATTTGCAAAACAATGTGGAAAACAGACTGAAGCACGTTTTGCTGTACAAAAGATTTCGGTATTTGGTACGATACCGCCTAAGTATCGACTGAATACTAAAACAACACATGATATCGGGTATCGGCGACGATACAGTATTAACTGGCCGAGCCTAATTAGAATTTATGTTGGATAAAAAGCACTGTGTGATTTTGTAGGTTACAACATGATTGGTTATCAAATGGCACGGCCTGAGCTGCGAGCTGAGCTTGAATCAGACTTGGGTCGAATCTGCAACGGGGAGTTACGCAAAGATGACGTCCTTCAACGATATGTTGAAAAGTATAGGACTGTCTTCCAGGAGGCGGTACAGAATGCCGAGAAGTATGTTCTAGTGCAGTGGTTCACAACATTTTTCGATAAATTCCCCACTTAACAATTCAATATGTTCTCACTTATTTCCAAAAGACTACATAGTAAGCTTAAGTGCTAAACCAGGGGTCTGCAACCTTTTAGGCGACGCGTGCTAATTTACTTGTTATTTTCATGAGTTTATGACTTGGCGTGCCAACGTTTTTACTAAATAATAGTGGTTCATGCCAGATAATCAGAGTGTTTTGTGCATGTAGGGCTGAAAACTTTGGCACTTGTGCCAGGGATTGCCGACCCCTGTGCTAAACCATACAAAGATCATTTAAAAATGGGAATTTTATGTACTTAACAGGTTATAGGCCCCAAAACTAATGTGTCTCTTCACAAACCACACGTACAAATTAAAGTAAATCCCTTCCCTCGAGTGTTAAGATTGCTTTCTTGAGAGAAATTCTACCTCCTTTGGAAACCACTGTTCTAGTGTAACGTGCAATATAAAAATGCGACCCTATTAAACAGACTTGGACAACTAGATTTTTTTCGCTTTTTCAAATTAGATTAGAATTATACCATTTTCTCGCGAACCAGAAATTAAACTAGAATTCAAACTAGAATTAGATTTAAGCCAACCAACTTTAGTTTGTTTTAAATTTGAACTTGAAGATTTGGACGTTTACACTATATAATTCGGCGTGTCTAGAACGCGTTCAAACGAAACTGATGTGGCCGTCATGTCAAGTGGTTCTCAGCAGTATCAACACGAAAATAAAGCGTTATTTTGACCAGCAATTTTTGTAATGCTCGTTTTTTTTTATCGGCGGACAGTTGAATTTGTACTCGCCCATCGTGATGTACGCTGCTACCTCTGTTTGCGCATTAATAGAAACTTCTGGTTTTCATAATCTGATTATGTTAACTTAGTGAACTTACGCATAATTCCTTTCATTTGACATACAAACTGTTTTCCTTTTTATTACCAGATTATATTATGCCGCAACAGCCAACGAGGTAGTGCTTACGATTTATAAATCAAAATTGTATAGGTACTGTACGTCACAGTGCCAAATTTTACTGAAAAACATGCTTAAGTGATAAAGTTTGGTCTTGTTAGTTACGTGGTTTTGTGCGCTTTGGATACGAAACACATGCTCGTATCACATGTCCAAAAATGCTGTTGGACAAACTAGCGTTTTTGGGAAAACTGTGAATTAGATTAGTTAGAATTAGAGCTTACTCAATAATTCTAAATTAAATTAAATTAGAACTAGAATTACCGCCATTTTGCTCTAATTTGCCCAATTAGGCAACTAGAATTATCTAGCTATCCAAGTCTGCTATTAAACGGCCTTGCTCCATACTGCGTGTTTTAAATGTGATAAGCAAGTCAACGTTTTACATTTAAGAATTCCTTACAGATCTAATTGATATTAAGCAACACGTTGAACTAACATGCCGCAAGCGACCCTTTCTGTTGAACAAATTAACTTCCCTTCATTTTTAAGTGTTTTTGTATTTGTTTTTTATAGACTAGACGAGGCTCTAGGAGTTTACTTTGGTGGAAGGACACAGGTCGAAGCTAGCGCCCTCAATCCATCAGAAACATCCCAACCAATACGACCTTGTCCTTCCTGTGGTAAAGACATGGTTATTAAACGCAAGCGAGACGGAGGGTACGAGTTGCTTCTTATACAACATTTTAACATGTCCAGAATATATTACACCCATATGGACTTTTAGGTACATGGTTTCTTGTATGGGATTTCCGAACTGTCGCACAGCAGCGTTTCTTCCCAAATCGGTAATCGAAGTTTCAGTCGATGAGTCTGTGTGCCCTAGGTGTCGCCCTCCTCCCGTGCATAGGTAGGATAATGTTTTCATTTGGTTTACACACAGCAAGCATTTGGTCCAAATCCCCAGATATGTCCGATCAACATTATGAATTTAATTCAAATTTATAGGGGTTTATTAATGTCCAGAGTGTCACAACAACAAAAATAATGCCCAAGTTCAAGTAAAATGACTCGTTTACTTGGTGTAAGGCAAAAAAATCTACTTTTGTTTGGGGATTTTTTGGGGATCAAGGGATTTTCTATATGCACTGATTTTGTGAAAATATGTACTTTATTTCTACTTGAATAAGAACAAGCTGAACTTGTGTTGTGAATAACTGCGAGAGTTTTTGCAAAAGAAATCCTAAAGGAATACTGTTTAACATTGGTAACAGAGGATATTTGAGCTGTTTAAGTGATGCTCAGGTTAAACTTCTTAATTGACTTGTTTGTTCCACGTATTTGTTTACTAAGGAATATAAGTCTCTGTGATTCAAGAGAAACACTGTTTAACACAGATAAAAAAAGGCGTTACAATAAGCCATATTTCATCTTGTAGGGTCAGAATGAAACTGGAACGAGGAGTACTTCCCGCTTACTTCGACTGCTCCGAACCAATTTGCATTGGAGGTTGCGATGAAGACGTGAACAACATTCTCGGGATCAGGTATGTGAAAAATCACAGTTTTCTGTTGCCCTGTAAACTAAACAGAAGTGCAAAAATGGTATTTTGAAGAGTGTACACAGTATAGGGACTTTCTAACTTCATTGATGGTTTGGTGCATAGTCCGTTATCTTTCAGTGTTTTTAAACGTTTGCCAGTTGTTGGAAGACTATACACGGATCTGTTTATAAGTTTAATGATGAATATAACGACACAAAAAACGTAAAATTGACATGGTTTATTGTTCAAACGTTTCGGCAAATGCTCATGCCATCATCAGTGATATGTAGGGTACATCGGTTAAACCCGTTTATAAACACTTAAATCACTTAAAAGATCGATCAATTTGGTCCGAAACAAGCGTCGCGTAAAAACGATAGTTGCAGTTGTGGAAATCTAATATGGTTTATACAAGTAAATTGGGTTTTCGGCGAAAGCGTAAGGTTTCTGCATGGTGATATAGTTCCATCACTATTGATTTAAGTTCAATGGCTTCACTTGCTGTGAAACATCTTTGTCCCCTATTTGCCATACTATGCTTTCGATGTATAGATACATCCACGGCAACACGACACAAGATTCTGCAGGAAGATCTTCTTCAAGAGCACCTCCACCCTCTGGGTCCCACAGGCCTCATGGGTCTGGTGGATCAGGCCAAGGACCTGGATTGCTTGGTGGGGCCGGCGGTCGCGGCAGAGGAAAAACACAACCTGGAAAGCGGAAGATCTCTTCAACCGCCACGACATCGCGCAGAACAAAAGCAAGGACGGAAAACCAACGCCGGGCTCCTCCGACCAACGATGAGAGCACTCCAAGCTGTAACTGTGGAGTCGAAGCAATGAAACTGACTGTGCGCAAGGAAGGACCGAACACTGGTCGAAATTTTTATAAATGCTCGAAACAGAATGGTGGATGCGACTTTTTTACGTGGGCTGATGCTCCGCCTCCTGTGCGTGCTCGGAGTGAGACATCTCCTCTTGAGCAGCGACAAACCAACCAACAATCCCAGTGGTATGTTTTGAAATACTTTTCTAATTAAACATTTGAAGAGGCTTCTACATGCAGCATTGGGCGTGTCTTTGTTTAATTTTGGTAGATTTTTGAAAGTAGGTCTGGCACTGTAGTTTTCATTGTTTACCCTTTTCAATGTTCCAGGCTTCACAAACTGCTGAATTTTTTCTCGTCCCAGCAAGGTCACAACATTTTTTACGCTGTTTAACACCTGGATACCAAAACTTTTTAGGCCACAAAGAAGTTTGTCAGCGAACAATTCAGTGATGTGCAGATGCAATATGGTGGCTGTGGAAAGGGTGGTGCAGAAAGACGGACCAAACCACGGCCGTGCGTTCTTCACTTGCGAAAAACCTAGGGGCGAGCAGTGTGGGTTCTTCGAATGGGCCGACGCCCAACAACAAGGTAAAATAACCAAAGGTTTTGGTGCCGCTTTGAGATTATTTTTGCGGTGGTACCTCAAAAAAAGAAGGCAATGCAGTTAGTACTGTAAGGCACATTCTCTCATTGAATTTAATGGGCAATAAGCTGTGCGTTGGTTGAGCATGGGCTTCTTGTATAAAATTACTTCGTTTCCACTGGACAGCTTTTCGTAGCTCGCTCCATGCACGATCACACTGCAGGCGTTCTCCAGAGTACCGCTGTATGTGAATGCCGATTGTATACAAAAAGGTATTTGGGCCATCGCTGGTGGTTTGCAGTGGAAAGAATGAGTAGAAAATCAAGCAAAGTCGTAATTTTTAATATCTGTGAAACCCCTTTAGATGGTCCATGCTAAATATGCTCCTGCACAATAAGTAATGCGTGTCTTGTCAACATGTTACTTCTTAAACTTTTGTCCCTTAAATGAACGGCAGCTAATTAATAAAAATGATACATGATAATGATTTAACACAGGCACCGTTGGGCGGCCTTCAACCGCCCCTCGCTCGAACAGCTACAGTTCTCAGTCTGAAAGCAGCACACACACGGCTACATTGCAAAGTTCATCGAATGCATCACGATCCCGCAAACCTCCTACATGTAGCATTTGCCACACTATCGGTCATACGAAACGTGGATGCCCCAACAAGTGATGTGCTGCTGTGATAGCATTGTGAGGAGATTGGTTTTCCACAGGGCTCTGGCTCGTAAAGATTTTATCCATGCACCGCAACCTAATGTTTTTCTTACCACCCGATTTTTGCTTCCTATATTTTTTGTGTTCTTTTTTTACCCTTTTACACTGTTGCCTTTATTGGAAACTGCCTGTGTACAGTGTTTACGATTGTCATACTTCGTTGTTGTTCAGTTTTACCCCCGAAACATAACATTTTTTGAGGCAACTATCCCCTCTTGGGATATGCTTTTGCGTCAGTCGTTTTAATGCCATTACATTTGTTGCACTCAAAAGACTGTTACTTCTATATTTTCAGTGTAAAAAATAAATTCGAAACCTTTACTTAAATCCAGTACATAGATATACCATTTCAGCAGCCAAAGAAATCCCAACCATTACAGTTAAGGACCTATTTGTAACCATTGTCACTTGGTGGCTACTGAAAGCCAAGTGTTCTTCCAAGTTGGTGAAAAGGTGATGCAGCGTTTGAACTGTGAAGTCCGGCTCTACCAAGCCCATACTTGACCCGAAAAACACCAACCGACTTACAACTTCTAGAGCACCACTAGCACAAACGAATTAACTAATCTTACAAAAGTGTCTGCTGGAAAATGCTTGTTGGTACCTGGTATTTTTAAACGTAATTTGGAGAAGCGTCTGTCGTTTCAAATTGTTAACCTGGTGAGTCGTGCGTTGCGTTTTAACGGAATACTGTAATGTTAATGTATTCACTTTTTTGTTATAAGATTGTAATGGTAAATGTGTTTAAGTTTAAGCACAGATTTAGTTGGGAAGTGTGACATATTAATCACTTAAATTAACTATAAACCGTGGCCTAAACCATTGCTCTTCAACCTTTTTTGGTTTGGTGAACCCCTAAAGTTGTTGTGACAAACTCATGTACCCTGCATTTTGAAAAAAAAAACTTTTGCCATAAATTAACGTCAATCCGCACGCAAAACGTCTTTTGACGTAGAAATACGTCAACTTCACTGAAAATGTTAGACAGAGGTTCGTTTATACGTCAGTTAAAACCTACATCTTTCTTCTAATATCCTGAAAGTTAAATATTAATGGTTCATTAAAAGTTTGTGATGCACCCTTGTATACCTTTTCGTACTGGTGCGCCCCATGCATATTTTAAGGTGCACCCTAGGGTGCACCGTGCACACCGGTTGAAGCAAAATCCATAGAAAACATTTTTGATAGAGAGACTTTGGTTTGAAGAGCACAGGCCTAAACTATGTCAGGGTTTTCTTATATCGTAACAATGTTAGTTGAACTTGTAATTGCCGGTTAATTAATTCTTTCTTCTCGGCCTGTGGTTCTCAACTCGTTACATGCCATGGACCACCGACCTACTAAAACAATGTTGTGGACCATTCCATTTCTATCCATGGACCACCAGTTGAGAACCACTGGCCTAGTATGTCGAATGGCCGCGGGAGGACTCGAGGTTGGTGTCGCCATTTTGTTTTGGCCGGCAATTAAGGGCCGCTGGCCCGCGAGCAGATTTTAGTTAAATTCGGCTAAGTCAAAAATCCGCAAACACTTTGTCATTTTTCGAGCCTTATCTAAGCTGACTCGGGTTCGCCTTTACTTTAGCTCCTGCCTGTCCGAAAGTTAACTTAAAAATGCCATTTTTCCCAAAAATCGCGGTTTTAGGCAAGAGTGAGGGGATTTCCCAGCGCTGTGAGCGGTCAAGTGTATATTCATTGGTCAGAAGGAATATGGGGTCGTTTATAGAGCGCGATGTATATTCTATGACGTACGGGAAGCTTTTGTACCTCAAAAAAAGATTTACCCATTTTCAAATATATTTGTTTCTGTCTAACGCTGGTTTGTTAAATGCGTTTAGTCAGAAAAGAGTACTTTAAATGTATTTAAATTTGCACACATGTTAGTTATTAATCCTAATTTAACCAAATTTGATCCTCCTGAAGTTTGAACTCAAACGATCCAGCGGTTCACCCACAGCCCTGGAAAGTTGTGTTTAAAAACTAACCTTAAACGACAATATCATGGTCAAAGCATGAGATTAAATTGAAAGTGTTTTTCCTGTTCTTATTTACTGTTTTTTTTGTAATTATGTGACAATAATGATGCAAAAAGAATACGGACAAAACTTTTAAAGTTAAAGTTAAGTAAAGTTGGGTTGGTTAAGTTTTTCCTCAAGAATCTTAAAATAACCAGGAATCCGCACAAACCCATACACATTTGCTTGCAAAAGCAATCAAATGTGTAGATAAATGTCTCTTTGCCAAGCGATTTCCTGCTGTGGTATTTACAAAGGCTAAAACGTTGTAGCAGGGAATACTTCCAAGATCTAGGACTCGTCTGTAAAAAAATTTTCTCGAAACCACGACATGAAAAACGTCCACTCAGGAGCAAAATTAGTCGAAATATTATTCAACTAAAAAACACCATAAAAACTGCGTTACTGATTAAAAATATTTAAATTGGGGTTGATGCGTTTTGATTATTGACGCAGTCAGCTTTCTACACACTAATTGATCAATTAGCTTATAATTCAGTGGAGATAGATTCATCCGTTTGGAACGCTGGGTTATCAGTGCTTGTTGACTGCACTTCACTATTTTCGTAGTCATTAAAATCCACTTCGTCTTTTTTCTTTTTGTCAGCCATGGCCACTGTGCGACCCCCGAATGCCAAATTACATTTGAAAACATCGTAACGCGGTGACAATCTGCCACTGACAAACAGAAACTTAACAATATAGGATACGACAAGCAGGGTGACAAACGAGACGGCCATGGAAAAAGTCTTGTACGGGAAGTATATGCCTCCTGGATAGTAAATGAATGCATCCAAGTTGAAAAAAGGTTCACCTCCTCCGAGCCGCAGAATGATGCCGATTATGAAAGCACAAATTGACCCGTAAGTGTTCGGATCAGCGTAGATAA